>NW_004524612.1:16419363-16434657 GCF_000260255.1 Octodon degus
GCGTCCTCAAAACGTTCCCCAGCCGGCGGCCGGCGCTGGCCAAGCGCTACGACAGACCCACCCTGGTGGAGCTGCCGCACGTGCGGGCGCCCCCGTCGGCGGCGGCGGCGCTGCGGCGCGGCTTCTTGCCCAGGAGGGAGCGCAGGCAGGCGGAGCGGCAGCCCCAGTAGCACGAGGAGGTGTTGCAGCAGTGGCAGATGTGTAGCGAGCTGCTCTCGCCGGGCTCGCTGCCGTCGCCGCCGCCGCCGCAGCCGCCGCCCCCGGGCTCCCCGTCCTCCTCGCCGCCACTGCCCACCGCCTCGTCCAGGTTGTGCAGCTGGGCGAAGCCCACCCCCACGCCGCCGCCATCGGATTTCGCCGCCATCTTGACTCTCTTCCCAGCTCCGGAGGTGGGGGGGGAGGGACGGGTGGGGGAGAGAAGGCAGGGACCGGGGAGGGGGGGAAAACGAATGGAGAGGAAGGGGGGCGGGGAGGAAGCGGGGGAGCGAACGAACGCGGGGGGAGTGGGCCAGGGAACCCCCTCCGCTTCCGGGTAGTCGGCGTCACTTCCGGGCGAGCCCCCCAATCGCACGGCGCCCGCAGCTCCCCGGCCCTACCCTCCCGGCCAAGATGGCCGCCCTCCTGTGCCTCAGCTGCTGGGCGGGGGGCCGGGGGGTTCTCCCCGCCAGGGCTCCCCTTCCCCTCTTCCGTTGACCCCGAAACCCATCAGGTTGACCCTTCGGCGTTTCAGAATCCCGCTGGGCCGAGTGAGGCAGTCCAAAATGATCCCTGGAGGGGGCAGTGCCAGACGTTTTGGGGTCCCCTTCCTCAGCGTCGCAGCTCACAGCTTTCCTCCTGGAGAAACGCCCCCTAACACCCTCCCGGCTGCTGGCGGAGGGGCGGGACCTCTGAGGGAAGGGGAGGAGCTAGTGCAAAGCAGGTGATTACGTGTCACTTCCGGGAGATGGGATGACCTCATTGTGTAGTTAGACGCCCCCCCCAGCAAGATGGCTGTGTCTCACCTTTTTGGCTGTATCTTTTCTTTCTGTAGTTCACTCTTGTTGTTTACTTACTTTGGAGGGGCTCTAAAAATTACCTAAGTCGGTTGAGATGCCCACAAACAACTTACTGGTCCTCTTCTATTTTAACACCTCTCCTCTCTTGCCTCTGTAGACCCCCTGATTTTCCTGTCACTGACAAGTTTACATCCTTTGTAATAAAGTTTCTACCATTCCCTTCCCTTATGAAAATGCCAGGCAGAATCCCATTAGAAATCAGTCTGGTGTGTCTTGTATGTTGGAGGGACGATTAAATGGGCATATAATGACCTTGAATATATTTTCTTCACAATCGAAATACATTTCTATGATTTTTTTTTTAAGTGTGTGATTTTCAAATTCCATGATCTTAATTTGGAAACTACAGGCTACTTGAATGTGTGAAGATTCTCCTTCAGAATTTTTTTGGTGCTAAGGTTCTGTGGGTAAACATGGCTTTAAATGAGTGAAAATGTTATTGATGTGCTATATCATTAAAATAGGTGCAGCGGACACTACTTGAACTTACCTAACAAATTACATAAGTGAGGCGACGCTGAATGGATTTGAATCACAATGATCATTCAATGAAAGCATATTTTGAATCAGATAGGGTAAGCTACACGGTCGCAATTGTCGCTGATTAGGTGAAACATTTTGGAGTTAAAAAGAGAGAAAAAAAGACTCATCAAACTTCCTAGATATTTTAACTCATTTTCTGATTCTTTATACTTCTCATTTAAGTAAAATCTAATAATGGCAATAATTTTCTTTAAAAGATTAAGAAGAAAAATTGAGTAATATTTGTATGCCACTGAGTTGCTTTGACAACTTCCATAGTTACATGCATCCAGGACATTCAATGTTAGAGCACGCTGCTGGTTTTGTATGGCAGGGGAGAATGAGAATACCACGCATAGTTTCTTATGAGTGTGTATGCCAAGACGGAACCTTTAAAGACATTGAGGAAGTGCTTAAAAGAAATTTATACCCCAGCTATTGGAGGGAGGGGTGATTCCAAAATCTACTTTGGAATCCACTCCTAGTCACATAACTGTATCTGTTTATTTCACGCAATGATTTAATCCCTTTACTTCCTATGATAGGAAAAGATAAAGCTAACAAGTAAAACTTAATTCTGCATCTAGATAGAACGCTGGCTTTTAAAAATGAATCTGACAGAATAATACCTTAAATAGCAAAAGTGTGGAGTCCAATTGCTCAGGTTTAGAGACTGGTTTCACTAAAATGGTAACAAATAATATGAGCGAAAAAACCTCTTTAAACCTCAGTTTCCTCCTCTAAGACATTTCAAAAACTTACTGAGTGACAATCCATTCAAAATACTCAGCAAGGGGCAGGGGAGATGGCTTAATAGAATAAGCGTTTGCCTGTCAAGCACAAGGGCCAGAGTTCAATCCCCAGTTCTGAAAAAAAAAAAAAAAAAAAGTACTCAGCAAAATACCTAATAGGTAATAAGCATTAAATAAACAATAACCACTTTGGTTATTATTGCCAATATTGTTATTGTATTTGTATAATGCTAACATATGTTTATCTATATTTCACTGAGTACATTTGGTGTCTCTCATAAAAAAGCATTTGGAGATACTTCCAGGAGCTAGATACAATTAATTTGACTTCTAAATATATTTTTTCTATTTAATCTGTGAATCTATGAAATGAAATACCAAAGCAAGCAGTAATGGTTTATTCATCATTCCTATTTCTCTGTGCCCTGAAAGAACATAATCTACTAGTGAAATTACCTAAGTAAATTACATTCACTATACAGGGCTGACAAATGAGATTATGAGTCAAAAGTGTTTACCACAATTGATGTTTCAAATAGAAACGTAAGATTCACAGGCTGTCAAGTGATTTCAACTTCATATTTGCTGGTTCAACAATTTTATCTTTCTTATCTCCTTGTGGGGGGATATACGATAGAACCCAGAAGGTTCTAAAATTAAAATCAGTTCTAGTGACAGTAAACTTATCACGAAGGCTCAAGGAAAGATTAACATAAATTTGAGCTGTATTATGAGTGGTGCTTTTTTAGCTAGAACTTTTGGGCAAATAAATGTTTCAAGTAAATCTAGTACATAGCTCAGTGCTATATGCATTGTGGGCACTCAATAAATATTGGGGGGGCTGGTGAGATGGCTCAGTGGTCTAAAGCACCTACTTAGAACAAGCTTAGCAAAGCACAGGGACCGCAGTTCAATCCCCAGCACCACATGCTGGCCAGCCCCACCCCCTGGTGGGCTGAGCTGGCCACACACACACACATAAATAAATAAAATTAAAAATAAATAAATAAATATTGGGGAAACAAATTGGTTAATTAATATTTCTTGGTAACCAAAAAACCTTAAGCCAGAGATTTAACCATTTAAGTGCCAAGAAATGTATACAGTATTTTATATTTTATGACATAGATCTTCATAAAACTCATTGGTCTATTACAGAAATACCTAAAAACTTTAATTAAATGAAGAGGAAAGAAATTAATTCATTGCCCATTGGTCTGCTTTCTGCACACCAGACAGATAGATAACCATTTGTTTGTTTTTCTTATTTTGCTGTTGGGAATTGAACCTACAGCTTTACACACATGCTCCACTGCTAAGCTACATACTAGCCCCAGTTAGCCTTTTCTTGACCTTGAAGTGTCCTTAGGCTAAAGGCTCTGACTGTGTGTCTACCCAGGCCTACTAGGCGTCTTTGTTGTTGATAGTGGTGGTTTTCTTCTACCATAGTTTCTTTTAACTCTCTGCTCTATGTTCAGTTAGTGAACATCTCGAGCCCCAACAGCTCTACTCTTACACAGGATGAAAAGCCAAACATCAAGGCGTGTTGCAATTACATGACTGTTACAAATTCATTTTAGAGCTTCTGTGTGTATAGTAAGACAGTGCTAATGTGGGGAAGGAAAGTTGTAACATAAATTTTAACTCTGAGGTTTTTCTTTGCAGTTCCCTGCCATTTTCAGAAAAGCAAAAAGGAAACATTGGTGTTGAATGCAATTAGGTATTGGCACTTTCTCAATCATTATTCTTTTTAATCTTATAACAGACCAAAAACTCATGGTGATTTATCCTCATTTTAATTAGTTATAAAGCACCCTCAGTTTTGTCAAACAACTGAGTCACAAGCTTGGGAGAGAGGAGAGTGATAGTTTTTAATCCAGGCAGGTACAATTCCAAAGCCTGTGCCACCTACCTCCCACTACCTTGGCCCAGCCACTAGTGGCGCTTGTCAGTGAAGCCAGTGTGCCTGTGTTGGCCACAAGAGAGACCTTATTACAATGCTAACCTCTCCCTTAAGAGACAGAACACTTGAATTTCAATGTGGGGATGGACCTCAGCAAAAGCATTTCAAAAGGGCTTCTTTGCTCATTCTTCAAAAGGTTTGAGCCTGGGGGAGGCAGGGGAACTGAAAGCAGATGGCATACTCATCCAGTCTGCGCCTTGTATCTTACTGACTTCTGTAGGAATAGGAATTCTTTGAGGACTGCAGGGTAAGCACATAAAACCCATTATCCTTAGAAGTACATTTCTGTACTGATGTTAGGAATTCAAGTATTAGCCAGTGTTCTCACGTTTTCATGTTGCTGGTGATACTAAATAGTTCGACGTCTACAAAGAGGAGCAACTTGGCACTGCCAAAATTACAATTGCAGTCACCCTTTGAGACAAGAGTCTTTACAGGAATTTATCCCACAGCCAACATGCACATATCAGAAAGCACGTGGCTCGTGTAGTGAGGTTATTCATGTAGCATTTTTCATAATAGCAAGAGAAAATGGAGGGGTAAAGACCCAAAGGGAAACTAGCTAAATAGATTACGATGCAATCACACAACAGGCCATGAAGTAGTGATGTTGGAAAGTGATAGGTTCCTTTTTAATGATACAGAATAAGTTGCAGAATGTTTTCTTATACACAAATAGTGAAGTGCAGCACAATGCAACGTGCTCCATGTTCTGTAAGAAAAGAGAATGGGTAAGTTTATTCCTATTCACTTGTGTTTGCATAAACCAACTCTAGAAAGGTAAACCGAGAAAGCAAATAAAACTGTTTACCTGTAGGGTGGTGGTAGTGGTGTGAACATGGGCTGGAAAGGGAGAAAGATATAAATATGGGGGGAGATGTCTGGGAAGGGTGGCAGGGAGCATGCACCACTGCAGTGTCACACAAGTAAGGGGTATACTCCTGTATTCTCCAGCAGTAGCACTAGTGAGAGTGTTTTATAAAGGTGTTTGTCTCTTAAGAACTAAGTATAGGACTGGGGTTTTCACTCCAGTAGTCTATTGCTTAGCTTACATACAGATCTGGGTTTGACCCCAGCACTTGAAAATAAAGAGGTTACCACCCTGACATCTGCAAATTGACTTAAACCTTTCTGGAGCTTCTTTATATTTTTATCAACTAGATAAGTAAGAATAATGAGCTTCATGATTTAATGCCCCAAAGAGAACTGTACGTTGTAACTTCATCATGTATATACTTATGATCGGTGAAATCAACTACTTGTGCTCAGCCAAAAGAAAATGGGGAGCAGGCAATAGCAAGTCAGATCATTTCAGAGAATGAACACGGAGTTTGTGGCCCCAGGTTGGGGGTGAGGTTTGAAATGGAAATATGCCATGTCCACAGTAGACTTTCATTTCTCATATGATTGTATTGCCAGGAACGGAGTGTTGTGCTTGTCCTACAAGGTGACCTCTAAGTCCTTTAGCTTATCCTCAACCAAAGATACAAGATGTGACATGATATTGACTGGCCCAATCCTTCATACATTGATTGATAATGTATGTTTTCCTGGCTTTCCTGGTTCTGTAGCATTCCTACATGGTAGGAATTTTCCTTTCATTACAGAAGATGTGTGACTAAACAGGCAGTCACACAGCCCTAAGTCTCAATTCCCAGTTCAACATATGTCTTTCACTTTAGGGAAGATATTTTAGTTTTTGGGTTTATTTTTTCCTTACATGTAAAATAATGACCATAAGGTTCTTCCCTCCACAAGCTCATTATGAGATGAATATCTGGTGCACAGTAAGTGCTAAGTACTGGCCCTCCCTCTCCGCTCACTGCCTGTGGCTGTTATAACAAGTTACCACAAGCTTAATTACTTACAAAAATACAAACTTATTATCTTATGCTTCTGGATATAAGACTTTAAAAAGGATCCAAATGCTAAACCAGTATCATGGGGTTTGTTCCTTCTGGAAGCTCTGGGGAGAATCTTCCCACCTGTCTCACAGAGTTCAGGTTCTGCTGCATCCCTTGGTCCATGGCCCCTTCCACCTTCAGAGATAGAAGCTACTTCACTCTGATTTCTGTTTCTGCCATTGCACCTCCCTTTCTGACTCTGAACTACTTCCTTCCTCTCTACTTCATAAGGACTCACTTGAGTCATCCATGGTACTCTCCACATCTCAAAACCCATATCTGAATCACATCTGCAAAGTCCCTTTTTGCCATATAAGATGATGAATTCACAGATGCTAGTGATTAGCATGTGATCAACTTTAAGGAGTGATTATTCTACCCACCACTTCTTTTAACCTTTTCCTGAAATGCAAATATGAACTTGTCACCCTTGGCCCTAAAGCCAACTCCACCCCTCAAGGTTTCTTGCACTTGAATTCCATTCTCACTGAGTTGTCCAAACCCTTAGCATGTAGATTCCAAGACCAGTGAACAAGAATGAAATTAAAGAATGGTTTTTTATGCAACTTCCTTGTTACAGAAGAGATGGAAGCTGACCATAGAAGATAATTGCCTATTTAAGACTACTAGTTGCCTTGGACCAAGGATGGGAATTTTAATTTCCTGGCATGCAAGGCAGCACTCTTCTCTAGTACATTATGATTCACATATCTTATGCCATAGATTATTCCTTTTCAGTGTTTGACATCTCTTCCCTTTTCTTAAGAAGAAAGAGCTGGGAGCTTAGGGATTATATTACTCAGATCCAGTATGAGTGGCCCACTACAAGACAGAGAAGAGGAAGGCTGATTTTTGCCTTCAGTCCCAGTCCTGGGAACCTAGGGTTGACTCTGCAAGTCCTGGCCTGAGTCTGAAGGAATTAGGAACACCAATGTCCAGGGAGAAGAGAAGATGGACATCCAGAGGAAGTGAAAGCAAATTTACCTTTCCTCTTCCTTTTTGCTCTATCCAGGCCCTCACTCAATGGGATAATGACCACCTGTCTTGGTAAGAACAGATCCTCTTCATGCAGTCTTCCTGTTCAGATGTCATTCTGCTCCAGAGGCACCCTCACAGATGTAATATCCACCCACTTTCTGGGGATAATATTTTGTCTAGCTTCTTGGCATCCTTTCATCCAGTCAAGTTCATGCATGAAATTAAGCATCACAGAAAGGCAGAAAAATAAGTCAGTTCATTTCAGTGATGATCTTGTTCATAAAGCTTCCTTCCCTCTGTCTATCATTCAAATTCAAGCCTGTATACTTTCAGAAAGGTCTCCTATGAGGAAGGGGTCATGCCAGCAAGGTCTGACACTCCCTCTCCTCTTTCAACCTTGATCTCAGATCCACCTCTTTCAGCAAAGATCCTCTTGACTTTTCCAGCACAGAATAACACTTTCTTCCTCAAAAGCCCAAAACATTTTGAATCACTACCACCGATTTTAGTTTATTTGTATACATAATCTATGTTCTCTTAATTTATAGAATGACTTTTTTAAGGTCAGAGCCCTAACGAACCATCATTTCATCCAATTCTTCACTTTAAATAAAAGTGTTCTGAAATGTGTATTTATGTGATATTTACTGAGTACCTACTGTGTGTCAGGCCTTTGCCCAAGGAACACAGTAGTAAAATCTTACTCCCTTGCATTTTTCTCTTCTTTTCAGTGCCAAGATTGAACCCAGGACCATGTACATGTGAGGCAAGTGTTCTACCTCCAAGCTATATGCCCAGCTCTTACTCTCCTAGGACTTATCTGTAAAGTCTCTGGAATGCCCAGAGAGAACACATGGGCATATACTAAAGAAAGATTATGACATGGGCAGAGACAGGAACAAGACAGAAACGGGTTCATGAAACTGGGTAGTAGGCTTACAGCATTGAATGCATGAGTAGAGGGGACGGTGCTAGGTAGAGACTGGAGCTAACTACTGAAGACTTATAAATGCCGTGGTTATGACTTTAAACTTGATCCTCTAGGCAGCTAGCAGAAAGTGACAAAATCAACTTTGAGTTTGAGACAAGTTACTTTGACAACAGTGTGGAAGGTGAGGCCAAAGTAGGTGTCTCAGGCTATTTAGCTGATACCTCTATAAATCAGTCTTTTGGGGTTCAACATTTATTTAGAAAATTCAAAGAGAAGTTCAATTTCTTTTGGTAAAAGTCCTATTCAGACACAGATCAAGTTTTTTTTTTTTTTTCTTTTTTTAGCCTAGGCAGAATCAACTGTTTTAAAAATTTAGTAAAATAGTCCCTTCTCTTCTATATTGCTCTTTCTTTTATCCACTCCATTTTATGATTTTCTAAACTAAAGCACTTTGGGGAGGCATATCTAAGAGTTTATAATTGAGATAAGACTATAAGCCTTCCTTCTAAGTGTCAGCATTATGCAATGCATCACTTGGTTTTAAAATGTCAGCAGAATGCAAGCTTTCAGTTAATACAGTCAAACAGAGTCTTTGGGAAGAAGCCCCACCCAACAAAACAGCCCTGCTCAGAGCACTGCCTACCTAGGCCTGATGGACAGCACATTCCGAGGATGACCTCCCATGGCCACCCTGCTGGTGCTCATTCCCCCTGTAGTGTGGGAAGGACCTGCCCCTGGAACATGCTACAAGCTACAGGTGGCACTCTTACGACTTACATGACACTGCACAAGACTCACCTTTGCAAGCTGAGCCAGAGACATCCAGTGGGCAAAGATACACAGGCACTCACTCCACACTGTGCTTTATAAGTTGTTTGTACAAATGCCACATAGATTTGTGTATAATATCTAGGTTATAAGAGCAGTAGTGTAGGGGTAATGGTGGAGAATTTCACATGTAAACAGTAAGTTCTGCCGGAAGTACTTGTCTGTTGTTCACCTCTTGTAAGGCTTTCACTTTTATAATGGTTGCACTATCTGAAGGGATAGAATTCCACTTAGACACAGTGCTACCAACATGACTTTGAAGCTCTCAGTCATTGCATTTGTTTTTGTTTCCCATCTTTTGTGGCTCAGACAAAGGAAAAAGGCGAGAGCAGCCAGCCACAGTGGCACATACCCATAATCCCAGCTATTCAGGAGGCTGAGGCAAAAAGCCAGCCTGCGCAATTTAGGAAGATCCTGTCTCAGACTAAAACATAAAAGAGGGTTGGGGATGCTGCTCAGTGATAGAGTGTTTGCCTGATATGTATGAGGCTGTGGGTTGATTCTCAGTGCTGCCAGAAAGAGGAGGAGGAGAAGCTAAAGAAGAAGAGAAGAAGAAAAGAAAGGAAGGGGAGGGAAGGGCAGGGAGGGTTAAGGGGGAGGAGGAGGAAGAGAAGCAGGAGGAAGAGAAGAGGAGGAAGAGGCGGATAAAAAAAAAACAGGGAAGGGCAAAGAACAAAGCAAACTGGGATGAGAAGAAAGAAAAAAAAAAAAACTCAACCAACAGATTCCTCTTCAGACGCTAAACAAGTGAAGTGAAAGAGGCCAGGCTTGGGGGTGCAGCAGCAAGAAAACACATGCAGATTAGGCTCAGTGAGCTTAGACCCCTGCAGGGCTCTTGGTGCCACTTGGGGTACAGTGCCCCCGTGGCCCCAAGTAGAGCACAGCGGGCGTCCGGGCAGCCTCAGCCATGAGCTCCCCTTTCAACATTTTCAACCTGTATTGGCTGGGTAACGTACTCCGTTAACTGCGATGCAGGCAGGAGCCAGGCTGAGTGAGACACAGCCCTGGCCACTGGGCGTTCTCAGCCTAGGCAGGAGAAGGAGCTTTCTGTGTCACCCTCCAGTCTGCTCCGTTCCTATCATACCCCGAAGCTCTACCAAGACAGGCTCACATGTTCACCCACTTTCTTGGCTCTGGACAGCATTGCCATTTTCCACTGTTGCATGAGCAGTTAGGTTGGATTCTTACATTTTACCATTCTTTATCGCTTAATTGCATAACTATTGCTAACAGGACAATATTCTGGAGTAGATCACACAAATCATTTTCAAAATAACAGGTGGTACCTCTGATTTATGTGCATTGTCCTTACTGTGATTGCCTTTGTTCCCCCAACTATGTCCTACAAGGCTGAGTTGTAATGATTTTTCAAGAATAATCTCTTAAAAGAAAGAATAATCTCTAAATCCTTTTCTTGATCTGTGTGCTAGAGGATTATTTTCTGCCTAGAGACATCACTAAACTGTAAACTGTCCTTTTTTTTTTAAAACTGTCCTTCTTGCTCCCCAATTAATTATTAGTTTGTCTTCGTTGAATTACACTCGCCATCTGTTGATAAAAATCACAAAATTCTGAAAGCCTCTTCCATTGCTTTTGCTGTTTATTTTTGCTTTGTTCTGCCCCTATGGGGTGGATTGGCTGCAAACTAGGAAATTTGGTCCCCAATTCCTTTCCGAAGTGCCTTCTCTATAGTGGAACTTCTTTGTGAAAATTTCCCACGGAACAGTGGGGACACAGAGACCCTTAAGACAGAAACCAGTATAGTCAAACTTCCTGGACAGAAGAAATAAAAGCAGTGAGACGTGATGCTGAACAACCCTCACAATGGGTTGTAAAAGAATAAATTCTTGCTTTGTTTTCTGTTTTTTTAAATGTATTTGGTACAGGGTCTCACTATGAAGCTCAGATTCCTAGTGAGCCTCCTGTTTTCAGCCTCCCCAGTGCTGGGACTACAGCTGTGTGCCACCGTGCCCAGTCTCAGTGACAAGCTTAGCATGCCCATAGGTGGGGCTAGCATGGCATGTGGTGCCAGGGACCAAACCCTGGTCCTTGCACTTGTCTAAACAGGCAATTAGTCTGCTGAGCTATAAACTGGCCCTAAAAAACTCTACGAGAGATACATGAAAAAGAAATAATAACAGTAATGGAAATAACATCTTACTGGGCCGGGGAGTTAGCTCAGCAGTCTAAGCACCTGCCTGACAAGCATAAGGACCCGGGTTCAGTCTCCCGTACTGCATGCCATGCTGGCCTCAGGTGCCGCGCTGACCACTGAAACTTGGTGTGGTGGCACATGCCTATAACCCCAGTGCTGGAGAGGCTGAGACAGGAAGATCACTATGAGTCTGAGCTGCGTAGTGAGATCCTGTACAAATAAATAAAGAATAAAAATTAGAAAAAAACCATAGTACTTGTTATGGTTTATATATAGGTGTCCCCCCAAAGCCTCATGCAGTCTTGGGGCGCCTTCTGGAGTTTGTGGTTGATTATTGTTGGTGTGGATGCTGTACGTCCTGGGGCAGGTAATTTGCATTACAATGTAAGGTGGGAAAAGAAGCCAGCTGCTTGAGCTGCTGCTGCCCCTCCCTTGTGCTCTTGCTCTTTGCCGCTGCCATGAAAGGTTGCTTTCTGCCATGTGCCGCTCTGCCTTGGAGCCAGCTGAGTATGGACTGAAACCTCCAGTAACTGGGAGCTAAATAAACCTTTCCTTCCTTCATTTTGAGTGTCAGGTATTTGTCCCAGCAATGAGAGAAGAGTAACTAAGACAGTACTCAACACATAAGACAGCAAAATCAACATGAAACAAAATGGCATAAATAATAATATGAGGAGCTGGGGAGATGGCTCAGTAGGATAAGCGCTTGACTGGCAAACGCAAGGATCTGAGTTCAATCCCTGGTTTTGCCAAAAAAAATAAATAATAATAATAATTTGAATCATAGAGCTAAAGTAGGTATCCAAGAAACAAGGCATGGTTTTTAGTTTCAGTTGCACAATTGGATTACTATTCCAAGCCAAGTTTGATGAGATCAGCAGCACCTCCTGCCCCTCCACTGATGACGTCCTGGGGTCTCACTGGGGCCAGTGTGCATGTGTTAGTTGGTGAGGCTGTGGTGATAAAATAGGTCAGGCTGGGTGGCTTCAACAACTGCCATTTGTTTCCTCTCACTCGTGAGGCTGGAAGCCCAAAGCTTGGGTGGCAGCAGGGCTGCTTTGTCCTGAGGCCACTCTTTGGCTGGCTACCTTCTCTCTGCAGCCTCACCTGGTCCTCCATGTGCATCTGTGTCCTCTTTTCTCCTGCTAAGAGCACCAATCATGTGGGACTAGAGCCCACCTGATGAGATCAGTTAATGGTGCTAGAGGTTAGGACTTAAGTCTACGACTGGAAGGAAGAGGGACACAGCTCAGCCTCCTGCAGCATGGTGCAGCATGGCTGGTTTTGACCCTTAGCCAGGGGTCTGCACAGAGACAAGGGGTGAATGAACTCAGCTACTGCATGTCACACCCTTCCAGGCCACAGCTACCTTCTGCCTTCTAGTAGTGTTGGGAGTTACGGACACATCCACAAGGTAAGGACTCTTCATCTCTCAAGGTCCCATACCCTGACAACACTGTGCACCATGCCAGACAGTACCCCATCTCCTCACATCCCAGTGGACCACAGAGGTCTCTGCTCTTCCAATGCTCCCAGTCTCTGCATGTGGCATCCAAATGAAAAATTGGTCTTCAGGGTTTTAGAAGGACCCTGACTACTCAGACACTATGTTTCTCAATGAATTAATCAAAATGAAAGCCCAGAGATCCAATAGAGTCATCTTGTTTTGCGCCTGAAACAAGTTGCCCTGGAATGGAGAAGCACCTGCTTGAACTAAAAGAAATAGAAATTGTAAGAAAAATATAATCAGTTACTTATGATGAATACCGACACAATGAGTATTTGTGTTTTTCTAATTCCTTTGTTCTAAGTTCCATTTAATATTTTATAGTCACATAGTTTTTTCTTTTCAATAAAGAATAATGTGGTCTTATATAAATGGAATATATATTAGCAAATCTCACTACCGCAAATATTTATTATCTACATTAAATTTTCTACTGAGGAAACAAAGTAAAATACTTCTTTATCTTTGGGTATAAAATACAAAAGTCAAACAAAACCAAGATCATTATTGCATCTGAATGTTGTTCTTTTTTTAAAAAAAAAAAAAAAAAGAGGGGCTGGTGAGATGGCTCAGTGGTCTAAAGCACCTACTTAGAACAAGCTTAGCAAAGCACAGGGACCGCGGTTCAATCCCCCAGCACCACATGCCAGCCAGCCCCACCCCCTGGTGGACTGAGCTGGCCACACACACATATACACATAAATAAAATAAATAAAAAATTAAAAAAAAAGAGAATTTTTCTGACTTAAAATAATGGAGTAGGTATACCTGTTCTTCTCAAAAGCTTGATAAACAAAAACTAAAAGTTGTTGGTATCCTCACAACCTAGAAATGGCCCATTAATTTTAGATCCCTACTATGTATTTAGGTGACTTCATAACTAGTTTCTATTTGTTTATTCATAAATTACATGTTGACGTTTATCATGTGTAAGGAGTTCATACGGAATTACACTATGTTCTTTACAACAGCACTGGCTGACATGCTCCAGGCCTCTGGGGGGCCTCAAGTCAACCCCCAGCTCCAATTAATAGCGATTGGGTAGAGCCTTGTCTCTGGAGCCTCGAGGGCAGGGAAGGTGGAGGCTCTCTTGGGCCAGTCATTCCCAGTTGAGCAAGGAAGAGGTGAATTGGGTCCAAACATTTGGGTGTAGCTCTAAGAAAGTTGGGTTCTCAAGAGAAGGAGACGCTAAGCAGAAGAACCCATCTTAGCTTGGATTTATCGCTTATAACCGTGGTGGTGGGCCACTTGATAAGGGCACCTTTAACATTTACTATTGTAAAAGATATAATGAAGCAGTACTTTTGTGCACTTAACTGTATGTGAGCTACAACCAAACTGACTTTTAAAAGGTTTATCTTGGGGCCAGGGAGATGGCTCAGTAGAATAAGCGCTTCCCTGGCAAGCGCAAGGGCCTGAGTTCAATCCCCGGTTCCACAAAGAAAAAAAAAAAAGGTTTATTTCAAACTCCTCAGATTCTATTAGCATTTCCCAAAGCACAAGACAGTTACCATCTTGCCACCTCCTCTAGATAATGAAAGCAGAAACCAGCTCTTGGTGTACACTTGAAAGGTCTGGCTTGGTTTAAGGAATCTGTTGTAGTCAGGGTATACAAGGGAAAGGATTTCACACAGGACACATAATTTATAAGATTATTTTATAATATTCATTCCAAGAGTCAAAAGCAAAAGCATGTGGGAGATCCGTGCACATGCAGGCTTGGATCCCATCGCAGCATCCGGCCCCAGTCCAGCTGGATGCCAAGAGCCCATGGCGAGGTCTTGTGCAAATCTGTCTCGCAGATCTGCATGGGGAGAGCCCAGAGGCCAGTGGTGGGAGCTAGAACGTCTGCACAAGCAGGATGAAGCATTGCTGCCAGCAGGCTGGGGGGTCTGCACTGGAGCCAGGAAGCAAAACTCAAGTTAAGGACCAGAGCTCCCCAAAAGTGAGCCACAGCCATCCTCAGCAACAATGAGGTTCCAAGCTTCTCCGACAGTGAGGACAGTGGATCTCGTATCAGGAAAGCCAACATGACAAGCTCCTCCAGGAGCACCGACAGCACACCGTCTTCCCCTCCAGTCTCCTTTCATGCTGCCGCAGTGATCCTCGGGGTTCTCCATAGCCAGCACCATGCTAATTCACTTCAGCAGGGGGCTGGCTACAAGTTGCCCATGAGCTTATCCACCAGAGTCTGTGAGTATGACATGTGACACAGAGCAGAACAGCTTCTACCCAAGAAGAATCTTGTTTATTTGCTTCCCTCCTGCACAGACAGGACAGCTCACCTCACGGAGAGCTCAGTCTGCATCTGGGATCAGGCTGGTCCAGCATTCACTATTGCTTAATTTTGCCACTGCCTTGAAGATAAACAGGTGTGCTCATCCTGTCCACGAGGAGAGCAAGATGCAGGAATTGGCCCGTGTTGCACAGCCCAAGAGGGATAACGCTGGGATTTTATTTATCTATTTTTCATGTACTTGGTACAGGCTCTCACTACGCAGCTTGGACTCATAATGATCCTTCTGTCCTCAGCCTCCCCTGCACTGGGATTGTAGGCATGCTCCACCACGGTCTTTGTGGTGGGCTCAGCGCACCTGGGGGCAGGGCCGGTGCAGCATGTGGTGTTGGGGATGGAATCCTGGTCCCTACACTTGCCTAAGCAGGCGCTTAGTCTGCTGAGCTAACTTGCTGGCCCTACC
>NW_004524612.1:16435127-16449643 GCF_000260255.1 Octodon degus
GAAGTGAAAAGGAAAAGGTTGCACTAGTAAGATAGCTCAGCAGACTAAGCACCTGCTTAGGCAGGTGTAGGGACCAGGGTTCGATCCCTGGCACCACATGCTGGGAGGATCTGTGTGGTGAGGCCCTGTACCAAATGCATACATACATACATATCTTAAAAAGGAAAAGTTTTTATGTGTCTATTTGATCACTCAGAAGGTTTCAGTTGCTTATCTAATCTTCAATGAATTTTAAAAGTGAATCAAGGTATAAAGAAATACAGGATTTCTTAAGGGTATGGTAAGAATTTTTAAGGCACAAAACACTGGCTTTTGTTTCATCAGAAATATTCCTTAGCCTTTCAGCTGGAACCACCATCTTCCAGTAATTTGCCAAAATGACTAACACAAAGGGCAAGAGGAGGGGAACCCAGTATATGTTTTCCAGGCCTTTTAGAAAATATGGGATTGTTCCTTTGGCTACTTACATGCGAATCTACAAAAAGAGTGATACTGCAGACATCAATGGGTACTGTGCGAAAAGGAAGGCCTCACAAATGTTACATGGCAAAACGGGAAGAGTCTACAACATTACCCAGCATGCTGTTGGCATTGCTGTAAACAAGCAAGTTAAGGGCAAGACACTTGCCAAGAGGATTAATGTGCGTATGGAGCATATTAAACACTCAAAAAGTCGTGACAGCTTCCTGAATCGTGTCAAGGAAAATGATCAGAAAAAGAAGGAAGCCAAAGAGAAAGGTACCTGGGTTCAGCTGAAATGCCAGCCTGCCCCTCCCAGAGAAGCACACTTTGTGAGGACCAATGGAAAGGAACCCGAGTTGCTGGAACTCGGGTGAATTCCTGGTATAAACTGGGGATGTTCCTGGTATATTTCCTGTGAATTCATGGCATAAACTGGGGACGTTGCTCTGCTATTCAGTACCTAATTGGCAGCTTAAGTGTTCTAGGTCCTACGTAAAAATAAAATCATTCCATGCTGTAAGGGTGGTTTTCTTAGTTGAACAGGTGTGTGGTGCCTTCTTACCTCAGAAATATCTGCAGCAGATTTTCACTGTACCTAGTAATTGTGTCTAGCCTTTACTCTTCAGTATTTTCTTGCTGAAAGATATTGCTGAGGTATTGTGCAGGTGTATACCCAAAAATTCAAATATTTATAAAATATTTATATTGGCTTGAAGATCTTGTAAATCATCATGGGGAAAAGATGTATCAAAATAAATGGAAGTCACTTCAGGAAAAAAAAATCCCTATAGGACCTGGGAATACAGCTCAGCAACTTAAGTACTTGCGGGGGCTGGTGAGATGGCTCAGTGGTCTAAAGCACCTACTTAGAACAAGCTAAGCTAAGCAAAACACAGGGACCGCGGTTCAATCCCCAGCACCACATGCCAGCCAGGCCCGCCTCCTGGTGGGCTGAGCTAGCCACACACACACTAAATAAACAAATAAATAAATAAATATTAAAAAAAAAAAACTTAAGTACTTGCCTGGAAAGCACAAGGTCCTGAGTCTGATCTCTGGGACTGCAAAGAAACAAAAAGAAAAATTCCATATATCTAAGATTTCAGTATTGTACTATTGCTATTTTAAGGCATTTCAAAGTTTTGGGATAATTATATGAATATATAAAATCATCACCCATTAGCAATGTTCACGTTTAAAATAAATTTTGTTTTTATTTTATTTGCTTATTTGTCTGTTTAAACAGGCTCTCTCTCTCTCACTCTCTCTTTCTGTGTCAAGTTTCTAAGATGCCCAGGCTGGCCTTGAACTCACAGTTCCCCTGCCTCAGTCTCTCAGATTTTATATGGAATTTAATAATCACTGATTCAATTAATACCCTTTAAGCATCTGTAATTGTGTAGATTTTAAAGAAAACGTTTTACCAAAACATCGATTCAAATGCTTTCTTTTGTTAACAGGAAGCAGTTGAGGATGATTATAACATGTGCTTCCCTGCATTAAACAAATGCCTCACTATGTTTTATCATTACTTTTTAGTCCATGTTTTAAAGACTCAAGACCTAATGGCGGTGGCAATTTTTCTGTTACAGTCATGGACATCATGAGTTGCCATCCATCTGGGGAGATAGCTTGGTGGCTTACGCACCTGCATGGCAAGCGCAAGGTCCTGACTTTGATCCCTGGTGCTGAAAAAATAAAAAACAAAAAAAGATAATCAGTTGCCATTAGCTCCCTAGTGGTTCAGGTGACAATGGAAGCATGACACATAAGGGTCCGATCTGAGCACCACTCCAAGGACAGGTCCATCCTTTTGGGACCCACTCACTCCTGTTTCACCTCGATCCTTGCCCCTGCAGGCCCCAGGGCTGCTGTGTAAAACTAGAAAGAATAATCTGCCCCCCATAGATGTCTTACAGTCCCTGGGCAGAGGGGCTTTGTTCAGAGAATAACTTCACCCCTATGCCCCGCAGGCTGGGGCTTCAGTGGGCCCTCAGTGAACGCGGGAGAAAAAGCTTCATCCCCTGAGCCTAAGAATAAATCAAGCACCTGTGAGCCTCAGCCCTGGGTGGAGCCACCCACCCTGAAGCTCCTGCTCTCCCCTGGACCTTGGGTTTACATGGGCGGGCTTTGCATGTGCAGAGCCACAGAGGAGGAGAAAGGGACCTGTGAGGTGCAACTGAGCACCCAGGTTGTAGAAAGAGTTAAATATGAGTTCAACTCATCTCCTCTTAATTCCAAAATTGAAATAAGATTATTCAGTGATGAGTATAGACAGTGAAAATAAACTTCAATTTAACATTGAGGGCACCTAAGGAAGACAGAAGTGGGTGAAGGAACAGGAAGGAACTGTCCCATTCAGAGCTCAGCCTAGCACAGGGGCCTAAACTGGGCTCCCGCTGTGAGCTAACACTGCTGTTTCAGATGTCTGCCCTTGCTGGGGCTGGTGGCCTGTGCCAGTGCTCCCAACACTCAGGAGGCTGAGGCAGGAGGATCATTTGAGTTCGGGCACTCAAGGCCAGCCTGGCAAACATGGTAAGACCCTGTCTCAGTAAAGTAGGGCTAGTGATGTGGGTCAATGTATGGAGCACAAAAGGTCCTGTGTTCAATCTCTAGCACAACAGCAACAACAATAAAGCACCGACCTTGGTATTTTTACATTGCCTAATGTACAAATGGTGGGAAGGTAGATTTTATTTTAGATTTGGGAAGACATTCCCAAAATCATTTCAAGACAACCAGATACTTTGGTACTTTGGAAAGGAAGTGGGCCCTGCCACAAACAAACAAAAAGTAACTAAAAATACTGGAGATGTAGCTCAGTGGCAGAGCACTTGCCTCACATGGATGAGGTCATGGGTTCAATCCCCAGCACTGCAAATAAATAAAAACACAAAAATGTCATGGGGAATTAAGACAACGGAGTCTGGGGCTACCGAACGGATAGGCTCCCTGCTGGTGACCTGACCACCCCCATTCACCTTTGCTTCACCACGGGGACCTGATCTGAGAAATACGGGTGTCAGCAGCAAGTGTGCTGCCGTGCAGACAAGGCAGGATGCTCTTCTACAGCGCTGCGTGGTGCAACCCGCGGCTCTCTTGGGCTGTGTAACTTGTTTTCGTCTCTGCACCTGCACGGCCTGATGCTTCATCAGATACTGCCGACAACTTGAACACAATGGGGTGTGCGTCTGAACATATACAAAAGACAGCAAAAATCAGGGCAAGAGGGATTTTTCAGCCCATTAAATCTTAAGGGACCACAGCCATGCAGTGCTGTACAGTGGCTGTCCTGCTTGCTTCTTCAGTCCAGTTAGACCCACCCAAGGTCTCCCACCAGGTGGTCTCCTATAGGTGACCTGTTGTGGATGGAAATATTGGTGTGTGACGTGTGACTGCTCTGTAAGTAAAGAGGCTTGTGGCTCAAAGGAGTTAAGACAAAATTAGAAATGCTTGCCTGTCTCTGTACTTGTCCTCTCCCACCCCCACAGCTGTCGTGTCACTGTCATGCCACTCCTTTAAAACACTTTCTGTGGTGTCACAATGCAAAGTTTGGGCAGTGGTTTTCCACCCCTCCCCCCACCTCCTTCACCCCTCACCGCTGTCGTCGTCTCCCTAGCCCTAGCTTCCCTTTCCACTGTCTCTCTTGGACCCAGAGCCTCCAGCCACCCTGGGCTCTATGAACTTGCTCCTTATGTCACATCTCTGCTCCTTGCTCAGCTCTACCACTGTTTTGTCTAGACAATGTCCACTCCTTCAAAGGTTGCTATGGTCCCTGTCACTTTTGATTTCTAACAGCCATTCTCAACCCAGGCTGCAGCTGCATTCAAATGGCCTGAGGAATCTGAGCCCCGAGCCTGAGTTCCTGGTGGTTGGGAATGTTCAGAGTGGAAAGCAGTCTCACCTTAGTGGCCCTCTTTGTGTCTCCCTTGGGTGAACTGTCCCTTCCCTTTTCCAGTAGGTTTCTAGGACTCTGTCTACACCCACCTCCTCATCACTCCTCCTTGGCTTTGGCACCCCACCCCCATCCTCTAATGGAATGCGCAACAGCTGGTCTCTTCTTCCTCCACGCAGCTGCCTGCCCTCTTCTCCCTATCCAGGGCTCAGGGCACAGAATCACCCGAAAGTGGATTGTGCTGTCAATTCCTTCCTGGAGACATTCGGGCTTCTGGTTCCCCCGGTTTGTCCTGGAGCCCTTTCTTGCTGGCCCTGGCCTCTTGCCCCTGTGTAGCCCAACATCTCTTCCCCTCCCATCTCCAGAGCCCTGCACTTGCCCTTCTCCCCTGGGGTAACGCCTGCTCCCCATCCCCCAATCATACCAAAAGGAAAAGAGGCATTTCTTTAGAAATTTCTGCTTTAAAAAAAAGAAAGATATTTCTGTTTTCTCAGTGTAAAGCATTTGCTCAACATTGCTCACATCTTTTTTGTTTGGTGGTTGATTTTGGTTTTGGTTTTTTGGGTCAGGTTCAAGCTGGTCTGAACTTACTGGATAGCCCAGGCTGGCCTTGAAATGGTCTCATCTCTCCTCAGTCTCCTAGAATGCTTAGACCACAGATACGTGCTGCCATGCCTGACTCTCAAGTCTTTTTTTTAAATCATTGAGTGTCTATCTTTGTTATTTTTCTTCTTGTATTTTGATTTTTGGCGTTAGCATGTTTTATATGATTTGTTTGGTGATATGTGATTGTATGTGTCTATAATCTCAGCACTCTGGGAGGCTGAGGCAGGAGGATTGAAGTTTGAACAACCCTTCCAGGGTAAGTTAGTGATTTAGTAAGCTCCGCTTCAAATTTAAAAAATAAAAAAGGGATGGGCATGTAGTTCAGTGCAAAGGTCTTGGGTTCAAACCCCAATACCACAAGTGGGGAAAAAAATATTTAAAACCAGAGGACTTTAAAGCTGTCAGGCTGGGTCCCTTCCCTCAGGGCCTCTCACGGCCTCCACCCATGCAGTGGGTCTGTCCGCACGGTTTCCCTGCTCCAGCACCCCCTTGAGAGCTGCAGGCTCCAGAGTAAGGACACTGATGTATTTTGATGCCCTTCTTCAGGACGTTATTATTCCAGCAGTATTTACTTAGTGCCTGCTTCCAACAGGCTTTTTTTTTTTTAACCTGCAAGTTCTTTAGGTCCCCAAATAAGCCTTCAAGTCCGGCACTGAATTCAGAAGCCCTCAACAAGCCTGGATGGAAGACCTGGGCTTGCAAGAGTAAGAATCCAGAATGCAGCTCGGTTCTCCCCAAAAAGCCCCGAAGAAAAGCACGGCAGGCAGCCACCGCCTCCAGGCCCTGTACGTCCGGCTCTGCTGACAAGTCGCCCAGCGTTGGGGTTGGCAAAGCACCTTCTCGCCGCCAAGGAGTTTGCAGCGGTGGGCTCCCGCCTCCCTGCGCGGCGCTCCCGTGGAGGAGTGGGTGGTGAGCAATTTCAAGTCCTTTTCTTCTCTACCTACGAAGAGCCTCGGCTCTCAATAGCTCCCACAAATGAGCGAACCGTTTTGGTTATAAGATTATGGTTCGCCCATCACCCCCATGAACGCTGCTAAAACGGCTTTTGTCCTTCTGGAAATCTGTGCAGCCGAGTGTGCTCAAAGTTTCACAAAGGAGCATAAAGGCTCCCTGGATAGTGTGTGGGGGACCAGGCCTTACATCTGAGTTCCTTTGTCTGGTTTTGGAAGACTCTCACAGGACAAACAGGATTAAATGTGACATTCCCTCCCCCTGCAGTTCTCTAAGCTTCAACCTCTGTTAGGACCTTTTATTCTGCCAACACCCCTAGAAACCTCTGCCCTGGGGTGATGGCCCAGCCAGAAATCCCTCTCTGCCCCAGGCCTCTGTCCCCACCCCCATGTGAAGATTGGTTGCTGCTTTTCTGAAAGAGAGGCTGGTCGGGTCCCAAGCCCAGCTGCCAAGTCCAGGGCATCCCCAGGATCTCCGCTTCTGCATTCTGGCCAGCACCCCGCCAGGCGTCTCCCCATGAGGTGGCTGCTGGGCCACTCAGAATGGTACCGTGTGTCGACACACCTTTCTGCATCCTTTATCCCAGCTTCGTCCTGGGCTTCCCTGAGCTGCATTGCTGCTGGGTTTCCTAAGGGGCAGGCTCAAGTTCCCATGGAGCGAATAGGAAGGGACTGCAAGTACCTTCACCAAACACCTAGGAAATCCCAAGCACTCTGCTAGGTGACCGTGCTGTCATTTAGTGATAATGGTAGGATAGGAAGGGTACTGGAATCCGTGTTTGTGTTTCACCCAGCAAAACCCCAGCAACTTAACCCAGAGAGGCTCTGTGCTCCTGTGGGTTTGCATCCATCCTGCCTGCCTGCCAGGCACCAGGCCACAGAAGCTCCACCTTTGCTAGTGGCCCTGTCTGGCCCCCATGGATTGTCACATATCAGAGTAAAAGAAGATAGCAGGAGCTGACACCTGGACTTGTGGCAGCCTTGGTGGGATCGCTAGTGTTCATATTCCGCTGGCTGCTGTGCTCTTGTGGCCACCTAAGTCTCTGCAGGGGTCAGCGGCGCTGGGAAAGCTAATGAACCACTCTGGATGGCTGTGGCCCCGCCAGGTGGCCAGGGCATGGAAACGTGCCGCTGAGCCACCAGCCCACTTTAGATGAGCAAATCACCTTTTCTGTGGTCTCCCACTCCAGGTGCCCACTGTGGGGAGTCACCTGGGTGCTGCGGTGGGTGCTTCCCACGGTCCCATCCACCAACTTTCTTTAAAGGCTTCTTGAGTGTGCAGGGTCCTGAAGCTGAGAGGCCACGAGTATGCCTACAGCTTCAGAGGGGAAGTCTGGCCCCTCAGAAATAAGTGTCATTTTAATAAAATGCAGATTTTGATGAATGGAGGGAGAAGACTACCAAGTGCTTTGGGACTGCCATGGACACAATCATTTCCTGCCCAGGAGCCTGGAAGAGGCTGAGATAGGATTCCTCTCTTTCAGGATTGATTAATACTTCTCCTCAGGTTAAGAGCAGAGGGGGTGGGGGCGTCGGCAAGGAGGCTGGGGCGGAGCTCAGAGAGTCGCACTGATGCATGGGAGCAGAAGAGAAGAGGAAGAGAAGTGTCGGCCCTGCGAGTGTCCTGGGCCACCGGGAGTTGTTCTGTGGCCCCTCCTGAGGACACCACATAGATGCCAACTGGGACACACCTTAAATTCTGCTGGGGACAGCAACCCCCAAAGAATTAGCCGATGACTTTTTTCTTCTCCTCCCTTTGGGAATCACTCCTCTGCATGAACATATTTATTTTCCTTTTACCTTGGAGTTTGTAATCAAACATGGATTTAATCTGCCTAAACACACGTCACAAAAGCAGTTTCATTTTATCCCAAAAAGTCAGTCGTCAGGCATTCATACTCCCTCCACTCATGGGCATTTGCTTTTCTTCGTTAGGACGAATGTTCTGGCATATGAAGGCAACTTCAGGACAGAGGTCGAGGATGAGGGCCAAGCCCATGGGGTCATCTGGCCCAGTCACATGGGCCAGCCATGGGGAGTTCCCACCCCAGCCAGAACTAGAGGGCTGCTTCCTGATTACCAGCTATGTGCCTCAGTCGTCTCATTCGGCTTCTCTGTTCTGCTTGAGCTTTCTGATTAAGTAGCAAGGAATATCTCTAGATTATTTGATTCTTTTCTTGAGCAAATATTGATCAAGTAGCTCCTCCAAGCCAGGAAATGTGCCCGTCACACTGACCTGAATGAAAGCACTCTCTTCGCTAGCAAAGGAAGCAGTTAAGGAACAACTACCTAGGAACTGTGCACCTACTGTGTGTGAAGCATCTGCTGAGGCCGCCCAAAGCAGGCGTGTGGATGCTGCCCGACTCCCTCGAGGCAGGGATTTCCCACACTCTACAGTAAAGAAGCCAAGGGACACCCACGGTCCCTTGCAGGATGGCATTTAGCTGTTGAGTGGCAGAGGCAAGCTGTGAGCTTTGCAAACTGTTGGATTCGAGGCCCACACCGATGCTACGTACGCCAGGGCGGCACAAGGCGCTGCTAGCAGAGGTACTGCTGCACAGCACTCTCCTTGTGAGCCCCTCAGGGCCTCCTCGGGTACTCTCATCAGCCTTTGCAGGGAGAGAGGGCAATTCCCAGGCTTTCTTGGTGTACGGGGCTGGGTCCCTCTCACCTGGGAGGGGAGGACGCCTGCGTCTCACCCAGTACCCCAGCTTTCTGTGCCTCCTCGCCTCACAGACACTCGCTGTGTCTGCTGTTGTCTCTGGAGGCGCCCTCGAGTCACTCTTTCGTCACTCCCTCTTAATTATTCACAATTAGCTAAGTCCCAAGCCCTAAATAAGCAAGGAACAGGGTAGCATTTTCTAAGACATATGTGTTTAGTGTTGCTGGCAGATTTGTAAACTTATTAGTGCCTCTGCACACCATATCATTAAGACCAAATTATCCATGAGTTTAAAATAGTGCCTATTGCTATGGCGCTGCTGGAAATGCTCAGGAAAGGTGTTCGCCTTTTTAATGCATATAGCACACATGTGCATATGTGCACACATGCACACACATGCACGTGTGCACGCATACATACACATGCACTCACACAGTTCTACTGCGTTTGCTGAGCTTCCCATTCTCACAAAGCCAGCAGCTGTATGCTGCCATTGGACAGATGAAGGGGCCCACTCTGCAGAGACTCTTGCTTCTGGGGATGTTGTACCCTGTGCACAAGACATCACAGGCAGAGTGACACCTTCTAGGGCCTCTGCAGCGGGTTAGTGGGCAGCAGGCTGGCCAGGGTTTGGGCACCAAGGCCAACATTCAGACAGGGCTGCATCTGGATGAGAGTAGGAGAGCAGTGCCAAGGCCAGTCCTCTGGGAGGATGCACGGCTCAGAGTATCAGCAACAAGGGATCACTACTGAGCAGGTGGAGGGGGCGGAAGCAAGGTGGGAAGGGCAGAATCCAGGTTCATGCACTGCTGCCTGGAGGCTCTCTGGGGCCCTGACTCTAACAAGCCTGTCCCTCTCTACAGGGACCTGAAAGTCCAGTGGTGATGAAGAACACAGTGTGGTACCCTCTCTGCTGGGTGGGTGGCAGGAGGAGGAGGAAGAAGAGGAGGAGGAGGAGGAGGAGGAGGAGGAGGGGAGGAGGAGAAGGAGGAGAAGGAGAAGGAAGGAGGAGGAGGAGAAGGAGAAGGCAGGCTTCCAAGGATGAGGAGCCCAAGGTGGCCTTGAGGACAGGAGTCAGTGAACAGAGGTGGGGACAGCACTCCACAGCTAACTGCAGGGGCTGGACAGAGCCAGTCTACTGGGTTCCCAGAACACAGCGAGAGTTCAGGCAGGAGAGAAACACAGCCAGAGAAACACAGCCAGATACAGCAAGATGGAGCCACCTGTCTTTGTGCATGTGCAGCTTTGGTGTCTATGAAGCCGTCTCCATGATGTTTTAGGAAGACATGATGTCACTGAGCATGGACGCAGAGCTCTGAGTTCATATCCTTGCTCTGCCGCCCACTGGCACCTAGAATAGTGCCTGGCATATGGAGCTGCATGAAGAAAGGGGTGAGTCAATGGAGGCTGAGCCCTAGCTGTGAAACCAGGAGCAGGTTGGTCGCTCCCAGCCACCATGTCCTCCTGTGCAGCAGAGGTAATGATGGCATCTGCCTTATGTGGTGTCCAGGAGAGGGCACCACAAGGGCCAGTGTTCATCCAGGGCTGGTGTACAGGGCTGGAAATGGCTAGCTAAGACAGAGGGTTACTGCCACATCTCTGCCGCCTACTCTAGTCCTGCGTCTCCGTGGGGCGTGAGAACCACTTCTCCAAGCCATCTGGAACAGGGGCTGAGCATTTAAAGGTGTCAAAGGGAGATAGCTTGGCCTTCTGCCAGACCTACTAAAAAGGACCTTCAGGAGAGAATTGTGGGTCCCTGCATTTCTATGAGTTCCCTGCGTGATTGTCCACCCATGCTAAGGAGTAAGAGTTAGTTTATAAATTAAAATAGCAAGTCAGCACATGAGTACAGCATCCACAGCCGAAGACGGCAGCAGAGACTTCAGGTGGCAGGGTGACCCTCCACAGGTGAACATGTGATGTAGAAGCGTCCCTTAACTCTGTGTTGCAGCACCCAATGTCTCAGCTTCAGCCTGGACTGCAGCATCCCTTTGGCACCCAACGCTCTTAGCTGCGTCTCGCTGCTGGACGGTGATATCTGGAGAGCATGGATTAGTCTTGCTGAGGCCAAAACACAAGCGAAAATAAATTTTATGGAACTGTTCTGCATTTTATGCGACTGGGAAGAAACAAAATGAGGGGGAACTTGGAGAGCTGGGAAACAGACAGAGCTTATGTCATGATGTGGAAATATTCTGGAACCTTCTGGAAAGAGCCGGGCGGTGCACTCGAGCTTCAAAGCACTGGCAGTAGTGGTCATCTTCTCAACCCCCAGCAAGAGCTTCCATTCCAAAATGCTGACCATAAGCGCCCTTTCCCCGGCTAAGGTCTGGGTGTGGAACGGGAAGCCTTCATTCAGGATCATATATTTGCCCTCTTTTCTCCCCTCCCCTCACAAAGTCTCAACTGAGCTGACACCAAATCTGCCGTCTTAGTTCAGTGACATTGATCAACTCCACCTCTTCTCTCCCTGCCCCTTGTCATCACCCTGCCTTAGAAATGTGCCACTGAGTGCTTCTTGATTAGTTGTCTCTATGTCCTCCCATCATAGCCTCAAAGTAACCCTCAAATCATTGCCAGTTACTTTTTTAAGGAAGTTTTAAAGGTGAGATTCAGCATAACACGGGGACAGCTGTACTCATGCTCTAGATCCAGACTGTCTGGCGTCAAATACCAAGTTCCCTCTTAGTCATGTTTTAGGTCTAAAATTCCTCCCAATGAAATCTCATGTGTTCAGAGGGGGGCCTTTGGGAGGTGGCTGCATCACACGGATGAGTTTGCAGATAAATGTGCTACGAGGTGAGGCCCACTTGTAGGAGTGGCCGCCGCTGTGGTCACGCCCTAGGAAGGCTGCTTCCTGTCCATGGCTCCTCCCACCTCTCTGCTTGCTGGCTGCCATTGGGTGAGCAGCTGCCCTCCGCAGAGTCCTTCCCCCGACGTTGTTCCGGGGCCTGGGGGTGGAGCCAACTGACTGTGTGCTGAAGCTGCTGAAACTGTGAGCCTAAACAAACCTCTCTTCCTTTAGGTTGAGGGTGCTGGGTGTTTTGTCCTAGTGACAGGAAAGTAAGTAATGTGCCCCTCCAACAGGCTGTCTTTGGTTTGGGTGAGTTACTTCACCTGTCTTTGCCCCAGATTCCCTATCTGCAGAATGGGGTTGACTATAATAGAGCTGCTTCTTAGTTGAAAAGATCGTGAGCCAACATGTACAGAGCATGTTGTTTCTTTGCTTTAAAAAGACTGTGTGGGCAGTCTACGGACTTCGAGATAAAGCCCATACTTGAGTTTGAATTATTCATGACATCCCAAATCTTTGACACTCTCCCTGTTCATCTACATTTCCTTCCTCATCTCTCCTGGTTCCATCCTCCCTCAATCTCAGCTCCAACCCCTTCAAGTTATTTAAGGTCCTGGAGTATGCTCTGTACCTTGCAAGTGCCGTGATATTTTGCAGCACGCTCTTTTACATGGGACACATCCCAGCTCCATCTTTCTTTTCCTTTTCTGCCTCTTGGTAGGTAAAGATGTGCTGTCAATGTCTATTCACCATTTGGAGAGCTCCTATGTGTGTACACACACACACACACACACACACACACACACAGAGCTTTTTGGGATTTAGCTTTGGATTGGCTTGGACATTTTTCCATTTATTTAGTTGACTTTTCATTTATCTAGGTGATTTTTACAATTTCTCAATAAATTTTTTTTAATTTTTATTTATTTGTGTGTGTGTGTGTGTGTGTGTGTGTGTGGCCAGCTCAGCCCACCAGGGGGCAGGGCTGGCTGGTATGTGGTGCTGGGGATTGAACTGTGGTCCCTGCTTTGCCAAGCTTGTTCTAAGTAGGTGCTTTAGACCACTGAGCCATCTCACCAGCCCCTCTCAATAAATTTTTGTAATGATCAGTGTAGATAGAGCAATGTTACTTGATAGTTTTTATGCAAATTACAGTATTCAGAAATTTTTATTTTCTTTTTGTTGCTGATTGTAGAAATACAGATGATGTTTATATGTCAACTCTGCGTCTGGTGCCTTGCTGAAGTCATTTGCTATCACATCTGTAGATGCCGTTGGCTTGCTTGCTTTTTTCTTTCCTTCCTTCCTTCCCTCCTTCCCTGTCTTCATGCCCTTTCCCTCTTACCACGTGGCCTAGGATCCCCAGGACAGTGTTGGGTGTAAGTGACATTATTAGAATAAGCTCACCTCGTTTCTGATTTGGGCTGGAAGTTTCAGTCTACCAAGCCGGAGTCCTCACTGTGCCAGTTCCACAGCCTGGCCAAGTCTGTCACAGCAAAGGCTGGGTGGTTCTGGTGCAGAGAGAGCCGAGTAGGCCAACAGGACAAATGGAGTCCAGAAGTAGGTGCGCATGACTGTGGTCACCTGAAATGCTGCAGAGGCGACATTCAGGTGCTGCGAGGAAGAACAGTCTTTCAGTAGATGGCACTGGATCCACTAGATCTCCACATGGGAAAAAATAAGGCATGATTTTACCTCACATCAAACAAAACCACCATTCCAGGATTTTAAAATATGTGGTATTTTTACAGAAAGGAATACTACTTTGCCACAAAAGGATACATTTGAGTCATTTGGAGGAAAATAGTTGCACCTTAGGACCATAAAGTTAGGTGAAGAAGCTCAGACACACAAGCTTAGCTACTGCATGGTTTCTTATATGAAAGCATATATATATACAGACACAGGAAAAGAGAGAAAGAAAAATGTGATTGTAATCCAGTGTGGATGACATGTCTAAAAGTATACCTTTGTCTTTCATGTTTTATGTCCTTGGCCTATTAGTCTGGTTTTCAATCTGTATATATGATAATTAACTTTTTTTTTTCGGACCCGGGGATTGAACCCAGGTCCTTGTGCTTGCCAGGGAAGCGCTTATTCTACTGAGCCATCTCCCCGGCCCCGATAATTAACTTTATAAGGTTTTATAAGATAAATAAGTGAATCTGATGCTGAAAAGATAAAAGGAAATGGGGGAGGGGGAAAGTAGGGGAACTGGAAGGTGTCATGCACATGTCCCAACTCCTGGCAGGAAATGTAATCCTTATGCACTGCAAACATTGACTTACAAAAGTTAAAAAATAACAAAAAACAAAAAACAAAAAAATTAGCATTCCAGGTGGACCAAACATCTCAACAGGGAAAGTAAAGCAACCAGATTGTAGAGAAAAAGAATGACAGGGCTTTCTCTGATCTTGAAGTAGACAAAGACCTTTTAAAACAGTGTGCACAAAGCAGTAGCCTTGGGCTGGAGAGATGGCTCAGTAGCCTGACAAGCACAAGGTCCTGAGTTCAATCCCCGGTACTGCAAAAAAAAAAAAAAAAAGCAGTAGCCTTGATGGAAAAAAAAAGCTAAATGTTTGATATGTTACATAACATTTAATATTACTTATAACATAAAATTAGGGACTTCCACTCATCTGGCGTCACCATTATGAGTCAAAGGTGGGCTGGTGAGATGGCTCAGTGGTCTAAAGCACCTACTTAGAACAAGCTTAGCAAAGCACAGGGACCGCGGTTCAATCCCCCAGCACCACATGCCAGCCAGCCCCGCCCCCTGGTGGGCTGAGCTGGCCACACACACACACACACAAATAAGTAAATAAATAAAATTTTTTTTAAAAAAAAGTCAAAGGTAACCCGCAGAATGGGAGAGGCTATGTATAGATATCTAAAGAATGCTCTCATCCGGATGACATAAGTGACTCACAAAAGTCTATATGCAAGTGGCACACTGTCCCGTAGAAAGACGCACAAAAGAAACATACCACTGCACCAAAGCAGAGACGTCCAAGTGGGAAGCGTGCCTATGAAAAGGCGGTAAGATATAGGCAGTATTTGGGAAATGCAGTGAAGAGCACATCGAGACACAGCCCTACATCAATCCGAATGGTTAAAATGAAGAGCACAGCAAATGCCAGGCGTTGG
>NW_004524612.1:16450249-16457795 GCF_000260255.1 Octodon degus
CAGCATTTCCACTCTTGGATGTGCCCCTACTTAGAAATGTGGCTCACTCACCGGAAGACATCTGAAAGGATGTTCATAGCTGCTCTGTACGAAGCAGCTAAGACCTGCGCAGCATAGAATAGAGACTGCACTTTAGAAACTAGTATATCACCACGAGAATGAAGGGATGCAGTCGCACGCAGTAACGTGGGTAACTCGCACGCACATCCTGCTGAGTGGAAAGGAGCCAGGCATAAACAAGTGCTTGTAATATAATCCCACTCACAAAGAGCAGGAAAGACAGCAGTCATCACAGCCACCGAGAGCCCCCTGTGCAGAGCAAATGTTCAGCTTCGGCCTGGAAGGGTCTGTGTGCTTCCCAGGGCAAGCCAAGCCAGACATGTCCTAAGGAGGCACTAGGAGTTTTCCAGGTGGACAAGGAGGGAAAGAACATTTCGGAAAGATAAAAGACCCACGTTCACCGGTATAGTGGCCTGGAACCGCCCATAGTGTCAGGGGAGAGGGATGACAGACCAGTGCCACGGTACAGAGGCAGGACGTGTCCAGGAAGCAATGGGCAGTCACCAAAGCATGAAGCAAGAGAGAGCTGCGTTTCTGCGAGCAGTTGTGGGGCGAGACCTCTGGCTGCAGAGAGGGCGGTGGATTTCGAGGCACTGCGGGTGAAGGCGCAGGGTTGTGACAGTCCAGGTGGGCGACAGTGAAGGCTGAGCAAACACAGCGGGGGGTGGGGCACAAGCACAAATGGGACGCTCCTGAGGGGGTGGGGGTGGGGACGGGAATAAAACAGGACTGGGGCCTGGGGCTTCTCCACTTTCTCAGTAAACTCAAGGGGAGCTTTCTAAGTGGCACGACACGCAGGTCCTGTTTTCTTTGTTACATCTTCCTCCTAGGAACTAGAAGACGGAAAAGTTAAAAAAAAGTACCGGCGGGAGTGTGGGATTCAGGAGGAAACACGGGACATATGCTGGTGTCACTTGGGAACTGTACCCAGCTCACACTTCTGTCTATTATCTTAGGTGAAAATATGTTTCCAGCCGAAAAGAATGATTTAAAAACCTGGCTGTGAAATAAATGAGTACACAAGAGGCCCCAGCAGAATGCCTTCCTTAGAGAACAGCCTTCAGGGTGCGCAGCCCACAGACTGCAGCCCCGGCGAGGGTCTGTGCTTTTGTCGCTCCCCGATTTGCAAGGAGAAAAAAAATCCCACTTATCTAAGCAGAGCAGCTGAAGCTCCCCGGCTGGCAGGTGCGTGAGAGCATTAAACAGATGTCCCTTGGATGCACCAAAAGTCCTGTATGTGTAGCAGAAAGCATAGGCGCACCAGCGTCCTGCTACTGGAGCAGGGGAAATAGGGGCAAAGGCACTGTGGTTTTATCTAGAGTCCCCCAGAAGTCCAGGCTCTCCTAGGTGAGGCTTGGGAGGACGGTTGGATCCCGAAGGCTTAGAGCTAACTTGCTGTTAGGAGCTGGGGTCTGATTGGAGGAAACGGTCCCGGGGGTGTGGCCTAGAAGGGTTTCTCTTCCTCCCTCGCTCCTCCCTCCCTCTACTCCCTGCTCACAGTGCTGCCAGTTCTCCTCCGCCAGGCCAGCCCGCCATGGAGCCTGCAACTACAGACTAGAATGTGGGCCCAAATAAATCTCTTTTACCTTAAATTGTGCGTGACGATATTGTGTCTCAGTGTCAGAAGAGTGACTGAGCCACAGGGCTCTGGACTCTGGTCTTGCTCAAGTCTCCTCTCAGAGCATGGAGTCCTTATTGGTGGCTACTTGAGGACTTCCGTTTGCTAGTGTTGGGACAGGCCCTGCTGACTGGCTCGACTGTGTCACCTCAGAGCAAAACCGGACCTGGTTGAGCAGGGACTTCCCGGCAGCTTTCCGGGTGCTCTTACAATCTCACCAGCCTCTTGGTTCCTGGTGGTAATGGTGTGTCCTAGGTCCCCTTCTGGTAGGCTTTAGGCTCCATGTCTATGAGCCCCTAGATCCTACTGGTGAGATCCTGGTGGGCCTTTGTGGTGTGAGAGGCAGGTCACTGTGGTTGGGGAAAACACTGGAGCTAGTGTGACTTGATCAGGTCCCTGAGGTGCCACCCACCTGCAGGATCTTTAACAGGTTCTTCAAGCTGTCCGTCTCCTGTCTGCAGAGTAGATGGACTGATGATGTTAGGGACATTATAGAGCTAGATAAGGATTTTAATACCCTGATTTCTTAGCACATCTTGGCACATAGGAAACACTCAATAAATACTACCCTTCAGGCAAACACAGCCATGGGGCAGCGTGAGCCTCTCCAGCGAGGGAGGCTGCAAGCCTAGGATTTGTTTCTTGAAGGACTAAACAGCATGGGAGTGATTGGGGCTGCCTTCTCAAGAAGCAGAGCTGCTCTGGGAACAAGGCTGTCACTGAGCATGCCAGGAATGGACACTCTATTGCAATTGATCCCTAAGACATTGAAAAGATGGTGCCTCAGACCCCAGTGGGACCAAAGACACCAGGTTCCTAGAGAGAACGCAGGAGTTGCTCACAAGCCAAGTACTCATTTCAAATGCAAGCCAGCTGCACACCATCATGTCTCCAGTGGGCTAGCTCTGGTCACTCTGCATGTGGCCTCATTGTCTAGGCCAGGCTCCAGACAGCAGGGCTATCCCCTCTGCTCCCAACCACTGAAATTTCTCCTTGGTGTGTATGGTCCACAGAAACTGCAGTCAGGCTCCTGCCTACTCTTCCCCTCTCCCTGCCTACACATTCAAGCCCAGTGCTCCTGCCTGTGGTCCCCAGGATGCAACATCCCCTCCTCTCAGCAAAAGGGACCACAAAACACCTTTTCAATGGCCAGCACCTGTGTATTTGTTGGCCTCACTCTAAGCTCACATTTTCTGCTTTAGAAAAGAGGCCGAGGTTTCTTGCAAGACATAAGGAAATGGATTCTTAGAACGATTCATAGTGAATGACATTGGATGCAGGACAATTCAGGTGACCAGGAGCTATTTTCTAGAAGAATCAAGCTTGAGATAGCAGCAGAACAGCTGGCGGTGGGGTGGGGATAGAAGCCAGTGTTTCTTAGTAGAGTTGACTGAACTTTGAAAGATGGGAGACAGAGCGAAACCCCAATTTTGAGGAGGGCTGGTACACCTCAAGGAACAGGGGGCTGGAAGATTCCTGCAAACCCCTCAGGCCTTGCTCATCACCAAGGGCAGAACAATTCCTTTCTGACATCGGATGTGGGGGTGATGTGCAGGACCTCATGCCACCTTGTTAAGTATCACTAGTGTCCTCGCTGGTGGAATCTTCCTCCAAAGTTTCAAGATGTGCGTGTTGCCCAACCACTAAGTAACTGTCTGCATTTTGTTTTGTTTCTGCACTGGAGAGTGAACCCATGGCCTTTGCACTGAGCTACATCCTCAGCCCTTTTAATTTTTTTTTTTTTTTTTTGAGACAGGTTCTGACTAAGTCTTTTTTTTTTTAAAACATTTATTTATTTAGTGTGTGTGTGTGTGTGTGTGTGTGTGGCCTGCTCAGTCAACCAGGGGGCGGGGCTGGCTGGCGTGTGGTGCTGGGGATCGAACCGCGGTCCCTGTGCTTTGCCAAGCTTGTTCCAAGTAGGTGCTCCAGACCACTGAGCCATCTCGCCAGCCCCCCTGACTAAGTCTTTTAATTTGCCAAGGCAGGGCTTGAACTTGGAATCTCCCTGCCTCAGCCTCCCTGTGTGCTGGGATTACAGGCATGCATGTGTAGCACCAGTGTTCTTTTTTTAAGCCTGTGAATTATTATTACAGGTCTCTGAAGTCCAGCATCAGAACATGTTAAGATAAAAAAAGAAACAAGCATAAGAAAAGTATATGACCAACTAAGTCATCGTGGTTTGCTTTTGCAAGTAAGCCGCCATATTCAAGAGACTCTTTTTAGGAAACGGTTTTAGATTGTGCCATCACAATTCAGCAAGTTGCTGTAGTGCTGAAGTGCAGTTTGGGGTGGGCACCCCTTATGCTCCCCTGAGCTGTTGCGGTGTGGAGGGCCCAAGGGAGCTGCTGCTTCCTAGGCGTGTGGCTGTGGTCACCTTACTTAAGCTCTCTTAGTTCAATCTCTAATCAATAAATTTGAATTGGACGCACTTGTAAGGATGAGGTAATGTTTGCAATTAAGGGCTAACTAGTCCTATTTTATACAGTATTTTATAATTTCAACTTTCCACCAGAGGGCGCCAAACACTAACCTGGAACTTGAAAAGGTCAGGGGTTTTTTTGGTGGGGGGGGGTTGGTGTTTTGTTTTGCTTTATTTTGTTTTGTTCTCTTCTTTCTGCCTTCCTGCACCTAGACGGGGACACCAACATCTGGTTTTCCCTTGATATGCAATTTGTATATCATGCTCTCAAAATCCTAAGCACTGATTTCCAAAGGAAAGGATTTAGTAGACCTTCCGCTTTGAGGTCCCTTCACTTCTGAGAACTAAATCTAAAATAAAACATTTAACTTCAAGACCATTCATTTACGTTAAGGCAGGTTGGACAGAGGCACAGACAGTGTAACTCTGCAGAGTTGGCTGTCACTTCAGGTCACAGCAAGGACAGGAGAAGCACCCCTTGTCTTGTTTTTGCATCATTTGTAGAAGATTTAAACACAATTACCCAACTGGCTAAAAGTTCATATTTTCTTATCCTGGGGTTTGAGCAATTCTAAATAGTGTCAATGATACAATTCTGCTTCATTAAAAACTCTTTTGTTCTTTGAAGTTATGAGTCATTTCTGCAATTTACCTCTGAATTTTAATCATATGTGTAAGTTCCCATTTGGCGTATTTGCTTACCTACCCATTCATTAATGTATTCTCTCTGGAAGTGAATGCAGGGAACTCCTGATGTACAGGATGCCTTTCCGTGTGGATTTGGCCCTGTGCCTTTTCACGCCAGCATAATTTCAGAAGAACTTTGAGCTTGGAGTTTACTCCAACTACCTCCAACTTCGGTGTCTAACAGTGGCCTTAAAATAAACCATGAGGGGCTGGGGAGATGGCTCAGTAAAATAAGCACTTGCCTGGCAAGTGCAAGGGCCTGAGTTCAATCCCCAGTTCTGCAAATAAAAAAAAAAGATTAAAATAAACCATGAAAGCATCCTGATGGTAGAGATCAAGAGTAGAGCTTGTTTGACTTTTGTTATTCTCTGTTTGTGCTTAAAATTTTAAACGGTAAAATAAGACTGTGAGATTAGTTCTTTATTGGCAAACTTTACAGTTAGTCCACCTGTGAAATGTTACTGTGAATAATATTAAGATTGAAACATAATTTCCCTTAAATTATGTATTTTTTACTGTATTTTTTTTTAAATTGTGTATTTTGAAACTATATGCAGAACCAGTACCATAATGAATGTGGTTGATTTTTCCATGATTCCAATTATAGACATACTTTTGTTGTATATTGGGTGTGTGTTAAAATTATCCACGGTGGGTGTCAAATATTCTAGGTCCGCCCGTGCTAGCTTCCACTTCCCTTTGTGGGAGGTGTCCAACTGCCATCCAAGAAGGGAAGGAGGGCTTCCCTAGGGGGGAATGGGAACCTGCTCTAGATGAGTTGAGAGTCAGTATTTGACTTTTAGAAGAATCTTAAAGCTAGCCTGCATTAGCTTTCTCTTTGCTGTCTTGGTTATTTTTCTCTTGTTGCTGAGACAAAATACCCACTGCCCAGAATTAAGGAAGGAAAGGTTTATTTAGCTCACAGTTTGTGGAGGCTTCAGTCTATACTTGGCCAGCTCCAAGGCAGAGCAGCGCATGGCAGAGGACAACAGTTCCTGGTGGCAGGAAACAGCAAAAGCAGCAAGAGCAAGCCTCTTTCCCTCCCTTACGTTGTATGCAGGCTGCCCACCCCAGGGCAGGGTAGCACTCATGCCTATATTCCCAGCACTGGACCATAGTTCAATCAAAAACTCTAGAAGCCCACCCTATAATCGCATGAGGTTTTGGGGGACATATAGACACAACCCATTACAAAGACATACCCTACCCAATACCCACAATGTAAAGGAAGAGAACATTTGGCTTACCGTTTGGGGTAAGTCAGTCCATGGTTGGCTGTCTCTAAGTCGGGAAACATGGTGAGGGAATTGCATTGTCATGGTTTTGGGGTTTTGCAAAAAAACAATACAATACAGGACATATAGTTTATAGAATTATTTTCTCAAACTGCCAAGCTATCTCCCCATCCCCATATAGGATTATTTTCTAATAATCACCCAAAGAATCATACACAAAAACAGTACAGGAAACCTTGTTTCTGTCCACACACTAAAGACCAAAGACTACAGCTGAGGGCTTGGATCCTACAGTAATGTTCTGCATGAGTCCAGCTGAAGACCCAACGCTCATAACAGTGCCTTCCAGAAGTCCAGTCAGAGGCCTAGAGCCCATGACATTTCATGCAGGCCTCTTCACAGATCTGTACTGGGAAAGCCCAAGGTCACTGGTGGAAGCCAGGTAGTCTCTGCCAGCAGGATGAAGGATCTGTGCTAGCAGGCAGAGGGGGCCGAGCTGGAGCTAAGAAGCAATGCTCAAGGTAAACAGCAGAGCGGGTAGGGTTCCACGGCACCTACCTTGTTTCTGTCTTTTCAGTGATTGTTATTTCTGGCTCAGGATGCTAAGCCCAGAGGAGGCGAGCAAGTTGCATGATGTCACCCAGTTAATGATAGGAATAGGAAATGAGTCCTTCCACATGTCCTTCCAGGCATGAATACCAATGAGCTCTGTATTCCTTCCTGGGAGCTTTGTGAAAAAAAAATTGTTAATTGTGATAGAATACATGCAAAATAAAATCTATCACCCTGACCTTGTTAAGTGCCCAGCTCTGTGTAGTGAATTCATGTTGTGTGAGCCGTCACCCTCTTCCATTCATTTTGCAGAACTGGAGCTCTACAGCCATTAATACCAACTTCCTGTCTTCTCCTTCCCCAGATCTGACCTATAAGGCAGATAATATTATTGCCACTGCCCTATTTGACAGATAAGGAAACTGAGGCATGGAGAGGTCTGGTGGCTTTCCCTGATCACGCACAACTCAGAGGCAGCCAACCTGAGATTCAAAGCCAGGGGATCAGGCTTCCCAAGGCAGGGGCTCAATCTCCCTGCAGCCACAGGGAGCCCTGAGGGCTCTGTGAAACCTTTCCGTGGTGGAGCCTATTAGAACTGAGGGCTAGGCCTAGCTTGAAAGGAGACTCAGAAAGGCAGGGGTTCCCATTCAGATGCCTCCAACCCAGGGTGATCCTGTACCAAATAAATAAATAATTTTAAATGTAAATAAATAAATAAAAATAAAAAAGAGCTGGGGTTGAAACTCAGAGCTAAGGCCCGGGCTTCAATGCCCAGTACCCCCACACTCACCCACATGCGGAGTCAGATTCTTCAGCATCAGAAACTAGGAAAGTGGGTCTAGCCATTCCCATTCAACATTGCACTGTAAGAATCAGGGAAGACCATTGGGTTAGGAAAAGGAATACAAGGCATCCAGGTTAAAAAGGAAAAATTTCACCTGGGAAGCACCAGGTCCTGAGTTTCATTCCCAGTAC
>NW_004524612.1:16459917-16460518 GCF_000260255.1 Octodon degus
AATAAAAATAAAAAAAAAGAGTCAACAACAATAACAAAAGATACCTGTTTGAATTAACAAACATTTTAGCAAAGTTGCAGAACACAGATACCGCACCCACAATCAGTTGTGTTTCTATATATAATAATGAGCAATTTAAAAAGAAAACAAATGATCCTGCTTATAATAGTGTTATGACAATAACATCAGAACATACTGAACCAAGGAGACAAAAAGCATGCACACCGAAAACACAGAACATTGCAAAGAAGTTTACAGAGATCACCAGGAAACAGAAAAAAAGAAAAAGAAAACACCTGTTTTTATGGATGCAAAGACTTAATATTTTTTAAGCTGCCTGATCCCTCATGTCCCCCACGTCAAATGTAAAGCTTTGGCGCATTGAGGCACTTAATCAAGAGAGGAAAACGACAGCTTGCAGGATGGGAGACGTCTTCACATTGTTTATCTGAGAAGGTGTTTGTCGACGCCCAGGATTTATAAAGAACTACGTATGACCCAAAAGCAGAGTGAGGAGCCAGGGAGATAGCTCAGTAGAATAAGTGCTTGCCTGGCAAGTGCAGGGTCCTGAGTTCAATCCCTAGTTCCACAGTTCCACAAA
>NW_004524612.1:16461628-16463008 GCF_000260255.1 Octodon degus
CGCTTAGTTTGTTCTAAGTAGGTGCTTTAGACCACTGAGCTATCTCACCAGCCCCCCTCAAATACTTTTTAGAGAGGAATAATTTCATGTTAGAAAAAGGACTAGTCCTCTCGACTTTAATGTCATCTTCTTGGAAACCTCTGTGCCATGAGAGCCAAGTGAAGGAAGAGGCGAATGTGCAGACTGAAGCGTAAAAGAAGAAAGGTGAGACAGAGGTCCAAGTGAAACAGCTCGTACCCCCATGCAGGCCAGAGGAGCAGAGAGAAAGACTGCTGGAGGCCGACTGCGTGCTGTCTAGGATGTCTCACTGGATTAGGACTTCATTGCCATCTGAATCTCCAAGACCACCCCACAGAGAAAGCCACTTGGTTCAAACTAAGCAGTCTCCTGGTTTTTTTGCGCAGACCTGTGGCATTCTGGACTACTTCTGTTCTTGCTTTTGGCTGAGAGTAAAGCATGTACAATAAATCATCTCTTCTGTGAAAAAAAGAAAAAGAAATATTGTTTTACATTTCTATTAATGACTTAGTTGTTTATGCATGGCTCAACTTTAAAAAAAATACCTAAAATACTGTGTAACCCTCATTTACTGTCTTAACCATTTTTTAGTATACAGATATAGGTGTTGAGTATATTCACAGTATTTTAAAACAAATATACCTTTAAGAAATTTATTTTTTTATTTTTTGGTTCTAGGGATGAAAGTCAGGATCTTGCGCTTGCCAGGCAGGAGCTTATGCCGCTGAGCTGTCTCCCTGGCCCCCCATATGCCTTTTGATGACTGTTTTAATAACTACATAAGCTTTTTTCTCACTTAAAAATCTCCTTTTCCAAGACAAAAATCATTGCATGTTCAGTTTCTTTCTTGCTTTTTTCTGTAAGAGGATGATTTTTATTTATTTATTTTTTTTTCCTGAACCGGGGATTGAGCTCAGGCCCTTGCACTTGCCAGGGAAGCACTTATTCTATTGAGCCATCTCCCCAGTTCAAAATATAACATTTTTTTTTTAAACAGGGGATTGAACTCAGGCCCTTGTGCTTGCTAGGCAAGCGCCTATTCTACTAAGCCATCTCCCCCGCCCCCAAGAGGATGATTTTTTAAAAATACATGTTTGTAGTACATTGTATTTTAGAAAAGACTAATTTCCTTAAACTACCTCTACTGGGACAGGGAATGTGATTCAGTGTTAGAACACAGTCTTAGCATGCACAAGGTTCTGTCCCAGTGCCACGAAGCAAAATATGAATAGAGGAGGTTATAGAATGTAATGTACAGTTTGACTTACTCAGACAAATCTCACATTTTATTTCTGTTCACTGGAAAATTCTCCTTAAAGGACCATACACTGAAAGCATGATGTATGTTGGCACCATTTCTTT
>NW_004524612.1:16464028-16472704 GCF_000260255.1 Octodon degus
CCTGCAGCAGGGACAGGGCCTGGGGGAGGCCGTGTGCAGGTGTCCTGCCTGCCACTTGAGGCAGCCACCACATACAGGCCATTTCCATATCCTTAGATTCAAGAGCCCTCCTGAGGTATCATTCTTCATATCAAGTTATCCCTGTGAAGGCAGGACAAGTTTAGGTTAACTAGTACTCTAACTCTACTTTTCTAGTTAGTTTTAAGAATCTCCCCCATAATGCATGAAGGCATAAGACTCAGAAATTATGTCCCTGAAACCAGAAAATCCATAATGCAAAAGCACAGAAACAGATTGCAAATTCCAGTTCCTCAGTCTCCCTGGACACACTTAAGGTGGCCGATACCCACACGTGTCTTGGGAGGCTATAGTGGCATCGCTGAAATGTCAAAGGACAGTGCTGGTTTAGACCTCCTCTCTGAAGCCTGGCTTTCTACCGGCTACTCATTAACCTCACATTAACCTCTATGCTGCCCTTCGCAGTTACTGCTATTGCTGTTTTCCCTCCTCATCCTCCTCCTCTTCATCCTCCTCCTCCTCTTCCTCTTTTTTCTTCTCCTCCCCCAACAGCCTTGTTGGACTGTAACCCATACACCACACAATAACAGATTTATCTTTTTTATTTTTATTTTTTGATGGAACCTGGGATTGAACTCAGGCCCTTGCGCTTGCCAGGGAAGCACTTATTCCACTGAGCCATCTCCCTGGCCCCACAATAACAGATTTAAAGTACACACTCCAACATTTTCAAGCCTGTTCAAAGTCTGCCACCATCATCACAGTCAAGTAGAGTATTTTCATCACCCCAAAAGAAATCCTATATCCTTTAGCCATCATCTGTGTCACTGTCCCTACCCAGGCCCCATACAACCAGCTGGAAGCGGCCACTGACCCATTTTCTGCCTCTATCGATTTGCCTAGTCCGGGCATTTCATGTACGGATCATGTACCGTGTGTTCTTTCTTCATGGCTTCTTTCATTTGGCGTGTTGCCTCCAAACTTCGCCCATTCCATTGTGGTGGCCAAATGACTTTCCGCTGTGTGGGTATGAGACGCAGTTCCTTTACTCATTCGTCAGCAGGTGGTAATTTGGGTTTCCTTCTGTTGGCTATTATAAATATTGCTGCTGTCAACACTGACAAGTTTTTGGGTGAATGTGTTTTCATTTTTGTCAGGAATATACCTGCGGATTTCTAGTCAAACGGCCATTCTATGTTTAGCTCTTTGAGGAACTGCCAGACTCTTTTCAAAAGTGCCTGAACCATTTACATTCCCCCCAAAACTGTGGGATTCGAACGTCTCCACATCTGCACCAAGGATTATTGTCTGACCTTCTGATTTCAGCAGTCTTAATAGGAGGAGTTTTTATTTGTGTTTTTTTTCAATGGCTAATGGCCAAACATCTCTTCTTGTGCATACTGACCATTTCTACGTCTTCTTTGGAGAAATATCTGTTCAAATCTTTGGCCATTTTTAATTAAGTTGGTTTTTATTTTTTAGTAAAAAAATAAAAAAAAAATAGGTGTTCTTTATATATTACAGGTATGAGGCCCTTGGCAGATACATCATTCGCAAAATTGTCTCCAGCTCTACAGATTGTCTTTTCAGTGTCTTTTTAACAAACATATTTTTGAGACAGAGCCTCACCATGCAGGTCAGGCTGGCCTTGAGCTCACTTTGTAGCCCAAGTGGGTCTTGAAGTTGTAACAATCCTCCTGCCTCAGCTTCCTGAGTGCTGGTGACAGGCCACCATGTCCAGACCTGTCTTTTCAGTCACTCAAAGCACAAATATTTTATTTATTTATTTATTTATTTATTTATTTATTTATTTCTATTTTTAAACATAGGGTCTTGCTCTATAACTCAGCCTGGCACTCAACTCACTCAGGCTGGCCTCAAATTTTAAACAATTGTCCTGTCCTGTTCTCTAGGATAGTGAGATTCAAGATGTGCACCACCACGCCCAGAGAAGCTCAAAAGTTTTCAATTTTAGTGAGGTTCAATTTATTTTTGTTTTTGTTGCTTGTGCTTTGGCTGTCATATTTAAGTGCTCATGGTCAAACCAAAAGTCACAGAACCTACCCCTCGGTTTTATTCTGATAATTTTACATTTTCATCTTTTGCACTTCAGTGTTCAACTCATTTGGAGTTAAATTTTGTAAATGATATGAGAAGGGGATTACACTCTCCTTCTGTTGCATTTGGCCATTCACTCACCCTACTGCCACTTGTAGAAAAGACTACCCTCCACTGAATGCTCTTGTCATTCTTATGGGAGAAATCATTTCTAGACCGGAAATTCTTCTTTATTGATCTAATTCTCTGTCTTCGACCCAGTTACACACTGTTTTGATTACTACTGCTTTGTAGTAGGTTTTCAACCTAGGAAGTGTGAGTTCTTTTCAACATTGTTTGGCTATTCTAAGTTCCTTGAAACTCTGTATGAATTTTATAACCAACCTTCAAGTTCTTCAAAGAATTGAGCAGGAATTCTTTTTTCTTTTCTTTCTTTCTTTTTTTTTTTTTTTAAAGTTAAAAATTCCTTAATTTTTTATTCCGGGTACTACTACCCCAATTTACAGGGCAATATATCTGATGTAATGAAAAGAAAGAAAAACACAAAGCTACAACAGATAAAAAAAAAAAAAAAAAAAACTCAGGAATGTACATCTAATTGACACTACATTGCGTTCATCAAGAGCTGTACTTTTTACAAACTGTGGCTATGACAGTCCTGAACCAGAAGGGTTTCCTGCTTAAGCTGCAGTAACTTTTCTGACTATGGATCATCGTTCCTTCTGTGGCAGATTTTTACAGTTCCTGTAATGCATTTGGGACGACTGTCTCAAAGTAACCTGCAGCTTTCCTGACAACTCCTCTCTCTCCTGCTAAGAACTGTAGCCCTTTTCTGTTATTTTTCCAAAACCTTCTGCTACAATATCCACCACTTCCACCACCAGATCCATAACCACGAACATAGGGACTGCCAGAGCTTCTTCCACCAAAACTGCCCCCCTTCATGGGTCCATAATTTGACTGCTGTTGTCCACTATAATTTCCAAAATCATTGTAGTATGCACCACCATCACAGTTACCACCAACAAAATTTCCTCCTTCATTGTAACCATCATATCCTTCTCCACCACCATGTCTACCACCTTGGTTTCCATATCCTGGTCCACCATCACCATACCTTCCTCTACTAGTGTACCCAGGATGACTACCATAGTTTCCACCATCACCTCCAAATCCATTATATCTACCATCACCTCCTCCATAACTACCTCTGTTGCCACCTCCTCCACCACCATGACCTCCTCTTTCACCACAGTTTCTACCACATCCAAAATTCCCTCTACCATTTCCAAAGTTTCCTCCATGACCCATTAAGTTGCCAGATCCACCTCCATGGCCTCTTTGTGACCCAGAAGACTGAACTCTTGTTTAGAAAGGGCCTTTTTCAGTTCACAGTTATGCCCATTACTATTGTAGCATTTCAGAACAACAGTTTTATCAACTGTATCATGATCATCAAAAGTTACAAAAGCAAATCCTCTTTTTCTCACTCTACCTGTCTTCCATAGTTTTTATGGTTTCAATCTTGCCATATTTTTCAAAGTAATCTCACAAATTCTGTTCTTCTGTATCTTCTTTAATACCACCAACAAAAATTTTCTTCACTGTTAGATGGGCACCAGGCTTTACTGACTCCTCTCTAGCAACACCTCCCTTTGGTTCCACTACGTACCCATCAACTTTGTGTGGTCGAGCACACACTGCTGCATCCACCTCCTCAACACAAGAGTAAGTCACAAAGCCAAAGCCTCTGGAGCGTCTTGTTTGGGGATCTCTCATTACCGCACAACCTGGGAGTGTGCCCCATTTCTCAAAATGTTCTCTTAAAAGTCATCATTCATTTCAAAGCTTGAACCATCAATAAACAGCTTCCTCAACTGCTCCAGCTCCTTTGGATCGTGGCCTTCCTCCTCTCTGGCAGTGACAGCGGCAGCTGGGGTCTGGCTGGGGGCAACTGGGCAGCAGTTTTACCTCCATTTTGATGCCGGACTCGCCTCTTCCAACTCAAGTTCAATATCTTAAGCAGGAATTGTAATAAGTGTCACTTTGAGTCTGTAAATCATTTGAGAGATTACTGCCATCTTGACATTATGTCCCCCATCCATGAACATGGAATGTCTTTCCAATATTTAGATCTTTAATCTCTTTAAACAGTATTTTGAAGTTTTCAGAACAAAATTTTGTACTTCTTTCATTAAATTTATTCTTAAGGGGCCAACGAGATGGCTCAGTGGAATAAGCACTTCCCGGACAAGTGCAAGGGCCTGAGTTCAATCCCCGGTTCTGCAAAAAAATAAAAATAAATTAAAAATAAATAAATTTATTCTTAAATATTTTATTCTTTTTGATGCTACTGCAAATGAAATTATTTCTTTCATTTTATTGTAAATTGTTCATCATGTTATGGCACCCAGCCCTGAGCCCCCTTTCCCCGCAACCCTTCTGATGTTTCCGGATGCACCAACCACAACTGTGCTGCAGATTTAACGTGACTGTCTGTGTCCAGCTGCTTATGTGTATAGATTTGTTTCAGCTTGCTTCAAGGATTCTACACTTTGTATCCAGAACACCCTAGCCCAGCCAGGGACACTTGATGACTCCCCTTCCCCATTCCTGCCTGCCCAGAACACCCTGGCCCAGTGAAGGACATTGTATGACTCCCCTTCCCCTTCCCTCCTGCTCTATAAAGTGCCTGCCTCCCCAGCCACCGCTGCTGTTCAGGTCCGCTGAGCTGCTTGGTACATGCCAGTCACCGTCAATAAGCCGCTCCTTTCGTGCCAGCTAACTTGAGTGTGGCCATGTGTGGGTCCGAGAGTGCCTTTTCCTGACAGTTTTCCTGTCAGTAAGTATATAGAAATATAAGTATTTTGTATTGATCTTATATCTTGTAATCTGTTTGCCTGTATAAATCTTAATAGAGTTTTGGAGAATGAAAGAGGAGTTTGTTATTATAAAATGCAATATGTATTGTATGAATAGAAATAATTTTACATTTTCCTCTTTTGTTTTGTTGTTTTCTTCTGAGGCAGTGTTTCCCTGTGTAGCCCCTGTTAGCTGTGAACTCAGCCTCCTGCTTCAGCCTCCCAAATGCTTGGATTACAGGCATATGGTAGCACACCCAGCTATAGCCTCCTTTCTAATCTGAGATTTATTTTCTCTTCTCACCTAATTGTCTTACTAGACCTTCCAGTGATGACAGTGGACAAGTAACTCTTAGCTCTTTGCTAATCTTAGAAGAAGCATGTGGTCTTTCTCCATTAGCATTATGCTAGCTGTGGGTTTTTCCTAGATGTCCCCTATCAGATTGAGAAAGATCCCTTCCGTGTAGTTCGTACTTTTACCAAGAAAAGATGTTGGATTTTACCAGTTACTTTTCTTTCTTTTTTTTAATATAACTTTATTTATTTATTTATTGTGTGTGTGGCCAGTTCAGCCCACCAGGGGGCGGGGCTGGCTGGCATGTGGTGCTGGGGATTGAACCTTGGTCTCTGCTTTTGCTTAGCTTAGCTTGTTCTAAGGAGGTGCTTTAGACCACTGAGCCATCTCACCAGCCCCTACCAGTTACTTTTCAATACAATGTGTGGTTCACAAACTTGATTCTTTCCACAATTCTAGTTGCAGACCAGTTGGATGAGAACTGAATCAAATTCAGTGGTTACATTCATTGTTGCCCATTTGGAGAAATCTGATTTGGATCTCATCCAGTTTGGTTTGTAACCAGAATCATGGAGAGAACTGAGTGTGTGAACTGAGGCACCGTTGTAAATGATCTTTGGTGGTTAAACCAATCTTGCCTTCCTGGGATAGGTTGCACTTTTTGTTTTTACATATTTTGCTGGATTTGAATCATTAGTATTTTGTCATGGAGTTTTGTGTCTAAAGTCACAAGAGATATGAATCTGCAGTTTTCTTTTCTTGTGATGTCTCTGTCTGATGTTGGTATTAGAGTAATAGTGACATTATAGGATGAATTGGGAAATGTTCCATTCTCTTGTTTTTTAAAAAAGAATTTATGGAGAATTAAAATTGATTCTTTTAAAAATATTTGGTGGAATGTAGTAGAGTCTATCTGAGCCTGAACTTTTCTTTGTGGATATATATATATATCTTCACTAGTAATGTAATCTTTTTTTCCTTGTGGTAAGTCTATTTTGTCTTATGTCATTATCAGTAACTTAAACTCTCATAGGAATTAATCCTTTTTTTCAAAGTAATCTGATTTATTGGTATACAATCATTGGGAGGAGTCCTTTATAGTATTTTTTAAATATTAAGCCAGTAGTAATGATTTCTTTTTTATTTCTGATTCTAATATTTTAATTCTTTCTTATTTCTTGATTGAATTTTGTCATTTTTGTTCATCTCTTCAATGAACCAGCTTTTGAGATCACTGCAGAAAATAAATGTGTGTCATTTTTAAGCCACCATGGTTTTAGGAAGTTGTTATGACCATAAAAGGAAACAAATACAGAATGTTAACAGCCTGACACAATAAATGCTCAGTACCTGTGGGTCCCTCCATATTGCTGTTATTTGGATCTGCCAAGCACACAGTGCACCAAGGTCGCAGGGTACCCATAGCCTCAAAATCCCTGGAAAGCTTACGGAAAAAGCTTAATACCCCTGAAGTTCTGATTCAGCAAGTTGAGTCAGCGCCTGGTAATCTGTAGTCATCCCATCATCCCATTTCTCCACAGGAAATGCTGATGTATTTCACTCCCATAGTTTAAGACACCCTGCCCAGCCAGCAAGGATCTGACACTGCCACCAAAGTGACTCCAACAGAATGCGGATAGTGGGGCATCCTGAGGCAGAAGCAGATTTTGTTGGGAATCAAGAGCAAAGAGCCCAGCAGAAAGTGAGTTTGGCCAGGAAAAAGACCCTAGTACAACTGTGGACTGCAAAGATAGAGCTGTGGAGATCTTGATTGCTGAGAAGGAGCAGGAGAATCTAAAAGGTGGCCTAGGGACAGCATAAGAAGCAGCATGCCTCCACCCTCTGCAGCCTCAAACCTGCAAAAGTGAAAGACTTTGCTTTGAGGAGAAAGCTGCAGAGCGCTCTGTTACAGAATGCCGACGGCCAGCCACACTAAGTTCAGAATGGTGGCCGCATGGAGAATTTGTTGCTCAGAATTGGATTCAGAGTGCTCAGGGATCCAAGTATTTGACCCCTATAGCCAAGAGAGAAGAAAGCCCAGCTACCGCTCCAACGACAGCAGGCCTTAGCGCTGGTTTTAGATGCATGCAGAATGCAAGAGTCCAGAAGTTAAAAAGGTTTCCACCCAGATTATAGAAGGCCTGGGAGGCCAGGTGGTGTGCCCTGGAGAGGGCAGTGTGTGACGCTGTGAGGGAGAAGCCTAAAGTGCAGTAGAGACCCAGGAGCTTGGAAAAGCCATGAATGTGGATCATATAAGGAAAGCTGCCGGGGGGAAGCAAAGCACACCTTGGAGAGAAGCCATGAGAGCTGTAAGCACCAGAAGTGCTGTAAGGTGGAGCCACACAGCTCGTAGGAGCTCACAACTGCCCACAGATTGCCTCAGATGGCGCACATGGAACTAACAGGACTTAATATTAGCCTGCTGGACTTTTTGGACTTGCTTTGGTCCCAATCCTTTGTATCCCTGTTTGTAACTTTTGTAACGAAAAGGTTTCTCTTGTGCCATTGACTGTTGGAAGTATGTGCAGAGATTCGCAGCTAAGAGTTCGCCTTAGATCTCAGAGGAGACTTGGAACTTAGACTTTTCAGCAATGCTGAAACTGTTAGGACTTGAGAAACTCTTAGAGGTGGACTATAATGACTTGTATTAAGGGATGTGCATGAATCTTTTAGGGCCCAGCATAGAATGTTATGGTTTGTGTTTAGATGTCCCCCAAAGCTTCATATAGCCTGGAGGCAGCTGAATCTAGAATTTGTAGGGCCAGCCAAATAGCTCAGCAGATTAAAGCACCTCAAGCAGGCACAGGGGCTGGGGGTTTGATTCCTGGGTCTGCCATGCCCGCCCTGCCCCTGGGGCATGCTGAGATGGCAACTGAGACTGGGTGTGGTGGCGCACACCTATAATCCCAGCACTTGGGAGGCTGTAAACAGGCAGATCACTACAAGTCTGATCTAATAGTGAGACCCTGAACACCCTGTAGACCCTTCTCTAAAATTAAAAAAAGAAAATTGTGATTTTGTGATTGGTTCATTGTCTAGTGCTAGGATTACGGGTATGAGTGCTACACTCGCCCCGGGTGAGTAGCCTACATACAATTCAAGGGGCAGACAGAGTCTTCTCTTGGTTCCTCCCTTTTTGCTCTTTTTGCCTTAGCTGTTTTCCACCACCATGAACTGCTGCTCTCTGCCATGTGCCACTCAGCTTTCGAGCCACCTGAGTATGGACTGAACCCCCAGATTGTGAGTTAAATAAACATTTCCTCCTTTAACTTTGGGTGTCAGGTATTTTGTCTCATCAATAAGAGAAAAGTAAGCAGGACACAAAACTTTGTCCCTTCTCACGGTTCTCGCCAGTGCTCCTTGGAGTCCCCCTTGGTCCTCACTCATTCTCTTCTTTACACACCCAGTCTTCTCTGTGCAAATTCAAATTGAGTTCAGACTTCT
>NW_004524612.1:16473079-16497798 GCF_000260255.1 Octodon degus
TTTTTAAAAAAGATAATAAAAAATAAAATAAATCTGTCCTTAAGATTATATTTAGCATCCAGGTTTATTGTTGACACTGACAAAGACAGAATACCTGGTCAAGTCTTAACACAGGAGATATTCCTAATTGAAAGTTTTCAAAGCCAGGTTTTTATTGCTTATTAAAATAATATGGGGGATGTATGCATTCAAACGCACCCCCCCACACACACACATGTAGGCACACACAGAGTCACCTTTGCAAGCAAGGAGAAAATATAAGAGAGAATCAAGCAAGAAGACTTTTCCATGGAGGAACTGACTACAAGGCAGCAGGAACAGAGCCAGGCAGGGGACTACGTGTTCCCTCATGTCTAGTTGCCAAGGCCTCCTCTCCCCAGGGATGAGAAGCTGCAGGAAGCACAGAGTGGAGGCCAGCTGAGAGGGTACATGTGTGAGGCAAGCAGCTGGTATTTGTAAGGAAGTGGCTTCTTCATCAGCCACCATCACAGGAGAAAAAGACCCAGTGATCCTTGTTAAAACTAAGGAAGTCATTACAAACAACCACAGAGAGAAAGAAACAACCACAGGCAGGGAGAGACAAGCCAGACCCACAAACAAAGACAACGAAAGAAAGAAGGAATAGACAAACAAAGAATGCAGGGTATGTGTGTGTGTGTGTGTGTGTGTGTGTGTGTGTACAAAAACAAGAGGAAAAAACAACAGATAAAAAAAAGACTCTTTTTTTTTTTCTAACAAGGATTCTAAATAAACCAACGTAGTAGGGTTATAGCTGGCATTGCTGGACATTTCCTAGGGGACGACAGAGAACGAGAAATAGCTCAGAGGTCCACAGTGATTGAACATAAGCCCTGAGTGGGTCATTCTTTGGTGCAGATTTTGACAGGGAAACACACAGGTGGTTGAGAGGGTTCAGGGGCTTGAGGAAAATCTGGCTAAACTGAGGCTGGGGATGGAGCACTCACTTGGCATTCACAGGGCTTGAGGTTTGATTCTCAGTACTGCAAAAACAATAACAACAATAAAACTCTAATCTTTGGACCAGCAAAAAACCGATGCCTCCCACAGGCACCTCAAAAATAAGGACTAGAGCAGGCAGCAGCGGAGAAGGAAGCACACTCCCACTAAGTAGGCCTTTAACCTTAGCTGAGTCACTTGTCTCTGAGGCTGGGCTTCCTTAAGACTAGAGTCCAGGAAAGTGAACTTCAGTTTACATGTATGTTCTCAATACTGGGATTGAACTCAGGGTCTTTGTACCCAGCTACATTTCCAGTCCTTACATTTCTTTTTTGTTTTTTTAAATTTTGAGGCAAGGTTTCTGTAAGTTACTAAGTTGCCCAGGCTGATCCCATACTTGCAATCCTCCTGCTTCAGCCTTCAGCAGAGGCATGCACCACCACACCTCGCTTCTTTCAGATACGCTTATCAAATGCATCCTACGCACCATCCCTCGACTCAACTCTGTAACTACAAAGATAAATGAAGCCCAGTATCCACCTTTCTGAAGATGAAGGAGCCAAGAGCCCTTGAAAGAGTGCAAGGGAGTTAACGGCCATTGGCAGGGGAGGAAGGGATGTTGAGATAAGGAGAATGGACATTGGAGGTGGGGCAGGGGGAGGGGAAGGTTATGGAGAAAGTCCAGAAAAGGAAGCACAGTTCAAAAGTGTAATTTGTGGTTTTGAACATTTCAGGTATAGAAAAGCTCTGGCTAATGACAAGAAGACTCTGTACAGACTTGACATTGAGAATGCATTTTTGCCAGCTCACCCCTGAATGCCTACAGATCACTCCCGACCATCAAAACAGCTAAGCTCATAGCAGTAGTCGCTGTTACCAAGTCTTTCAGTGATTTCTAGGATGCAACATCCATAGAAGAGTAAGTGATCAGGGCTCCCTGTGTCTGAGCCTGTTATGGTTTGTGCCTAGTTACTGCCCCAAAGCCTCATGCAGTCATTAGGGTGGCTTCTAGGGTTTGTGATTAATTCATAACCCAATGTGGGGATTATGGGTGTGAGTGTTCACTGCCTGGGGCGGATAATCTGCGTACAATATAAGGAAGGGAGAGGGGCTTGCTAGCTGCAGCAGCCACTGCTCTTCCCTTTTGGCTTTTGCTCTTTGCTGTTTTCTGCTGCCAGGAACTGCTGTCTTCTGTGATGTGCTGCTCTGTCTTGGAGCCAGCTAACTACGGACTGAAACTACCACTAACTGTGAGCTAAATAAGCCTTTCCTTCCTTAATTTTGGGTGTCAGGTATTTTGTCTGAGCAACAAAAGTAACTGAGACAGAATTTGATACCAAGAAGTGGCATTGTCGCTATGACTGTACCACATCGGTCAAAAGCCTTTGGGGAGGGGGCGCGGACATGGCTCAGTGGAATAAGTGATTCCCTGGCAAGCACAAGGGCCTGAGTTCAATCCCTGGTGAAAAAAAAAAAAGACTTTGGGATGCCTTATGGGAAGAGACCAAAAAGATTTGGAGATGTCACCTAAAACAGAAGCACTGCAGCTATTCTGTATGGGAGAGTCTGGGAAGAGCTCAGAAGACCAGGATTTCTGGTAGAAATCCTGCCTGTAAATACCAGGTTGGGGAGGTTTCTTTTGGGAAGAAGGACTGCACTGGTTGTTGGACGCCAGGCAATGTGCGTTATTGCTTGGAAAAAAATTTGTCTGCATTTTGCTCCCATTCAGAGACTTTACCTGAAACTGAGATTAAGCAGTGGACTGATCAATATTGCAAAAGAAATTTCAAGGCAGTCAAATGCTGATGCAGTGGCATGGCTATTGTTGTCAGCTTTTAGTCAGATTTATATTGAGAATCAACAGCAAAGAACCCAGAAGGATGATGTAAAATATGAGTTTGTCCAGGAATGAAATGCCAATAAAGTTGTGGACTGCAAAGATAGAGCTGAGAGGATCTCCACTGCTGAGCAGAAACAAGAGAATGGAAAGGATGGTCTGGAGGCAACACAAGCAGCAGCAGAACTCCACCCTTTACAGCCTCAAAACTGCAAAAGTGAAAGACCTTACTCTGAGGAGAAAGAGGCAGAGCACCATGTTCCAGAATGGTGGCAGCACAGAGAATTTGCTCCTCAGAATCAGGGTCAGAGTGTTTAGTGATCCAGGCACTCAACCTGTACAACCAAGAGAGAAGAAAACCTGGCTACTGATCCCACGGCAGCAGACCTTGGCATCATCCACATACGACTGGTCTCAAGCACATGCACAATGCAAAGGTTCAGAGGTTAAGAAGGCTTCCACCTAGACTTCAGAAGAAGGCCTGGGTGACAGGCAGTGTGCCCCTGGGAAGGCACTGTGTGAAGCTGTGAGTGAGAAGCCTAACATGCAATAGAGATCCCGGAAGTTTGAAAAATCCAGGAACATAGGTCATCTTAAAAAAGATGTAAGAAGACAGCAAACCACGCCTGAGAGAGAAGCCATGGGAGCTACCATTAAAAGTGCCACAGAAGTGGAGCCACATGGAGCTCACAACTTTCCAGATTGCTTATGCCTAGGAACATAGCTATGAGGATGCAGGATCTGAACCCAGACCTATTCATCCTATCGTTGTCCCTGCAACTTTCCTTTTGTGAAGCCAGTGAGACCTTTCTCTTTCCTTTGCTTTTTAAGAAAGGCTACCTTTTCCCATTAGCAACAGCTCAGTATCTTAATAAAAGGTGGGTAAAATGAGTCTGATTTAAATTAGTGGGACATGCAGGGGCCAGGGATTCAATCCCCAGGCCTGCCACACCAGCCCTGCCCATGGGGCATGCTAAGACAGCAATTGAGACTGGGAGTGGTGGCATGTGCCTGTAATCCCAGCTCTTGGAAGGCTGTAAACAGACAGATCACTATGAGTCTGATCTATTAGTGAGACCCTGAATACCCTGTAGACCCTTCCCTAAAATACAGGGAGAAAAAAATTTTTAAAAATTAAAAATAAAAAAATAAATTAGTGAGACAGCAGGGACTTGGGCTTTGGACCGAGGTGTGTTACTGTGGGTGTCACTCCACTGCTGGGCATTTGCCTTGAAAAGGCAGCCCTGAGCCTGTTAGAGCTCAAACAGCATCTCCGTTCTCTGCTTCTTCAGGTTCCAGAGGGTCCTACATGAGAGCCTGTATCAAAACACTGACAGCGACAGTCCACTAGCCAAATGTAAGAGCTTTTCAGTATTAGTGTCCCTGAAAAGTTACTTACTGGTTTTACCTTGACACCCACAGGTGGAAATGATACAAACACTACCCTTCTTCACTCTCATCAAAATAATGCCATATGGGCCTGCAATCATACTGACCACCACTCAGATCAGGGATGGGGAGGCCAAGATGCAATATGGAAAGTTAACATGTCCAGGGCATCTAGTCAATAAATATAGACACTAAGGTAGGCGCTGCACATCCACAGTCAAGATATGGTCCTTGCCCTCACAGAACTTACTAGTGGGAGGTTATGGACACAGCAACGCTGTTTATGAAGCAGCAAAGTCAGAAAGCAATGAAAGTGGACCTGACTGTCTGGGGTGAAGATACTGGGGAGAGGGACCAGGGCAAGACCTGAGATGAGGTTAGCAGCTGCCCACCCACAGTAGTCATGAGGCACGGAGAGGGGCAGTGCCTACTCCACTTAAGATGTGCTGTTACTTTGGGGAATTATTAACCTGCTTTCATCACACTACCTGCCTCATTTTCTGCAAACAACCCAAGGTAGAGAAACACCAAACCTGGAGAGTAAATCTGTACTTTCAAAGCATTTACTTTTCTTTCTTCGGGGTGTGTAAGCCTTCCCCAAATAGCTGGTATATCTGGAGAGTGAGGTTTGTGTCAGAGCTGTTGTTTCCATTCCCCACAGTGACTAAGTGGACACAATAAAGGTTAGCTAATTTGATAGAGTAGCATCTCTTATTACCTATTAATACCATTTTATCTCACAGATTGGTGAGAACAATGATAACAGCTGTAGAGCAATGAGTTAGTTCTCTACACCATAAACACCACCCAAACCCTTGAGTCCTCTGGGTCCAGGCATTTTGGACATGTTTGACTACAGCGTCTTTGGATTAAATGGAAGCCAAGCAGTTATTGTTGAACTCCACTGCCACCTACTGTATATGTCATAAAGTGCTCACCACCTCTGCCCATGTTCTATTTTTTACCATTGAATTTTTATTTTCCTCAGCCCTTACGGGGATTCCATGCTTTGAGCTCCACTTCACAGAAGTAATTACCTAATGGTTTCCAGTGTTGCATTTTAACAATCCAGCAGATACTGACCATTTTCCCTTAGGGGCAAAAACCAAAGCTTAGGGCTTTACACAAAGCTTTCCCTGATTCTTCATCCTGGAACTAAATGCTCCCTTCCACAACTGGTAACTGTTATAACGAAACACATAAACGAAAGATAAAAAATTCCAGTTAAAAAATACTCAAGATGATTTCCCTTATCATCCCGTTTCTGTTGGTGTTTTTCTTTTGCAGACAAATAAGCTACATTGTGCTTGCTGGGGTAGCAATTTTGTACACAATTTTGCTTCAAGAGGAGAACATTTCCAAAAGGACAAAGACAAAATAAGCTTAAGCGTGTTGATCTGGTGAGGTCTGGTCTTTGAACACATTGAGGTTTTGGCCGACTCACAGTTCTGAGGTACCAGATGGCGAGGGCTTCAACGACTAATGAAGTAAAAGCTGGCCAGGACTCAAATATATTTGCCTGCTATTTCCTTTAGAGTAACAACGTCAGTTTAGTGGGGGAACGGAGGAGGTACAAACAAGGAAAACTTATACTAGTACAGCTCTGGCGTAGCTGGGGTGCCAGAGCGTAGCTGCGCTCACTTGCAGCTAGCGGGGAGCTGCGCAGTAGCGACCAATCCTGGATCCTCTGGCAAATCCTTGCAGGGACATCCCTTCCCCTCCGTGCAGCGAATCTGCACCCATCTAGCTGCCCTTGCCAGGCATTTGGATGCTTTCTTGCTCCTTGCTCAAGGTCACAACGCCAAGGCAGCTCCTGCGTCCGTGGACTTTTCCCTGGTCACGTTCACTGATTTCTCTTCACGGCGAATGCATAAAAACCGTCCCAGTTGACCGCAGTGCCACGCCCTGAGACCTCTTGAGAAGCTGTTACTCAAGTAAGGGAGAAAGGAGGGGGACCTCTTCTCATCACCTCTTCCTGGGCGTTGTCCAAGGAGGTGTGCGGCGGGAGGGCGTAAAATCAAAGCACTTTCCTAGTAGGAACAAATATTCCAGTCGGGTTGTGTTTCCGGAGGTATTCGGCGGACCCGGCGGAGACGAACTTCCGGTGCTGACCTCGCAGTCTTCCGAGTTTTCAGCTCGACTGTTTCCGCCCGGAGTTACGATGGACTGCAGTTGAGAACGGCTCCTTCCGCCAGGAGTGCCTAGCGGCTCGGGCTGGACAGCTGGCCCTTCAGTGGCCTTCTCCTTCTTCCTCCAGCTTGCCCGCCCGAGCCCTGGTGCCTTGGCGGCGGCGGGCTGCTGCGGAGCCAGCCGCGGCCGTTCTCTGCGGCCGAGTCAGGGGCCTGGGAGAACGAGAAGTGCCTGCGAGGCGCCGCGGCCCGACCCAGCCAGTCTGCGGCGGCGGCCGAGAGCGTCCCTTGGGCCTCGCCGCGCCCACCGGCCTGGGGCGGGGCCGCCTCCTCGCCCGGGACTGCGCCCCGCGGCCCATCCGGTACCCGGCCGTCCTTGGCCAGCCTCAGCCTCGCCGCGGTGTGAGCGCCCAGCCCCTCGGGGACCCGGCCGCCCCCTGGCTCGGGCCGCAGGGGGAGCATGGAGTTTGCGGAGCTGATCAAGACCCCACGGGTGGACAATGTGGTGCTGCACCGGCCTTTCTACGCGGCCGTCGAGGGGACCCTGTGCCTGACTGGCCACCACCTGATCCTGTCCTCCCGGCAGGACAACACGGAGGAGCTATGGCTCCTCCATTCAAACATCGACGCCATCGACAAGCGGTGAGTCGTCTGGGTCCTGCGGTGGCTCCCGAGGAAAAGCTTCCCGGGGGTTTTCTGGCGTCCTTTGCCCCCCAGCCTAGTTCCAGGATTTGAGTGGCGTTTTGTGGCCTAGATTCAGGAGTTGAGGCGTAGCGAACGAAAAGGTGTCCAAATGGGATGCCTGATTTCAGTTAAATATGGGTGAAGTTCTAAATGATCACTCGGTTATCCTGCTTATTTTGGGAACATAGCACCTTTCGGTGGATTTTCATTGATTTAAAATTTTGCCTCCTTGTGAATCAACGTTCATGAAGTTGTAACTGGGTGAGATTCGATAGTCTTTATCACTTTGGGGCAAAAGTCAAAGAACTGAGTATGTAGTTTTCAGGGTCTGCATGCTAAAAGCCATTTTATTTTCCTCTCAAAAAATGACCAGTTTAAGCTGGGTGTGGTGTTGCACACCTGCAGTCTCTGTGCTCAGAGAGGCGGAGGCAGGAAGATCACCAGTTTGGAGCGCATAGTGGGCAGTTTAATGAGACCTTGTCACAAAACAGCAAGAAATCTGGAGATGTAGTTCAGCAGAAGGCCCGGGTGTAGCAGTCCCCAGTATGGGAGTGGGGATCAGGTCAGTATAGCTATTTCTTACTTCTTACCTTTCGCTCATCATTTTAATATTCCCAGGGAGGGAAATTAATGTCTCTTATTCATCTTTACTCAGTTCTGCTTTTGGAAAGAACAGAGGAACTAATCTGTACTCAAGGAACTAATCTATCTGTTAAAAGCATGTCATTGGGTGGCCGGGGAGATGACTCAGTGGAATAAGCGCTTCCCTGGCAAGCACAAGGGCCTGAGTTCAATTCCCGGTTGGGGGGTGGGGGGGAAGCATGTCATACTTTTTGATTTTTGCAAAGTCAAAATCTCAAAGTCAAAAATTATACTGTACTTCCACGGGCACTAAATTTCCCATCGCCTCAGTGTTCCTGTGTGTTCTAGCTGGGAGAAGAAAAATTAATCATCTAGTTTACATTAATGACAACTTCTTCCACTGCTGCAAGGAGAATTTGTATATTAAGAGATTCCTGCAGAGCATGAGCCTTTCATCTTAATGGTCGACTTTGTCGGTTTGGCTGAAGCAGTGGTAGACTGCATTCATTCCAACAAAGGGCACTTACTAGATTCCTCCAGTCATCTTCTCTGACACAAAGCTTTCCAGTGGTCTCTTCCTTTCTGTGTGATACAGTCGTACCTCCTTAGCCTGGCATTCCTCTCACTTCATTTTGGCCCTAACCTGTTTTCCTCTATTTTTATTTTATTTTTTGTGGAATGAGGAATTGAACCTAGTGGTTTTACACGGAAACACTGAGCTACCCCCATCGCACTTAATGTAGGGTTTTGGAAAGTCACTAAATTGTCCAGGCTCTGACTTGTGATCTTCCTGCCTCAGCTTCCCAGAGGGCTGCAATGGCAAGGTATGTGCTGCTGCATCAGGCACATTACTACTCGCCATTCCATTTCATGAACTTTCTTCCATTTCTTTTCATGATCTGTTTTTACTAGCTAATCATCATGTATTGTTGCTCATAAAAGCCTTGCATTCTGTTATCCTTTTACTTTATTGACCTCTTTTGTGGGAATGCCATGCTCCTCCTGTTTATTAAACATTTATCAACTGCCTTTATGTTCCAGACATTTTGTGAGGCAGTAAAGGTATAGGATGAATAGAATGTAGCTCTTGTTTTTCAGGAGGTGATAGGTTATCACGTTTGTTACTCATTGATCAGTATTCAGTTTAACCAGTTCAGCTGCCATCGTTTTCAGATTTTCTGTGAACACACAACTTCACAGGGAAAGCACAACTTCACACAACTGGAAGCAATTCCTTGAACCTTGAAATCTTGTAACTACGTAATTATATTTCTTTCATAGTAAGTATTCAAATTTTCACATGTATTTATATTAGCTTTTTGAAGTCAGAACTCACATCTGATTCTTTTTTATCCTCCTCAAGATTCCTCTGTAGCTTGGGCTTATAGCATAAAGAAATAAGAGCAAGATTGGCCCTTGAATGGCCATTGCCACCAGAGAGTACATATTCACAGTCTCTGTGACCATGACTCTTTCCAGTTGACTTTCTTTTATGGTTACTCTCTATTCGTGCACTTTCTCATATTAGCATTACTAGGTGCTGGAGTTTATTATGGTATAAAGAAGAAGCTGTATAAGCCAGGACATTTTAATCTTATGGAAGATGTGACAAGCTGTAGACACATGGGTCCTTTTCCTGGGAAGCAGTGTGATGTAGTGGGAAAAGCATGATTGTGATTAGGTAGGAGTTTAATTGTTGCCCTCAAGTGGTATTTACTTGTGTTCTTCTGAGCATTACGTGGTGGAATGACGACGACTCTGCAGGTGGGATGATGACTGAGGCAGGTAGGTGCCTGTATACCAGGGAGGAGACGGACTAAATAAATCCATTGGCAGATACAGAAAAGGCAGTGTCAGCTAGTAGGTGACAGAAGGGGAAATAAAGGACTTTAGAATGGAAATGACATTCGATTAGGGACCTGAAGGAAGGGAGGTTCTATCTGGAGGGAAAGTGTTTTAGAGAACAGTGATTGTAGACAACAGTGAATGCAGAGTTTGAATCAGGCCCGTGCGTGACATCTGCAACTGAAAGTGCGCCAGACAGCCTTCCCTTACTTGATGACACAACATAAAGCTTGACTTGACTCTTGTTCTTGGGAGAATCATGTCACACGTGGCTGGCTCCAAGACAGGAGCATTGTAGCGGGAGTGCGTGGCTGAGTGAAGCTGTGACTTCATGATGGCCAGAAGCAGAGCAGGGAACAGTGCTGCAAGGAATGCGCAAGGGTTTCAGATATGGTATTCGAGATCCTGTCTCCAGGACCTACCAGGACACACTCTGAAGTGTGTTCCACTAAACCCAGGGTGTATCCTAAGCAGTTAAATTGATATGATCAGGCTTACCTGTCACATCCCACCCCTTGTCAGCAAGGCACCCAGATAAATCCCCTTAAACCATTCTTAATTGCCAAATAATCCAAAGTCATAATTTCACTTAATAGAATGTAGTTATGATATATGAATATAATATAGTTATATTCACTATATAATATTAATATATTAATGCTCACTTAATATAATATAGTTATGATATATGAAACAACAAACACCTTCCCCAGAGTGACAACACTTTTAACGTTTTCCAAGAATCTAAGTCTTCTGAGACTATAAGCAAACTCTTCGCTGTGGTCCTCTGTAAAAATCAGTTACATAATCACAAGGTATGATGGCACAGGATAAGCATTCATATTCCAAAAGGGAGGAAGAGGGAGGCAGGAAGAATGAGACCAGTGCAAGACTGAAAATTGGCAGTGTAGTCATTAAGTGCTCTAGCTCCATATTCAGTGTCCGGGGCACAGGGTGGTAAAATGGAGTAACAAAGGGTTTGGATAGCTTTACTTCACTTCAGCCTACACACAGCCTTTCTCTCAGGCTGGCTGTGCTGAGCGCCTGTAGCTTTCTTCAGCAGATGTTCCGTGTTCCAGCTTCCTATAGTCTCCATTGCACCTTTGCCTTCACCCTACAGCTTCTTGTACTGCCTTCTCGGGCTTCTTGCCTGGTCTCCCAGCCATTCATTCCTTTGAGATCTTAGGAGAGGCGTCTCTGACCCCACAACTCTTGCATTCTGCCTTCTGGTAAAACTAGCATCGCATGGACTAGCCTGCCGCCAGCACAGGGAGTTGCCAAATGAGGGCTGGGCCCTCTTGGACCATGGCAGCAGCAGCCTGTTGAGTGTCTGGATGCCAGCATAGTGAAACAAATCCTGAAGAACCAGTTCCCTAGGCAGCTTTTCTCAGTGAGGAGGTCTAGGGCTCTCCTCAAATGAAAGGTTTTCATGTTTGCATGGTTAAGCTCTTGCTTATTCCTGAGATGTCCTCAAGCATCTTTTTTCATTGTCCTTGTACAGAGTATTTGGTTCCTCTTCAATGGCATTGATCGCTTTTAACAACCACATGTCCTTCGGCCTTCACTTATGTATATGATTCCTCCTGAGACAAAATTGTTTTTCAGATTTTTTGCCTCTGGTTTTTGCACTTGGTTCTCATTATAAAATGACTCAAAGCAGTCAGCAAAACCCACATCAAGCCTGAATGTTGGACCTCATTGAAATTTTTCTGCCAGTAGTCCATTGCCCTTAATCTCAGTCTCTCAGAAAGTCTCAGGGCATGGGCAAAATGTAGACCTTGAGCTGAGGCGGAGGAGTGATAGAGTAGCGTGGCAATGTTTCTCCAGTATTACTTGAACGAGCAGGGAGACCGGGTGTATACGTTGAAGAAATTTGACCCAATGGGACAACAGACATGCTCAGCCCATCCTGCTCGGTTCTTCCCAGACGACAAGTACTCGCGACACTGAATCACCATCAAGAAGCGCTTCAAGGTGCTCATGACCCAGCAGCCACGTCCTGTCCTCTGAGGAAGGTTCCTCCTGCCTCCTGTCTCGTCTGCCTCCTGCTGCCCTTCGAGACTCCATAACCAGCCGTCAGTCCGTGAGCCCTGAAGGCTTCTTAGCATCAGCATCTTTGGAATCCAGTCTCTTCATTGCCTTTGATAATGCAGTGTGTGGCAGTAATGGTGGCATCCCCGTTAAAGGAAACATGTTTTGAATTATGCCAGGTCATTAAAGATAAAATAGTTCGGGAAAAAAAAAAAAATGTAGACCTTTTTTGGGGGATGCAGAATGTAACACACATGTCCTTTGGTCCAGTTGCCAGTTGTTCCTAACTGAAACTTCCTGAACCTGGCCTTACTGTCTGCTGAGTTACCAGCATTCTGGTCTTGTGTTTGCCAGTCGGAATTACCCATCAGGCTCTGCTTACGGTATTTTAAAGCTCCTCTATCTTGCATCTTCAAACCTTTTTGGATTCCTCCTGCAGACCAGTCCCAAAGGCTTATAAGCCATGTTGTCAGTACAGTCATAGCAATGGCCCCACTCATCTGGTACCAATTTTCTGTACTAGTCACTTTCCTGTGTCTAAGACACAACACCTGACCCCCAGAATTTAAAAGAGGAGAGGTTTACTTTGGCTTGTGGTGTTTAGCAGATTTGGTCCTTGCTTGGCTGTTTCAAGGCAGGAAAATCATGGTATATAAGATGGGGAGGTGAAGTAAGTTTTATTCCATGATGGCCTGGAAGCAGAGTCAGGGAGCAGTGCTGTAGCAAGGGACCAGATATATATTATCCAAGGTCATGTGTCTGTGACCCACCAGACACACCTGAGCAGCTCCAAGCCAATCAAGTTGACACAATCTAGCTTAATCATCACAGAGAGAGAGAAAAAAAAAAGTGGTTGAGTGCAGGGCTCATGCGTCTGGGGAGATGGTAGGGGATGGTGGAGGGAGCAGCAGAGACCAGGTCGTGGAAGATCCTGCAGACAGAGTAGTGGGTCTCAAGGAGGTTCTTGGAGAGTTGACAGTAGGGAAATAGTAACTGATAGACTGTTTAGAACAAGGGGCTGTGGAGAGGCAAGAATGGAAGCAGCAGGTGCAGTTAGCAGACGGTTTAGTAGTTCAGTTAAAGATTGCAGTGACAGAGTGAAGCCCTAGTGTGGTCCACGTAGTCGGGTTTGGGATATAGCCTGAAGACCAAGCTGCATGCCTTACAATGGAGTAGGAAAGAGAAATTCATTGGTTATGACTCCTCTTCTCTGGAAGGTGCTCCTGGGCATGCTGCCTCACCTCTGGTAACACGTAGCAACTTGCATTGAATCATGGTTCTTTCTACAGAATGCTTTTGTATACGTTGCTTATATCACTTTATTTTATCCTCTCAGTACATAAGATTATATCAAGTCTTACAATTACATTGGCTTTTTCTTTTTGTGGACCTCCAGTGCAGAAAATGCTGATAATACTATTTAGTTGAAAATTCACCATTTTGAAAATTGATTCAGTAAAAGTTTTCTGGTTTTTTGGGTTCTTTTTCAGAACCAGGGATTGAACTCAGACCCTTGTGCTTGCCAGGCAAGCGCTTTATTCTACTGAGCCATCTCCCTCCTGTTTTTTTTTTAACTTATTCTTTTTTCTCCTTATTTTTCACGCCCATTTCTTACCTGTTACAGTTCCTTTTGGCAGCCATGTTAATTGTTGGTATAAGTTGTATCGCTGTTACTTGTGACTATGCACACATGTTTGTATGAGCTTAAATTAGCTGATTACAGTTGTGCTATAGATCTTGCTCTGTTTCTTGACATTTTAACTCAATCCCCTTCTTCAGGACCTCTTCCTATTTTTATATGTATATCCACTTTACTATTTGTGACTGTAGCATAGAATTCCTAAGAATTTAAAGTCTGTTCCTCATCAGACCTTCTAGATAGGTCCACTCCCGGGGGACTTGTGGGTTACCTCTATTGTTTAAAGCGCCTGCTTGGGCAAACTCAGTCAGGTGCAGGGGACTGAGGTTCGATCTCCAGCTCCACAAACTGCACTAGATACGCCCTTAAGGCAGGCTGAGCTAACAAAAAAAAAAAAAAAACCCTAGTTAGGTCCACTCCCTGCTGTCACAAACAGCTCTGACAACTGTGTGTACTCGTATCCTGTCACAGCCCTGAAAGTTTCTGAGCTTGTGCCTGGGATGGGACTAACCGCACAGGAGCTACACATCTCACCTCACAGACTGATGCCATGTTTCTTTCCAAAATTACTCTTGCAATTTGCCTCCTATCACGTGCAAGAGAAAGTCCCCATTCCTCACATTCTTTTTTTTTTTTCTATCAATAAGAAATTTACTTGTTTTTAAAAAATCCAAATGCTAGCATTTTCCAGAAAAATTTAACAGATTTTTATTTATAATTGTTACAAAGTCAAAGTGCTAAAACTTGTTCACTGAAACATTTTTGACTTGCATTAATGTTTTACATCCTGCATGAAGATAAAAATTCACACACTAATGAAAATGGAAAAATTGCTAATACCTGATTTCTGTCCCCTATTTTCCACTCACAGTCATGTACTTAGGTACCTTTTGACCCAAAACCAAAAAACCTAACGTTCAAAACTACCAAAAAAAAAAAAAATGGGGCTGGTGAGATGGCTCAGTGGTCTAAAGCACCTACTTAGAACAAGCTTAGCAAAGCACAGGGACCGCGGTTCAATCCCCCAGCACCACATGCCAGCCAGCCCCGCCCCCTGGTGGGCTGAGCTGGCCACACACACACACACACACACACATTAAAAAAAATAAATTAAAAAAAAAAAAAAAACACAAAACAAAACTACCAAAAACAGGAAGAAGAGGAAAAAAAAAATTTGAGAATGAAATGCTTCCCACCATAGTGGACTCTTAAGCACATTCTCCACGTATGTGGTGTGCTAGTTGGACATCTTTTGGCATAATTGTTACACGTTTGGCGGGATGGTATACAAGTTGGTATCTTCAAACAGGCCAACCAGATAGGCCTCACTTGCCTCCTGCAAAGCACCAATAGCTGCGCTCTGGAAGTGCAGATCTGTTTTGAAGTCCTGAGCAATTTCTCGAACCAGACGCTGGAAAGGAAGTTTGGGGATCAGAAGTTCAGTGGACCTCTGATAACGTCTAATTTCAGGAGTGCCACAGGCCCAGGCCTGTAACGATAAGGTTTCTTCACCCCTCCAGTAGAGGGCGCACTCTTACGAGCAGCTTTTGTAGCCAGTCGTTTCCTGGGCGCTTTACCACCGGTGCATTTTCTGGGCAGTCAGCTTGGTATGAGCCATGGCACAGGGATCTCCTTACCCGCTTCTCCTTTGGCTGGAGCTCAGCGAGTGAGAGGCGGTGCTGGTGTTAGAGAGCGATGGCAGCTCGGTGGCGGCTGCAAACACCCTCACATTCTTATTAACATTAGCTATTATTGGTTTTCATACTTTTTGTCAATTTGAAGATTGTAAAATGGTGTCTTTGTTTTAATTTGCATTTCATTAAATAGGCACAGTACTGTTGAGTGTATCTTTTTCTGTATTTGTTAGGAATTGAGATTTTAGCATTTTTCTCCCTTTCTGTGATTTACCTAATTTCTGTGGATCACATTTAAAATTGGGTGTGTTGTTGCTTTCGTGTGTTGACTTGTACCTTGTATACTCAGCTGGTATTGATTGTGCACAAGACATTGTGAATCTCAGTTCCCAGTCTGACACTCATCTGGTAACTCTGCTGTTTCCTTTGTTGAACCAAAGTTCTTGAATTTAATGCAAAATTTATGTTTCTACTCAACAGTATGTGTGTCTCCTAGGTTCAATCTGTAGTACTTGTGGGGAGGAGAAAAAGAACTTCTTTCCTGTCCCAAATGCACCAAGATATTCTATATCTTCTTCCATGATAAGTTTATAATGTTACCATTCACCTCTAATTTGTTTTGGTTTTACCTTTGTTCAAAGTGTGATAAGAACTTAACTTTTCTTCCCCACTAAATAAGCTTTATATTGTCTTTGTATTTGGTACAGGGTCTCACTTCACAGCTTGGACTCATAGTGATCCTCCTGTTTTCAACCTCCCCAGCGCTGGAATTACAGGTGTACACCACCACGCCAGGTCTCAGTGGCCAGCTCAGGGCGCCCAGGGGCAGAACTGGCATGGCTTGTGGTGCCAAGGATTGAACCCTGGTCCTTGTGCTTGCCTAAGCGGGTATTTAATTTGCTGAGCTATCTCGCTGGCCCTCTATTGTCATCTTAACAACCCATCTGTGGCCAACTTGTCATATAGGAAATTGTCATAGTGTGTACAGTTCTGTTTCTTAGCTCTCTATCCTAATAACTTGGGTTTTAAGTCTTTCTGTTAAAATATTATTTAAATTCTCTGGATTTGTAATATGAGTTAAATGTCCTGTAGTGAGCTGGGTGTGATGGTGCATGCCTGTAATCATAACACTCTTGGAGACTGAGGCTTAAGATCATAAGTTCAAGCACAGCCTGGGCAATATAGTGACTTAGTGAGACCCTGTCTGAAAATAGAAAATAAATACAGGCTGGGGGTGTGACAGTATGAAGGAAGGCCTTGGGTTTAATCCCTAATGCTAGGAGAAGGGTGGACTTGGAATGCCAGCTACACATTTTTCCCTCTTTTAAAAAAATGTTGACAACTTTTATTGAACCTTTATGTTTCTGTACAGTATTTGAAAACTTGCTGCATTCCTATGATTTGAAAGCCCTTTATTTCCAGTAGGGGCATAGCTCATGGGTGGAGCACATGCATAGCGTGGGCCAGGCCCTGGGCTTGACCTTTAGCAGCAAAATGAAAAACCAGTCAACCAACAAATAAATAACATTTTATTTCAAAGTAAATACAGTCTCATAGGAAGTTGCAAAAACAGTGCATAAGATTTGGTGGTGACACCTGTAATGCTCAGCTTTATTGTCAGCTTGATTGGCATGGGAGCCACTCAGTTTCCTTAGCCCACTGTTCTACAGTAGTAATTTACTAGAAACATTGAATGAGTGGAGAATAATTTATTAGTTTACAGAAATAGCAATTTTTTTTAACTCCTCTAGTGATTCCTGTACTTCATAGTGCTAAGTAAAGCCAACCAAACAGGAAACAGAGTTCGTCTTATAAAAGATGTGGTATGAAAAAAAAAAATAGATAGTGTGGAAGTTTAGAAAATGCTAACCATGCATGTTTACAAACTTTTTAACCTGAGAATTTGGTTATTTCGTGTATTTATTCTCCAACTCAAACAGAATGTGTATGTGATTTTAAATAGATATTTATCCTGATATATGTGGTGGTGCATGCCTATAATCCCAACACTCTGGAAGCTGAGGCAGGAGGATTACTCTGAGTTTGAGGCCAGCTTGGGCTACATAGTGAGTTCAGGACCAGCCTAAACTACATAGTGAGATCAAACCAAACTAAGCCAAAACCAAAACTAATAAAATCCTAGCTTTATCAAAGTATAATTGATATGCAGTAAACTGTACATATTTAAGATACATTTGATATTTCTTGGTGTTTTTGCACATTCTTGAAGCCATTATCATCAAGGTATTGAACTTTTACCCCCAAAGTTTCCTGGTATTTTTTTTTTTTTTTAAGATTTATTTATTTGTTTATTTGGTACAGGGTCTCACTTCGCAGCTCAGACTTTTAGTGGTCTTTCTGTCTCAGCCTCCCCAGCGCTGGGATTACAGGCGTGCACCACCATGCCTGGTTTCAGTGGCTGGCATGGTGTGAGACCAGTGCAGCATGTGATACTGGGATTGAACCCAGGTCCTTGCACCTGCCGGGCAGGTGTTTAGACTGCCTAGCTGTCTCCCTGGGCCTTTTTTGTAATGCCTCTTTACCTCCCATTCTCAGGCATTGGTCCCATCTCGGGGTGTGCACCACACCACTACTCCACAGCCAGGTGGGGTTGTAAACAATAATGAACTAAAGACACGAAGCTCAGGGAAAGGAGAACACTACTGGAAAGGGGGGGGGCGGGGAATAGATGGCTAACAAGGGAAGGAGGATCTAGAAGGATGGAGGACCAGAGGGCCCTGTGCTCCTCCCGGCTTTTCTGGGTGCCCACTCCCTTCCCACTTCTGGAACTTGCCCCCACCCATTTGGTCTCCTGGGCTGTCGTAGATGGATACTAGCCCCAAGACCCTGGCCATCACCTACATGCACATTCTTTTTTTTTTTTTTTTTTTTTTCAGAACCGGGGATTGAACTCAAGGCAAGCACCTATTCTACTGAGTCATCTCCCCGGCTCCTATGCGCACATTCTTAAGTGGTCTTCATTTGATTTTCTCTTGCTCTGTCAGGCCTTATCTCTGGAATTTAGGGCAGGTTAGGAGGGACTTTATATCAAGGTTAAATTAATGATTAGGTAAAGGGGGGGTGTGTAGTATAGTGGTCCTAGAGTGGGCATACATGTACACACACACACACACACACATATACACACACACACATGTATATGCACTTTTATATGTTAAATATGAGTTTTCTTTTAAGTGGCTGGCTCTCGTCTCCTGTCCCTTTTATTGGAGGTGGTCAGGGTGCTACTTCTACTTGGGTTTCGAGCACCTGGCTTCCCCTAGCTCTGCCTGTTGCCTCCCTCTTGCTTTCATTGCTTTTTTCTGGTAAAATTGTAACTCTTTGTAGTTGCCAGAAAGCCTGATGAAGCCCTTACTCCGTATATTTTTTCCTGCCTGCAGATCCTTTCCACCTATACATCGAGAGATTAATTTGTACTTTTTAGAAATGTATATAGGTGAGTGATAAATCACTCAGTGCTTTTGTCCTGAGTCTTTCACTCATCATAAATTATTTTGAGATTCAACCATGTTGTACATATCAGAGGTCTGTTCTTTTGGTTGCTGAGTGGCATTCCGTTGTGTAATATTCCACAGTGTATCTATTTATGCATTTGTTTATAGAGAGCCTTTTCCAGTCCTCATCTCGGTCCAGGAATTTTATATTTGTAATCCCAAGGATGAGGTATTTGAATCCCATCAAGTTAATTCCAATCTACCACTTCCAGAGCAACCCGCGGCAAGAATAAAGACACTCAGCATATTTATAGTTATGGGGAGCCAAGGGGTCCTAACTCCAGCCATAATGAAGGCTATCCAAAACAAAGGCCTTGATCCAGGGCTGAACCCGGGTTTTATTCAGTCATGAAAGAGGAGTGTCTTGAGGATGAATGACTGAGAATGGCAGGAAGTAGGTGAGTACTGTGAGCTGGGCTAGGAGGAGGCCTGTGTTTACCTCTGCAATACGTAGAGAAGGATATGCCGTGTAATCTGCATGACACAATTGAGATAGTATCTGATGTTTTGGGGTGCGGTGCTTCAGCTCAGCTGTGTAATCTTTCAAGCCCCAAGAAGTTGTAGCCTCTGTCTTTAGGCTTGATCCCAGCCGACAGCATGAAGCTTTGGCTTCTCTCTACCTGGTTCATATTAAAAAAACAGCAGGTGGGGGTTACTGGGGAAACCCATATGTGTCATCTTCATAGCCTGCCATCTGCACCTTGGCTAGACCAACATGCATTGCTTAACACCAAGTGAAGAGATAAGGGAAAGTTCTAGCCAGCTCTGCACCTGTCAATACATGGAAATAGGGTCAGGCCCGGCCACAATGGAGACGACTGCTTTTTTTTCAAGGAGAGCCCCCCAGGCGGTCCTCCCCACCTGCTGATGGAAATTTGGCTTGTTCCTATTTGGGTCTGTGAAAGCTGCTGTGAACATTCTTGTATAAGTCTTTGCATGGACAAAACATTCCTTTTCTCTTGGGTATTTACCCACTTGTAGAATGGCTGGATCAGATATAGATGTGTGTTTAAGTTTTTAAGAAATAGCCACACTGTTTCCTAAAGTGCTTTACCTGCAGTTTTATGTTTCTCCCAGCAGTATATGTGGGTTCTTGCTCCTCCATATGCTTGGTCAGTACCTTAATTTTAGCATTCAGAAGGTGTAAGTGATGTTTCCTTGTGGTTTTAATTTTCATTTCCCTTAGGACTAAGGGTGGGGAGGCCTTTAAATGCTCGTTCCTGTCCGTATGTCGTTTGTGGAGCGGTTTTTCCTGTGCTTCTTTCCCATCCTTTTGTCTGTTTTCGCTGAATGTCTGTCTGGATGTTTGACCCATTTTATTTGGATTGTTCCTGTTCTCAATGAGTTTGGGAGAGTCTATATATTCTGTAATTAATTCTTTTGTCAGGTATGCCATTTAGAAATATTTCCTGTCAGTCTGTTTTATCTTTTCATTCTCTTTAACAGTTTTTCAAAGAGCAATTTAAATTTTGAAGAGGTCCGGTTTATTGGTTTGTTCTTTTATAGGTGGAGATTTACCCCTCACCTACACTTCTGTTTCTTTCCATTTTATTGGTGTGTTTGCATTGCATGATGCTTCCATTCCTCGTGTGGAGCTGGTGCACACATGGCACGCCTTACCTCCTCTTGTCATCCTTTCCCCCTCTCTCGTCTCTTGAGCCCCTTCTCCTTTGAGAAAGGTGTCTCCTTATTCCCGATTATTTCCTCTATTTTGCTCTTTATACATTGGGATTCTCCTGTAAAAGAAACCATGTGATACTTAAGTTTATGTGCCTGGTTTGTTTCATTTAACATCATGGTCTCAAGGTGCATGCATTTTCCTGCAAATGATCAAGCTTCTCTCTCTGTATGGCAGAGTAGTATTTCAATCTGTGTAAACACCACATTTTCTTTATCTAGTCATCTGTTGGAGACATACAGGCTACTTCTAAGATTTAGCTATTTTGTGTCTTACCTAAAATATCTCTGTCTAGGGTGGGCCAAATAGCTCAGCTGATTAAAGCATCTCAAGCAGGTGCAGGGGCCTTTCGATCCCCCGACCTGCTGTGCCAGCCCCACCCCCGGGGCACACTGAGCTGGCAATTGAGACTGGGCGTGGTGGCGCACACTTGTAATCCCAGCTCTTGGGAGGCTGTAAACAGGTGGATCACTATGTGTCCGATTTAGTAGTGAGACCCTGACCACCTTGAAAACCCTTTTTCCTTTAGGGAAAAAAAGATCCTATTAATTAAAAAATAATCCTATTAATTTTTCTATTGTATTTGGCAGCTTAGCCAAAATTTACTCATTCTGTCAGCTATTTTGTAGTTTTCATTTAATTTCTTCTTTTGCAGTGCTAAGGATCAAACTCAGGTTCCCCTTGGTGCTACACAAATTCTGTACCACTAAGCAGTATTGAAATTTCTGAATACAGAGTCATACCATCTGGGAATAAAGACAAACTGCTTTTCAATCTGGATGTCCTTTCTTCTCCTTCAGTATAATGTTGTGTAGAAGAGCGTGAGCTCGTTCTTTGTGCTATCTTTATTTATTCATTCATTCATTCATTCATTCATTCATTCATTCATTCATTTTGTGTGTGTGTGGCCAGCTCAGCCCACCAGGGGGCGGGGGCTGGCTGGCATGTGGTGCTGGGGGATTGAACTGCGGTCCCTGTGCTTTGCTTAGCTTAGCTTGCTCTAAGTAGGTGCTTTAGACCACTGAGCCATCTCACCAGCCCCAAATTCTTCACTTTTATATTCATAACTCCCATGAATATGTCTGTAAGATTAAAGAATTTTTTTTTTTTTTGGCGGAACCAGGGATTGAACTCAGGCCCTTATGCTTGCCAGGGAAGCGCTTAATCCACTGAGCCATCTCCCTGGTCTGTGTGTGCTATCTTGATCTTAGAAAAAAGGAATTACTTTTTCATTATTACACATGCTACATATTAGAGCTTTTGTTTTAATAAATGTTCCTATTTGGTTGAAGACTTTCCCTTATGTTCCTAGTTTTCTGAGAGGACTTTTTGTTTTATTTTTTAATCAGGAAGAGATTAAAAATTAGATTTTTAGATTAAATTAATCTAACTTTAGAAAAAATTAGATTAAAAGATTCGATTTTTGTCCAGTGCCTGTCTGTCTGTTTCTCTTGGTACTAGGCTCAGGACCTTGTGCTTGCCAGACAGGTGCTTATGCCATTGAGCTACATTCTGGGCCCTCAGATGCCTTTTCTGTATCTATTGAGATGACATAAGGCTTTCAGTTTCTGTTTGTAAGATGATTAATTACTTGATTTCAACTGTTAGACTGAATTGCATTCTGGATGAACCCCAGTTGGTTGTGATATATTATTAGTCTTTTTATATGCTCTTGAATTTGATTTGCTAATATTTTCTTTAGAACTTTTGCATCTTCAGTTCATGAGGGATATGGTCTATTGTTTTCTTATATTTGTCCTTTTTTTTATTAGGGTAATGTTGACCTCATGGAATGAATTAAGTAATTCCCTCCTTTTCAATTTTCTGGATGAGTTTGTCTTGCATTTGTAATGTTTTTCCATTAGTGTTTTGTTAAATTCATTGGCAAAGCCATCTGGGCTTAGAGTTTTCATTGTGGGGAGGATTTTAATGAAAGTTTCAGCTTCTTTATTAGATAGAGAGTTAGTAAGCCTATTTCTTCTTGAACATTCCTTGGCGGTTTGTGTCTTTTCAAAAATTTGCCTATTTGATTTACCTTGTTGAATTTTTTTGTATAAATCATACAAATAGTGAATACTATTCCCAGTATTTTCTGTTATTCTTTCATCATCTGTAGGGTCTGTCGTGATCTCCACTCTCAGTGCTGGTGCTGGTAAGTTGTGATCTTTTCTTGGTCAATTTGGTTAGAAGTTTGTCACTTTCGTTGTATCTTTTTTTCTGTTTTTCTCATTTCCATACCATTTAGTTTTGCTGTGCTCTTTATGATTTAATTTCTTCTACTTTTGGCTTAACTTGCTGCTACCTGATAAAGTGGATGCTGAGAATACTGAGTACAGCTTCTCTATACTGTAAATTTACTACAAGTTCTGCTTTGATAGGATTCCTCAACTTTATGGCTTATATCTCAGTTCAAATACTTTCTAATTGTCCATCTGATTTCTTCTTCTTCTTCTTTCTTTTTTCTTCTTTCTTTATTCTTCTTCTTCCTTCTTTCTTCTTTCTTCTTCTTTTTTTGTGGAACCAGGGATTGAACTCAGGCCCTTTCGCTTGCCAGGCAAACACTTATTCTACTGAGCCATCTCCCCGGCACCCATCTGATTTCTTCTTTCCCCTATAGGTTCTTTGTAAGTACTCTGGTTTCTGAATGTTTGGGTGTTTCCTAGAGGTTACTTTGTTATTGGTACCTGATTAAAGTTTATCTGCTGAGATCATTTACTTTCCATGACTTGAGTCCTTTCAAATTTGAGACTTTTGGTCTGGGCTCAAATCTGGTCTATCTTGCAGAAATTTTCCATATGTGTGTGTGGGGGGGGTTCCCCATGACAGCCAAAATAACTTTATTCCCTTTGGGGTGCAGCAGGACATGCCAGAGCTTGTGGAACTGCTCCTTGGTGACAGTGCTTGGTGACCCAGCATGTTGAAGTGCCCCGTTTTACTCAGGGCCCTGTCCTCTCCCAGCACGATGATATCGCTGCTGGCTCTGAAGCAGTGGGACAGGAGCATGGACATGTTCTTGCGGGCTTCTTAAAGTGACTGTATTTGCAGATGTTGTGGAGAGAGTCATGGCTTGGTGACAGTGGTCCTCTGCATCTTCACCTCGGTCACCACGTTGTTCAGGATCCTCTCAGATGGTGCCGTACCAGCCAGGGCATTTCTTTCCAGGGTAGGAGCCCTTGAGGGCCTCTTTGGGCGTCTTCCAGCCCAAACTGATGTTCTTGTGGTACCCGGGCATTTCTTGGCAGCTTCTCCCTGCAGGACCCTCTTCTTGTTTTGGAAAATAGTGGGCTATTCTGGTAGCAGCTCTGTCCAAATGTTCATCATCTTCTGCCAGCTGAAAAGAAAGCCTCTGCAGCATGAGGGTTGCTTTATCAGCTGCGCAAGGGCTAGGTCTCCATGTGCTCTTAGAAAAGGTGTGCTTGTGACTGTTGGTGGAAGGTTGATACCGGTTAGACAGAGTTGGTTGGAAGTATCGTCCCAGTCTTCAGTATTTCTGGTTTCTTTATTCTGTCTGTAGTTAAGAAAGAAATACTGAAATTTCTGAGTATAATTGTGGACCTGCCCCTTTTAGTTCTATCAGTTTTAAGTTTTATCTATTTCTGTGTTGTGTATTTTGAAGCAATATTAAGTGCATGACGTTTGTTACGTCCTCTTGGTGACTCAGTCTCTTCATCCTGTGAAAGAACTTTTAAGTCTGATAATACTTCTCACTCTGAAATCTACTTTGTCTGGTAGTTATGTAGCTAGTACTGCCTAGTGTAGGTATGGTATGTAGTTTTCATTATTTTATGCTTAACATTATTTCTTTATATTAAAATGTGTTTCTTTTTTTATATACTGGGGGGAAAAGTGTATTTTTTTGACCTACATCTGACTAACTAGCTGCATTTTTTTATTAATTTTATTGAGAAACAAATAGTAATAAGACAGTTTCAAAACATGATAGTAGGACAGTTACAATAATTAATGCACTGCATATTGTTGTCTTCGTAGTAGTTATTCATAGTACAACATGCAGACATGATATCCTGTCCAAACACTATTAGTTCAGATCTTCTCATTGAATTAAGAGAAAGTAGCTATATATCTATTCTATTTTGTATATCCAGATACAAAATGGTTCTTCATTTATATCCCCCTTTTTCATTTAGTTTTGTCATAGATGGTATTCCATTGCCATTTAAATATTGTAGGTGCGTGAATTCAGCAAAATAATCCAATATAGTCTAGTAGCCATAGTGGATTATCCGTAGGACTGTGCAGACCTCAAAAGTCATCTCTGAAATTGCTGGGCTCCAGACCTGGTTCCCTGCTCTAGCTGTGCTTTCTACCACCCTCTTTGTGTGTTTTTCCCCCCATAATTTTATTGAGAAACAAATAGCAATGAGACAGTTTCAAATCAAATTAGTAGGACAGTTTCAATAATTAACACACGGCATACTGTCTTCCTGGTGATTATTTGTTATACAAGATGCAGACATGATATCCTATTTATAAACACTATTAGAACAAATCCCTCTATTCATTAAATTAAGAGAATGTAGCTGTATATCTATCCTAACCATTTTGAATACACAGGTACAAATAGTCATTCATCTATATCCCCTTTTTTTTGTTTAGCTCTGTCATTTACATATTATAGGTCTGTGAACTCAGCAAAATATTCCAATGTAGTCCAGTAGTCCATAATAATATTAGGTCTTCCACATGACTGGCAATGTCAGAAGTTGTTGACCTGAGTCCCCTACAGCTCAATATAACACCATGGCTTTACTTCTTATACTTGGTTTTTATACTTTTCT
>NW_004524612.1:16502258-16503665 GCF_000260255.1 Octodon degus
GTGCCGGCTTTGCACACCAAGGAGTCTGTCAGCGTGGACTTGCCGTGGTCCACGTGGGCGATGACAGACATGTTGCGGATGTTGGCCTTCTTGTCCATGATGGCCCGGATCTGGTCTACAGTGAAGTTCACCATGGTGGTAGATGTCGCTGGATTCTCCCAGACAGATCTGACTGAATTGAGCCGCGGCGGGGATGGCAGTGACGACGGCGGAAGAGGAAGAAAACCACCCTTACAACACAGGATGATTTTATTTTTTTTATTTTTTCTGATCATTTTCCAGATTATTATAGTCTACTGGTGAGCTTGTTGGAGCCTGTTTGAGGTCTGCTTTCTCCAATCTTCTCCACTGCTTCTTTCCAGGCTACTGCACTGTGTTTCGTGTTGCTGTATAAAAGAATACCACAGAATGGGCAATTTGTAAAGAGAGGAAATTTATTTCTCCCAGTTCTGGAGGCTGGGAAGCCCAACATGCAAGTTGAACGCTGTGCAGAGGCCTCTGTGCAGTCTTACTGCATAGGGTAGCCAGGCACAAGACAGCATGACCTAGTGATCTGCTCACCTTAGGGTTCCAGGCTTGAAGTACTGGTGCATTGGCGATTAAGTTGACAGTGCATGGACTTTGGGAAACACATTCGGACCACGGCAGCAGCCTTAGGTGGTTTATGCTCCTGCAAGTGCCAGTCACTGTTTTGCCGAGCACTTGCAGTTCACAGAACTCTGCAGCTTTCTCTGTATTTTCTGTCTGAAATTCTCACTGGTGACCTGTAGCCCACCTGTGTTTGTTTGGCTGTTGGCCCTGCCCTGGTTCCCTCATCCTTACTGCGCAGAAACTCTCAGAGCAGGAGAAGTCATAGTACTCTTCTTGTTTCTGCTTCCCAGGGACCACTGCTCTTTGCTTTATGGTAGTCGCTGTCTTGGGAACAGTTGTTCCTTATATTTTATATGCTCATTTTGGTTGTTTGGGGTGGTAGAGTAAATTGGTCCCTGTGGTCCCAACCTTTACTGGAAGTAGAAATGCCAAGAGTATATTTGAAAGTATATTTTCATGAAGGCATTCCCTGAGTTGGTCAGCTGTGGAAGGCCAAGGCATTTGCTGTGAGGAGCTGGACCCGTGTTGCTAATGTTTGCCTACCAGCATTCTCAGTGTGGACTTGAGACAGTGATGTGGGAGTTGGGAAGAGAAGCTATGGAATCGTGCTTCTAAGTTGGATAAAATTGTCAGTGCCATAAAATTTTGATCAATCTGGGAGTTTCTACTTTAGGAAATACTCTCAGAAATATTAGTGGCACAATGATCCTGAGAATATTCAGAAGATTTTTTAATCTAGCAGTTAATTGGAAAGATTCTCACCCTGACTAACTATATATACTGATACCTGTGAACTAAGCTACTGCACTGCAGATG
>NW_004524612.1:16505215-16521595 GCF_000260255.1 Octodon degus
AAAAAAAAAATCAGTATAGGGGTTGGGGAGATGGCTCAGTGGAATAAGCGCTTTTCTGGCTAGCGCAAGGGCCTGAGTTCAATCCCCAGTTCTGCAAAAAAAAAAAAAAAAAAAAAAAAAAAAAAAATCAGTATAAATGTAAAACAACAAATATAGACAAGAACAAAACCAATATCCCAGCTAAAATAAAAATAAGTTTGTACACTTACCAATACAAAATATGCGATTTGATATGGCATTTATTCAAAAGTTTTTCTTAGTTTAATATAGAGCTTCTAAGCTGATAGTTAAGTATTCAAAAGAGATATTTGCCTTTTGTTGGATTGCTGCATGCTCAAAAGTAGGTGCCATCTGAGATGAACTGTTCCTGTGCTTCAGAAGTACCTCTCCAAGTACTTAGCATATCAATTACAGATTTAACTGGAGCTATATGTGTTCTTAACCATGATTTGTACTTTCTTACAGATTTGTGGGATCACTGGGTACAATCATCATAAAATGTAAAGATTTTCGAATTATTCAGTTGGATATTCCTGGAATGGAAGAATGTTTAAATATAGCCAGTTCCATTGAGGTAAGGGGGGGAGGGGTGTGTGTGTGTGTGTGTGTGTATGTGTGTGTTTGGGATGATAAGTTATTTTGCTTTTTTTTTTAAGTATTTAGTACAGGGTGTACAGGGTCTCACTACATAGATCAGACTTGTAGCGATCCTCCTGTTTTCAGCCTCCCAAGTGCTGGGATTACAGGCACGTTCTACCACGCCCAGTCTCAATCGAGGTCTCAGTGCGCCCCAGGGGTGGGGCCAGCATTCATGTGGTGCCAGGGATTGAACCCCAGTCTCTGCACTCTGCCTAAGCAGGTGCTTTAGTCCACTGAGCTATCATACCAGCCTGCTTTGTTTTGTTTTTTTAAAAAGACATGTTAGTAATACAGAATGACGAGATTTCTTTGGGGAATTTGGTACATGAATTTAACATACCTTTGATTTTTAAATCTCTCCTCACCTCTCCCTTCTCGTGTCCCTTTCTCTACCTCCAAAATCCTGCCCTCCAGTTTCTATCATTCATTCATTCATTCTTGGTTCCTCATGGAAGAAACCACGCACAGTTCATCATTCTGGGTCTGGCTTATTTCACTTAGCAGGTTAAGAGCCCATTGTGTATAGGTACCACATGTTTATCTGTTCGTGGGCATCTAGGCTGTTTCCACAGTTTAGTGCTGGTAGATTGCAGTATCCTATAGTATGCTGTCTTTAATTCTTTGGGAAATATACTCCAGAAAGGGTTAGCTGCAATGAATGGGGGCTGTGCTTGTAGTTTGTCTGAGGACTCTCCACACTGATTTCCATAGTGGTTGTACCAGTTTGCCATTCCCACTGACAAGAAGAGTTCTTTTTGTCCATGCATCCTGGTCAGCATTTGCTGTTTTCTGTATTCTTTATGGCCTAAGTAGGGTGAGATGGGTTCTCAAAATAGTTTTGATTTGCAATTTTGTAATAGCTAACCATATGGAACATTTTTCCTGTACTTACTGGCTGTTTGTGCTACTTTTTTGGAGACCTGTCTATTCAGTTCATTTGCCCACTGAGTGATTGGGCTATTTGGATTTTTGGTGTTAAATTTTTGAGTTTCTTATATAGTCTGGATATTAGTCCTTTGTTAATAGCAACTGGAAAAGTATTTTTCCCATTCTGTAGACTGTCTCTTAACTTTAGATTGTTTCCTTTCTTTATGTAGAGGGTTTGAAATTTGGTGTCCCATTTATTAATTCCTGATATTTCCTGTGCTATTGCAGTTCTGTTCAGGAAACATCTGCCTGTATTTGTTCCTTCAAGTGATTCCACTGGTGTATGTTTTAAAGTTTTTTGCTTTTTTTTTTTTCCTTTGGCAGAACCGGGGATTGAACTCAGGACCTTGTGCTTGCCAGGCAAGCGCTCATTCTACCGAGCTATCTCCCCAGCCAGTTCTTTGCTTTTATATCTAGGTCTTCGATCCATTTTGGTTTTATTTTAATACAGGCCCAGAGAGATGCTTTTTCAATCTTCTGTATGTTTTCCTAGTACCATTTTAAAGAGGCTGCCTTTTCCCTTGTGTGTGTTTTTGGCTCCTTTGAACAATAAAATGGCCAAAGGAAATGCCAGCTTGATGACTTTGCTTTTATTCACATAACTCTTACATGAAGTAGTATAATGTGTAATGGAACATTAAAGTACAACACTATATAAATCAGCAAAATCAGTACTGTATAAACAATGTATGCTGTATCAAAAAAATTAAGGCGCTATGTACAGGGTATATATACAGAACTGTACAAAAGAACAGGCAGCAGGTCAAAAGACTAGGTAGCACACCTCAGTTGTTAAGTCCAAGCAGTCAGGGCTGGCAAGACAGCTCAGTGGACTAAGCGCCTGCTTAGGCAAGCACAGGAACCAGGGTGTGATCCCCTGCCGCACATGCCAGGCTGGCCTTGCCCCTGGGCACGCTGATCCGGCCACTGAGACCAGGCATGGTGTGGATGCCTGTAATCCCAGCCTTGGGGAGGCTGAAAACAGGAAGATCACTATGAGTCCAAGCTGCATAGTGAGAACCTGTACTAAATACATAAAAAATAAAAATAAGAATAAAAAGTCCAAATGGTTATTAACCAGGTAGGCTGTTGAATGAGGTCTATCAGCCTATGTCTGTTTTTGTTTCTATGGCTTTATAATATAATGCAGTAACTGGTGTTGCGATGTCTCTGGCATTGCTATTTTTGCTTAGAATTGCTTTGGTTATGCTGGATGTTTTTCAAATTTCTTATGAATTTTAGGACAAGTTGTTTTACTAGTTCTGTGACAAATGTTGCTGATAGTTTAATAGAAATCACAGTGGATCTGTGGATGCTTTTGGAAACATGGCTATCTTCATTCTTTTTGAGACAGGGCCTCACTATGCAGTTCAGGCTGGCCTTAAACTCACTTTGTAGCCCAGGCTAGTCTCAAACTCATGAAGATCCTCTTGCCTCAGCCTCCCAAGTGCTGGGATTACAGGTGTGCGCCACCATACTCAGCAATAGGACTATCTTCACAGTATTAATTCTTTTATTTATGTATTTATGTATTTATTTATTTATTTTGTGTGTGTGTGGCCAGCTCAGCCCACCAGGGGGCGGGCTGGCTGGCATGTGGTGCTGGGGGTTGAACCGCGGTCCCTGTGCTTTCCTGAGCTTGTTCTAAGTAGGTGCTTTAGACCACTGAGCCTTCTCACTAGCCCACAGTATTAATTCTTGTAGCCCATGCACAAAGGAAGCCTTTCCATTTTCTAATGTCTTTGATTTGTTTATTTTTGTTTTGTTTGTTCGTTTGTTTTTAAGGTATTTGGTACAGGTTCTGCAGGGTCTACAGGGTCTCACTGAGTAGATCCGACTCATAGTGATTCTCCTCTTTTCAGCCTCCCAAGTGCTGGGATTACAGGCATGTGCCACCACGCCCAGTCTCAATCACCTTCTCAGCGTGCCCTGGGGGTGGGGCTGGCACAGCACTTCAACTTCTTTTTATAGTGTTCTATAATTTTTACTGTAGAGGTTTTGTACTTCCTTGGTTCATGTTGATTCATAGATATTTGATTTTTTAAAAGCTATTATTAATAGAGTTGTTTTTCTGATTTTTTTTCTCAGTGGGTTCATTCTTGGTATACAAGAACCATTTGATGTTAATGCATTTTTTTGGAGGTAAAATATGATGGCAAAGAAAAGTTATATTCTGACTCAGTGGCTTCTATGGTTCTTCACTGGATATTTGGTGATATTCTCTTAGTATACTGAAGACTGGTAGAAAAAGTATCTCGTTGATTCCCTTTTATATATATATAATAGGACTTTTATTTTTATTATTTTTTACTTTACCAGTTCTTAGTATTACTTGTTTTGTATGAGTAACCCTAATTCCATGAAATGTTTAAAATTCCATATAATTGGATTCCAATGACATTATAAGTTTCATGAATCCATATTGGTCCAAAAGAAGATATGGTTTCATGTGAATGTCTATGAATATTAATTTGCAAAAACCATTAGAGAGTTTGGTAAAAAGGCTCTTAGGAGAAACCTGAAAGTTTTGTTTGACACTTCCTGTTTACTGTATAAATCTTGGTATTTCCCTCTGTGCCAAAAACAGGTTGTGAACATTTTTTTTCTTCTCCAATGGACTTGTTCAAATAATATATTCTGTGGAATTTTAATCCAATAAATAAATACAGTCAGAAGTGCTTTTGGTCCCGTCCTAGTGGGCATTTACTGGGAGGATGTGGAAGCCCCCAGAGGCTCATTCTTTCCTGAGACTCAGGGCTTTGCAGACACTGAGAGTCAGGTGTTTTCCTTGAGTGTACTGTACTAGTCTTATCTTTTGTGGTGGATTCCGCCCTCACAGAATATGACTGGAAGTACTATTAATGCTGTGTGATCACTATACTGGTACTTTAATGCTTGATTTTACCACCTGCTTGTGCCTATAGATGAAGCACTTGTCCTCTCTGGCAATTAGTTTCCCACTTTTTATAAAGCGAGGACATTACAATTTTATTAGTCACTGTATGTAGAATGCTTAGTATAAAACAGCAAATTTTGAGTGCCTTCTGTCATTTACTTGGTACAGTTTTATAGTAATACTTTATAGCAAAGCTCCCATGTAACACACAATTTACTATTTTAATACTTATGAATACTAGGTAACACTTGATGTTCTTTTGTTATTTGGCACAATTTTATGGTGAGACTTTGTAGCAAAAATAATCACATGACATAAAATGTAGCACCTCGGCTATTGCCCCCACTGTCCATTCAATTGTATCTCCATATCCTGCGCAGCAGGTCTCCTTGACCAAAGCCAGTCACTTCCACCACTAGTTGTGGTCTTTGTATTTTAGTGAATTGTACTTTTATGTTTGTCTTTAATCATATTTTTTTGCAACAGGATATATTTGCTTTGTATTAAAGAAAAGAATATTAAAAAACCAAAAAAAAAAGAGCTGGCCAAATAGCTCAGCAGATTAAAACCTGCAAGCAGGTGCAGGGGCTGGGAGTTTGACCCCTGGCCTGCCATGCCGGCCCCGCCCCCGGGCATGCTGAGACAGTGATTGAGACTGGGTGTGGTGGCTCGCGCCTGTAATCCCAGCTCTTGGGAGGCCGTAAACAGGAGGATCACTACAAGTCCCATCTAGTAGTGAGACCCTGTACACCCTGTAGACCCTTCCCTAAAATACAAAAAATTAAAATTAAAATAAAATAAAGGGTATTGAACACTGTTTCATATCACAAGTAATCAAAATTTCACTTGGATAGTTTAAATATTCAGTTGAAGAGCTCACACTGTTTTCTTCCTGTTGTTAGCTGTTGTGCTATATAGCCAAATTTCAAGTTGCCTTGTTTTCAGTCAATATCACTAGATTATATCAAATATCTGGGTGTTTACAGTAGTTTTTAGACAATTATAGAGACACATTGTTTGTATCTCAAGGCAGCTGACTCATCTTATGCCAACCACCACAACAACAACAAGCTATGGGTTTAGCTGATACAAGGATGGAGAGAGGCCAGGCATGGTGGTATACACCTATAATCCTGGCCCTTGGCAGGGCTCAGGCAGCAGGACCACAGGTTCAAGTCCAACCTGCGTGACACAGCCACCTTGTGAGACTGTGCTGAAAACAAAGATGAGTGGTAGCTCAGTGCAGAGACCGTGGGCTCAATCCTGGAGCTGGGGTGGGGATGGGGTGTGACGCAGCAGCAGCGCGCTTGCATAGTGCATGCAAGGCAAGGCTCTGATTTCGGTGGTCAGCACTCACAGAGGGAGGGAGGAAACTCAGAGACTCTGACCCTAGGATTTGTTTGGCTTTGAAACAAGAATAGAGAAGTAGGAGGGCCGGGGAGACAGCTCAGCAGCATAAGTGCCTTCCTGACAAGTGTAAGGTCCTGCGTTGATCCCTGGTACCAAAAAAAAAAAAAAAAAAAAGAAAGAAAAAAAGAAAAGAATAAAGACGTAGGAACAGCTGTTGTAGTACCCAGTGAATGGCACATAACTTTCTCCTTTCTCCCTTTGCTAAATTTCACTTAAGGAATGAGATGATTGAGCTGTTTATTGCACACAGCTGTTGTTCGGAAGTAGTGTGTGGTATTGATTTGGCCAAATTTGCCAGCATGAGTGAGAAAACATTGCAGCTTCTACATTGTTAAATGGAAATAATGTCCCGCTGGGTGGGAGGAGCTCGTGGGTGCGTGTGTTCCTGAACGAGGCTGGGTTCTCCTTCCCCCTCTGGGCACCTGTCCTCACTCTGTGAACATGGTCTGTGAGACGCCCGCTGTGGGCGTTGCAGGTGTTGCCGGTGGTGAAGGAAGAGGACCGGGAACATCACCCATTTAGTTCATTGCTCTCCTCCATGCTTGTCAACTGTCCATGCAGCTGTGTGTGTTACCAAAGCTCTTTACAAGTGACCCGTTGTATAGAAACCATAGCTCCAGCCATTTTTTTCTTTTAAGACAGTCTTGGTAACTGGCCCAGCTGGCCTTGAACTTGAGATCCTCCTGCCTAAACTTCCTGAGTAGATAGGATACAAGTGCGCAGGGTTGCTCTGCTCTGAGCCCTTCTCTGTAATGTGGGGTTCATGCATCTCTGAATATGCTGTTGCCACGTGGAGACTCCTATTGAAAGCGTAATCAGCAAGTGCTTGGTACTTAGTAGCAAGAAGTCTAATACAGCTTTTTCCTCTAGTTTCAGCTGCCTTTTGAAATTGACATGTTTCAGCTCTTTTTTTATTAATGTGTTGTAAAGAAAAGACTGGGTAGCTAAAGATACTGGGTGTACATAATGGATTATACAGCTAAAGATACTGGGTATACATAATGTATTATACAGCCAGGCCTCTGAACAGACTTTTTTTGGTGTTGGGGATCAAACACAGGACCTTGCACTTGCCAGACAGGCACTTATGCCTCTGAGCTATCTCCTCGGCTTTACAGCCAGGTCTCTGTTTTCTGTCCTATGAGCTTTGTTGGGGAAGTTTAGGACATATGCACAGACAGAAAAATAACTGTGGGTCAGGATTTTTGCTAAACTGCTGACCTGCATGTCTAACCTGCTCTTGAGTAAGTCACTGGCATGTCCTTCTGTGAACTGGCACTGCTGTCACATATGGGGACAGGACTTCCCTCAGAAGTTGGGGTGTGAGGCCGGGGAGATAGCTCAATAGAATAAATGCTTCCCTGGCAAGCGCAAGGGCCTGAGTTCAATCCCCAGTTCTGCCAAAAAAAAAAAAAAAAAGTTAGGATATGCATAGATCCTCACCTCTAAAGCCAAGCTGTTGCCTTTCCCCACTCCTGGAGAGTGTGTTCATCATTATTGAAGCTTGAATGACGCTACTTGGAGTAAGCATCTTCTTTTTTCCAGCTGTAGAAATACTTTTTCTGGTCTCCCCTCCTCCCGCCAGGTGACTACCGGTTGAAAGAAGATGCTCTGTCTCTCTATCAGGTTTTCCCGGCTTGTCACCCAGAATTCACATAAATTTCAGATAAATCTATGCCTGTGTGGGGACCACAGAGTCATGGCCTGGCCTGAGCATGCAAGGTGTAGTGTGAGGCGCATCTGAGAGCCAGCCCACGGGTCATGCAGTGGGAGGGGCACGATGTTGATGTGGTCTCTGCTGTGCACACCCAGTGACAGCTCCATGTCCTTTCAGCCCTGCTCTGTGTTGGACACTGTTCAGCTGAGTACAACATCACTCTTCCTGCTCCCTGCACTCCATGAGGAAGGTATAGTTACTTCCTCCATTGTACAGTTGGTCTCAGAGGCAAAGGGAGGGGACATGACTGAGCCACCATTGCACGGCTGGGATTGGAGCTTGAGTCCCACAACCTGACTGCGGCCCACATGGTCGTACAGTTACTAACAGGCACCAATTACACATAACTTGCTTCATTAATTTATATAGCTAACAATGGATTAGCTATATAAGTAGCCAAAAACTTGGTACTCTGATCCCCAGACATTCTGGGGCCTTTTTTTTTTTTTTTTTTCAGAACCAAGGATTGAACTCGGGCCCTTGCACTGTCCAGGGAAGCACTTACTCTATTGAGCCATCTCCCTGCCCCCCCCCCTTTTTTAATAGTTTTACTAAATTGTGCCAAGAGGAATTATTTCATGTTTGTCCTAGAGTGTCTACATTCTTGGTTCATTTTTTCATTCAGAAAATACCTGTTGAGTGTATGTTAAGTGTGGGATGACTTGTTAACACTACAAGCATGGAATTGAGCTTCAGTAGGACTGTAACCATACTGAGTGAGCAGTGAAGGCAGCATCACCTGCCCGTCACCCTCAGGCCACTTGTCTGCCACCACCCGGTCAGTGAGATTGTGCTTGACGGTGTGCTGTGCTGTGTCTCTTTCTGCCTGCAGGCCCTGTCCACCCTGGACTCCATCACCCTGATGTACCCCTTCTTCTACCGGCCGATGTTTGAGGTGATAGAGGACGGCTGGCATTCCTTCCTTCCTGAGCAAGAGTTTGAACTCTACTCTTCTGCCGTGAGTGACATTTGGGGACTATGGGTTCTTGAGTCCATAGCGTTGAGCATTGCTCACAGTAATGAGAAACAGCCCAGCAGCTAATACTACTTGTGAAAACAGTCACTTCCCTTTGAAGACTAAAAGCTGCAGCTGACTTCTCTGTGCCCAAAAGAAGTTGTATTACCTGTGAGAGCTGCAGTCAGATGCTTTGTCTTCTGTTAGACCGATATATGCCAAGTATTACTTTATAAACTTTGGCAATTAAGATCTTCAAACTGCATGTTAGTTGCTGGGTATTGTCTCAGTTACTCTTCTCATTGCTGGGACAAATTCCCAACACCCAAAATTAAAGAAAGAAAGGTTTATGGAACTCACAGTTTGTGGAGGTTTCAGTCCATAGTCAGCTGGCTCCAAGGCAGAGTGGCACATGGCAGAGGGCAGCAGAAAACAGCAAAACAGCAAGAACAAAAAGGAAGGAGCAGCGGCAGCTGCAGAGGCAGAAAGCAAGCCTCTTACCATTCTTTATATAGCATTTAGGCTACCCGCGAGTGTAATACTCACACCCATAATCTCAGCACTGGATGAATTAATCGCAATCTCTAGAAGCCAGCCCCAATGACTACATGAGGCACTGGGGGAACAAGTAGACCCAAACCATAACAGATATTTTAAAATGTCTCTGTAGAAATAGTTTTATTTGTAGTAATGGGTTCTAAGCCATCCCTGAAAAGTGTACTGAGTCCACAGTGTGCCTGAGAGAGCAGTAGAGAACCATCCAGCATTTCTGAGCTTACAGCGGCTGTGTTTATAATTTGGATTGCTGTGCGCGGTTGCTACAACCAGGTCTTCCTGGTTTTGCCCATGTTTTGCTTCCTTCTTCAATCATACTTAAATTCCCCCACTGTATAAGTGAGTACTGAGGGAATCGAGGTCAGGACCAAGGTGACGTGGGATTTAAGGAGCAAAGCTGGCCTCAGCAGCCAAATAAAAAAGGAAAGAGAACTTTACATCTCACTAAGGAGCACTGCTATGCAGCTCACAAACTAGCACCTATATTTATATCAGTAGGGGAATTTTTGACCTTCCAAACTGCATTGTAAGCATTCTCAAGTGCAGGGTGCTTACAGCTACTATGTACTAACTACTACAGAGGCGTCCTTGCTTACTTGCTAGGTGGAAGGATGGCAGTCAGGGTACCAGGAGGGGAGATGTCTGGGTGACTTGCTTGGTAGCTAAAAAGTGTTTGTACAGATGACCTGCCCATGATCCAGCTTGGAGTGAGCTTTGAAAGTGATCTAGTCCTTGAGTCTTCAAGCTGTCCTGCAGGTCAGCCCCTTGCACTGTGCACTAACTGAAAGTTAACATTAGCCAGTCTCATTTCTCAGTTAATATCTTGGAAAGACGTGTGATTAGATGAGAGGTTAGAGACGTGGGTAGATAATAAAGGAATAAGATGTAATATTTAAGAAAAATGTTACCAACCTTACTTGATGTAAGTTGTAGCTCTGTTTCCGTGTATTCTGCGTAACTTTATCTGGAGTATCACACTCCTGCTGTGCTGTTTTAAGATGGCCACTAACAAACTGCATGCACCCAGAAAAGGACATATAGGATGAGTTTGGCCACGGTAATCACGGATAAACTTGGTGTAGTCACCTTGGCAAATGGAGGATTTCCAGGGAAATAACTGTCACACATGTAATGCAGTGTTACGTGAAATACGGAACTGGAGCGTTATTGTCTGAAATCATGGTTTAAAAAAAAAAACTGATAGAGGAAGTTGCAGAGCCACAGGCTTTGTGCAGCGTGAGGAAGAACTTTCTAGGAACTGGTTATCCCTAAATGTGCGGGAAGCTGCCATTCAAGAGCTGAGCTCCTTGTTTCTGGAGGTATTTTGTGTAGAGTATGGACCTTACAATTGGATTCCTAGGACATGGCTTCTGCATTTGTGAAAATGTCCTCTCAGATTATTTGGTGACATTAAGATACTTGCTTAGCTTTGAAGTGTGTTATGTTTTCCAGACCAATGAATGGCGGCTAAGCTATGTCAATAAGGAATTTGCTGTCTGTCCTTCATACCCACCAATTGTCATAGTGCCCAAAACCATCGATGATGAAGCTCTTCGGAAGGTAGCTACGTTTCGGCATGGAGGGCGCTTCCCAGTGCTAAGCTATTATCACAAAAAGAATGGAATGGTAAGTGTGCAGAACTACTGCCCAAGCTTTGAGAAGCTTGCATGGGGGTCTTTTAGGAATGTCTCCTTGTTCTGCCTGCCTGTTCCCTAAACTGATTGTGCAAGTCTCCCACCAGGGGTTCTTTTTTTTTTTTTTTTTTTTTTCAGAACCAGGAATTGAACTCAGGCCCTTGCCACTTGCCAAGCAGGCGCTTATCCTACTGAGCTATCTCCCCAGCCCTTCCACCAGGGGTTCTTTCCATCAGCTCCTCAGCCTTAGGAAAGCCAAGATAGATTTGCCTTCAGGATGCAGTGCAAAGAAAACTAGTGTTGATTTGATGCCTGCATCAACATTGTAAAGGAAAAAAAAATGAAGCATTTCTCTGCCCAGGCTAAGGGGAGGTACTGTAGCTGTTCTCACCAAGTCTCCATAGAAGGTCGTCTGAGCGGCTATTCTTATTTTCAAGAGAGGAGATGGTACCTGTTGTTTATTGACGTATCTGGACACGGAAGTTGGGAGTAGGAAAGGCTTGGGAGTAGGAAAGGCGTAGGTATTGGTTTTCAAAGTAGTTTCTAAGTTACTTCCCCTTTCATTTCCTCCCAGTCAGTAAATTCTGCCTCTCATTTTTGAGGCCAGTAATAAATTCATGACTACTTGTACCTGTTTTCCATTTTCCTTTCCCCAAATACTAGGCAGAAAAGGGACTATTTAGTCTAAACATGTTTTTAAAAATTTGCTGCTATGAAATAACTCTAAACCATTCACCAGGGAAGAGATTAGTATGATAAATAACAATTTCTTGAGAAAAGTTTTAAAGCAAACCTTTTACAAGATACAGGTGGTCTTTTGAGACAAGTGGTTAAGTCCTGGGACACAGAAAAGGATGGCAGGGGTTCAGTCCCTAGAGAATCAGTACCAGACAAGCAGGTTTCCAGAATGTTATTCCCAACCAACCTTTTAATTTGTGCTTGGAGCCTTTCCTCTTTATAATTCTTGAAAAACCATCCAACTATATGTATATGCAGTTGAAGTTGGAGGGAAGTCTCATGTGTACTCTTTTTCCCAAAGATTCCATGATGTTAGTCTGTCAAGTAGGAAAAGAAGCTAGAAGGTTTGTCATGTGTCTGAGCACAGGGCTGTGAGGCTCACAGACGGCAGGATGGCTGAGCCTCGGGCAGGGCTTAGCAGCAGGAGGCACTGGCTTCTGGCGGACAGAGGTAGGCTGTGCACAAGGCTGGGAGGTGGACACTGCAGCCAGGGCTGGCTTGTATGCAGGTGAAGTCTCCTAGGCGACAGCCATCCGTGGTCACTTCGCCCTGTGCCAGCTGTCAGGCTCTTCTGCTGCTAAGATCCCTTCAAGGTAGAAAGGGGCAGGGGGCACCTGCTAGAAGAACCCTGTCTACCGCTGTTCACTAATGTAAACAAACTTTTTTTTTTTTTTTTTTTTACAAAAAGTTGGCTTTTTAATCCCCCCCACAGACACACACACACACTCCTTGCTTCCAATACTAGGAATTGAGCCTAGGACCTTGAACCTAGGACAACCCAACCCTTTTTATTTTATTTGTTTATTTATTTATTTATTTGCAGAACTGGGGACTGAACTCAGGTCCTTGCACTTGCCAGGCAAGCAGTTATTCTACTGAGCTATCTCTCCACTCTCCCCAGGTCTTTTTAAAATTTACTTTTGATGCAGGATCTCGCCAAATTGCCCAGGTTCGTCTTAAACTTGCCATCTTCCTGCCTAAGTCCCCAGGGTCGCTGGGATTCAGTTGTCTGACACTGCTCAGCCAGCAGACAGCTTTTCAGAGCTAGTCCTCTGTTTGCAGAGGTCTGTTTATTTGGAATGAAGTCATTCACTCTCTCACAAAATCAAGGCCATCACTGTCTTCATTACAGGGCAGGTCTACTAGGTGTCCCATTCATGGGCTAGCTGAATTGTAATGCTTCATCGTAAAGATAGGATACAATTTCTTTTGTGAAAATATTTTGAGAGAGCAGGATCAAAAGTCGTGGAAAAGTGCAAGGCTTCTCTTTGCTTTCTAGTTACTGTTATCACTGCATGTAAACCCTTGCTTCTGTGCGCAGAGCCCCCCACATGGACACGTGGCTGTTTTCAGGCTCCTTTGCTCCCTTTATGTTTCCAGGAATTGTAATAGCAGCTGCTGCTGAGCTATCAGGGTGTTGTGCTTCCAGGTAATTATGCGGAGCGGCCAGCCTCTCACAGGCACCAACGGGAGAAGGTGCAAGGAAGACGAGAAGTTGATAAACGCGACCCTCAAGCCGGGCAAGCGGGGTTACATCGTGGACACGCGGTCTCTGAATGTGGCCCAGCAAGCGAGAGCCAAAGGAGGCGGCTTTGAGCAGGAAGCTCATTATCCCCAGTGGCGGCGAATCCATAAATCCATTGAGAGGTGAGGCCTTCCGTTTTTTTAGGTACCAGGAATCAAACTCACAACCTTATGCTTGCCAGGCAGACACTGTGCCACTGAGCTGTCTCCCCGGCTCAGGCTGGCTTTGAGCTCACTGTGCAGCCTAGGCTGGCCTCAAACTCAGGGATCCTCCTGCCTCAGCCTCCCTAGGGCTGGAATCACCAGTGTGTACCACCATGCCTGGCTGTAGCAGTTTTGAGTACATGGTACATTGTTTCCAACTATAGACACTATGTTGTAGGTCTGCCAAACTTACTCTGCCGGAGTGACTGCAAATCTGTATCCTTAGCTAAATGTTTGTCAATTTTGATTATTGTTTTAAAAGACTAACTTTCTTATTATATTTTAAAGGTAAGCAACAAACAAAACAAGAACAAAAGCACCAAAACCAAAATTTCCCTTGGACAGCTGGGTTGGCTTTGAGTCAGTAAATAGCACTCCTTTTCTTTGACCCTCAGACCCAGCAGCACTGCCTCTGCTCCTCTGTGTGTAGGTCAGGGGCTGCCAGGCAGATAGAACAGATTTGCTACACATAATCTTCCTAAGGTAAAAAACTCGGAGCTTTACCTTCTCTCCATTCCCACCGATTTTCTCATCCCATTTGCTTCATCTCCACCACCTCTGGTTCCATGTTCAGTGAGTGCAACCAGGGTCCGAGTCCAAGCTGAGGGCAGTGGGTCGGAGCAGGGCGTGTGTCCCTGAGGACTCGCAGCTGTCCTGCCAGGTGTGGTGAGGCTGGGGCACCACCGTCTCAGGGCCCGTCCCAGAGCGCGCTGCCCTACTGTCAGCTGGGTCTCGCTGTGCAGAGGAGCACACCTGACATGGATGAGGGCCATTTGCGGCATCTTTGCAGCAGCCTTTATTTTTTCAATGGTTAATCTTCAATTCACTGAGTAATACTATTTTGAACCACTGTTGTCTGTAGATATTTTATATTTTCTTTTATTTACTTTTTATTTTCCCTTTCTTGCTTTTAAAAGATACCACGTTCTTCAGGACAGCTTGATCAAACTCGTGGAAGCTTGCAATGACCAGACGCATAACATGGACCGCTGGCTCGGGAAGCTGGAGGCCTCCAACTGGCTGAGCCATGTCACAGAGATCCTGACCGCCGCCTGCCTTGCGGCGCAGTGCATTGACAGGTATGGTGTGGCCAGCCTCACTGAGCGGGACACACCCGTCACCAGGCTTTATGTTTACCCAGACTCATGTTCACAGTCTATGCCTATCATGTAATTACCTTCGGGTCATTTTAAAAATTACTGTGTAAGTGAGGGATAATCATTGAACCTGGCATTAGTCATTAATGTTTTTTTGAAAGAATGCACCATGTGTATATACATGTCTTCTATAGAAAAACAATTTTTTTTTTTTTGGCAGAACCAGGGATTGAACCCAGACCCTTGTGCTTGCCAGGCAAGCACTTACTCTACTGAGCCATCTCCCCGGCCCTGGCAAAATGTATTAAAGTTACTAAGGGACCTATTTCTTGCTCTAAAATCCTTATATTATGAAGTCACCAATTTTCCATTTCTTATACAGTGAGCAAGAATCAAAGGAAGTGTTCTTATTTCTTCTTAGAGAACCAAACTTGCCTCCGCACTGTGGCCCATAGAAGGGATGTGGCTTCGTCACACAGCCTCAGGAGCTTTTCTGGTCTCTCAGATACCTTATTCCAGCCCTCTTGGTGTGTGCTTAGATCCGGGTCTCAGGTGGAGGAAACATGATGATCGTGGTGTCACAGATGGGAAGTGATTCTGTTACGTTCACTCAGTTCAAGGTTGCTGACCCTGGAGGCTGGAGGCGGAAGACTTGAACAGAGCAGGGCCTTGGTAGAGACTGTTGCAGGAGCTTAGAATGCCCCTTTTAATAAGGGAATTTCCGTTGAAACCATCAGTAGGTGTAAGCATTGTCCCCTCCTAGTTGGGTAGCACTTTTCTTTGTCACCATAACTTACTCTGTTGGTGCTTCCACGTGATGGAAACGTGTGTGAAATTTCATGGTCATGGAGTTCATGATCTAAGTCAGCCACAGCAGCAAGAACGGGCAGGGAGCCTTGGGGTCAGTACTGCCAGGCTGTCACTGCTGTTTACTGTAGGTGGAGCTCATTTACCTAGCAACACGTTTGAAACCAAAGACCAGGGTTCCATGGGGGAGGGAAGGGATCGGTAATGCAGACTGATGGTGCTGCTATTGAAACAGGAAAGTTAAGCGCCTGCTGCGACAAGAACTGTTGTTCTTTCTTCTGACAAGAATTGCTTTTGACTGGTTTTTAAGAAATGGAAAATTTAGCAGGAAAATGCTATAAAATTTGTTATAACTGAGTGAGATTTTTACCATGTGAAATGTGGAACGTGCTATAGTCTTATCTTTTCCCAAGTCAATCTCTGTCTGTTCACTGCCGCACATGGGCTCCAGCTCCTACCTGGCAGGTTACAGGCATGAGACTGAAACACTGTACTCAGTACATGTTCTGGTCAGGAGCATCCCATGTGTGCTTTGGATTCTCTTACCAGGGAAGGTGCATCTGTATTGATCCACGGGACAGAAGGAACGGACTCCACGCTGCAGGTGACTTCTCTGGCCCAGATCATCCTGGAACCGAGAAGCAGGACCATCCGGGGCTTTGAGGCATTGATAGAGAGAGAGTGGCTCCAGGTGAGAAAAGCTGCTGGTGGAAGGAGGAGCCGCATCTCGGTGTAGTCTTCCTGGTTGGTGGCAGCTGGCATCATGTGAGATGGGTGGAAAATGTTAAATTGCATGTCTAACTTTCTGTGGGCCAGAAGTTAAATGTTTATGATCTTTGCTACCTGTCAATGTCTAGATCGCTCCTTACTCCTATTGTTTATGTAGCACGTTGTTCACTCAAATGGCTTGTTAGTGATAACAGGCTGAGTGTTCTCATTCTGAAAACACAGAGTGCTCGAAGATCTGAAAGTGTCTGACCCCGTGTTCCATGTTACAGTCGTATACAGATGCACTAAGGATATTGTGCAGAAGCCCCTTCAAGCTATGTGTAGGGCCAGGAATATAGCTCAGCAGCACAGCACCTGCCTACCAGGCTCAAAGTTCTGAGTTTGATTCCTGATACAAAAACAACAAAAACCCATGTGTAAGGTGTATAGGAAACATAAAAGAATTCTAGAGATTTAAACTATCTGCTTATATACTCTGGCCTAGACTCCCATTCTGTAAGCTTTTGTTCTGTTGATTATTTCCTTTGCTTAATTTATTTATTTATTTA
>NW_004524612.1:16523217-16535870 GCF_000260255.1 Octodon degus
ATCCCCACAACTGAAGCCAGCCAAACCTGCCCTGAAGGCATTCGGAGAGAGAAAAAAAAAAAAAAAATCCTCATTAAGATCTCTTCCAGACAATAGCGTTGAGCCCAGACTGACTTCTGCAGTTAGTTTGCTGAGTGCTGGGGGTCTCTGCACGGTGACAAGGGTTACCTAGTTTGTGCAGCACAGCTGCCACTTTCTGATCAAAAGAAGTGATTGTCCTTTGTTTTATACTCAAGGGCCATGTTCTTTGTCCCTACTGCAGATCTCGAAAGGTTCATTTTCATCCAATTGTCATTTTCCAAGTTCATTATTTTATTCACTACCCCAAAGGCAGGTGCAGCTCCTGTGGCCATGTCCTCACTGCACAGCCTTGCTAAGGGTTTGGAAATTCACTTTCCGTAGGTGCTGCAGTCACTCATTTAAAACACTAGTGCATGGAAGCGGAGCTGTCCTGCTCTGTGATGCTCCCGCAGGTTAGTGCAGTGCGCTGTGCTGTGGTTTCTCAGCTACGACAGTCACATCTCTCCCCCTTTTCTCCCAGGCTGGCCACCCATTCCAGCAGCGCTGTGCGCAGTCGGCCTACTGCAGCAGTAAGCAGAAGTGGGAGGCACCTGTGTTCCTTCTCTTCTTGGACTGTGTGTGGCAGATACTCCGTCAATTCCCTTGTTCTTTTGAATTCAACGAGCATTTCCTCATCATGCTCTTTGAGCATGCTTATGCCTCACAATTTGGAACATTTCTGGGCAACAATGAAAGTGAAAGGTGGGTACGCTGCTCCTGTGGGGACATTTTATTCATTGTAGTGACTTCCTAAAAGAGACCAGATGTGGGTCTACGTTAATGTGTAAGTAGGTAGAGGCTACAGTTAAGTGTGAATTAAATTTCATGAACCATAGCCTTATTACAAGCCAATCACATGCTAGGGAAGAGGATGTCCTTGACTTGGTTCTGTTTTGTTAAAGTTAGGGTTGGACTGGGGAGATGGCTCAGTGGAATAAGTGCTTCCCTGGCAAGTGCAAGAGCCTGAGTTCAATTCCTGGTTCCGCAAATAAATAAATAAATAAAATAAAATAAAGTTAGGGTTAATGTTGCTCAGTGGTATAGCTCTTGTCTGGCATGTGTGAGGCTCTAGGTTCCATCCCCAGCTCTGCAAAGAAAGAAAAAAAAATATTTTACAGAGATCAAATTTATCTATGTAATATATAAAATCTTTTAATGTATTAGCTCATATTCACTGGCCTAGTCTCATTCTGTAAGCTGTTTAATTTGACGTGATTCCATTTGTTGATTCTTGCTATTGTCTCTGTGCTACTGGAGGCCTAATCAGAAACTCTTTGCCTTTGCCTCTGATTTTGATTGTTTCCCACATTGTCTTGTAGGATTTTCAGTTTCAGGTCTTTGAACCATTTTGAATTTTTTTTTTTTTTTTTTTTGAGTCAGTTCAACTTTATTGAAAGAAACATAAAACATATCTTACAATAGAAATCCAAACTTGGAAATAATCCAGGTATAATTCCTATTCATATGAAAAGGCTAACTTTCTGTGGAGCATAGGAAATCTTCTGCAGAGGATGTCTGAACCAAAGTTCTAAAACATTAGGAAAGGGGCCGGGGAGATGGCTCAGTAGGATAAGCGCTTGACTGGCAAACACAAGGATCAGAGTTCAATCCCTGGTTCCGCCAAAAAATAAATAAAATAAAATAAATAAAACATTAGGAAAGAGGAGGGCCTAGACTGGGTTGTGAGTATGGTAGTGCATGAATGGAAGAAAACATCTAGCCCACATTTTTCCCCTGGAGGTTATTTAACAATGAAAAAAAAACCCTCAAAAATCTATCTTCAGTTTTTTGTTGCTGCTGCTGTTGTTGCCGCCACCAGCTGGTGTGGGCAGGGCTGGTACGGCATGTGGTGCCAGAGATCAAATCACGGTCCCTGTGCTTGCCTAAGTTTGCCTAAGCAGGTGTTCTCGCCAGCCCCAGTGTTTTATAATTTTAAAAAATCACTCAAGTCAGCTTCTGCCACAGGATGTAGAGATCTAGAAATATCATTTCCATTCTTATAATAAAAATTTGACCGTTATAAAACTTACCACTTTCATCAAACTCTATACAAAGGATTTTGCTCAAATATTTATTGAGAGATATTTGTTCAAATTATGTTGCCCTTTTTTAATTTTTGGGAAGGTCAACAGGGTGTTCAGGGTCTCACTACTAGATCAGACTCGTAATGACCCGCCTGTTTACAGCCTCCCAAGAGCTGGGATTACAGTGCGCGCACCACACCCAGTGTCTTGAATTGGTGTTTGTATAAGTTGAGGGACAAGGTTCTTGTTTCAAGCGTCCACATATGGATAGCCAGTTCTTTTCTTTTTTGGTATTTTAGGGAAGGGCCTACAGGGTATTCAGGGTCTCACTACTAGATAAGACTTTTAGTGATCCGCCTATTTACAGCCTCCCAAGAGCCAGGATTACAGGCATGCGCCACCACACCCAGTCTCTGGATGTCCAGTTCTTCCGGCACTGCTTGTAAAGAGGCTTTCTTCGCCATACACTTTGGGGCCGCCTGCCGACAACCAGATGGCTGGAGGGGTGTGGGTGGGTGTGTGCTTTCCTAGTCCTGGTTTGTGCTAGCACTGTGAGCTCCTGTGACTTTGTGGTATATTTTTGAAATTGGTATTGTGAAACCTCCAGCCTTGCTCTTTGTGTTTAGAGTTGTTTTGGCTGCTCTGGGTCTTTGTGCTTCTGTATAAATTTTAGTAGTTTTTCTTCCTAGTTCTGTGAAAAATGGCTTTGGTATCTTCATAAGGACTGCATTGACTGTGTAGATCTCTTTTGGTAATATGGCCATTTTAGCAATATTAGTTCAGCCAGTCTATGAGCATGGGAGGGCTTTCCATCTTCCAGTGTCTTTTCTTTCTCTTTTTTCTGTGGTACCAGGGATTGAACTCAGGACCCTACACTTGCCAGGCAAGCACTTATTTTGCTGAGCTATCTCCCTGGCTCTCTCTTTCTCTTTTTTTCAGAAGGTTCTTATACACACTATCATTTTAATTGTATTGGAATAAGATCCTTTTAAACCAGGGCCAAGGCGATAGCTCAGAGCGTGGCACAGCACCTGCCTGGCAAGCACAAGGTCCTGAATTCCATTCCTGGTACCAAAACAACAACAACAAAAACCCCTACAAATTCCAAGATCCTTCTAAACCCAGTTTCTTAATAGTTTTTATCGAGAAGGGATGTTGAATTTTGTCAAGTTTTTCTTCATCTGTTGAGATGCTCATGGGATATCATTTTACTTACTTTGCTGGGATGAAACTGGCTTGATCTCGGTGTCTGTCAGAGCCCGAGTGTGTTGGGAAGGGAACGACTGCCATGACGTCCATGCAGGAAGGATGATGAGGGGCCACCCGGTGGCCCCTGTCACTGTGGCCGATACAGTAGTGCCTCAGTTTGCCAGCTGAATTTGCTGTACAATTTTGGAGGAGATGGCAGTGGTTCTGGCCATGCGGGGAAGAAGGCTGTGGTCGTTTGTCGCTGGATACAGAATTTGAAAAGGGAAGCAGAATTTTGCCAAACATTTTCGTTAGTGGTGAACTGAATTGTTTCCAACACAGAAGTGTTTGAGTACTGGCGTTTGACAGTAATTTACGGAAAGATTTACATACCCTCACGGCTTCCAAGGCTCTGTCCAGGACTGGATACAACCATGCTTCTCGGTGTCTGGCTGGATGTTGGTGACAGTGCCAGATAGGTCACCTCATGAGGAGGGAAAGAGGGCTTGGCTGGGGCTGGGGCTGGGGTGCAGCTTATAAATTGGTGATTGCCAGGAGATAGCTGGCCCCAAGAAAAGAATTAAGCTGGTGTCCTATGATTTCTCTTTTTAGTTAATGTCAGCATCACCACAGGCTGTCTTTCAGTCTTTGTTAAAATTTAATTTTTCAAATATATGCCAATCTGAGTCGGGGAGACAGCTCAGCAGCATAAGTGCCTGCCTGGCAAGCACAAGGTCCTGAGTTCATTCCCCCCCTAAAAAGCCAGTCCACTTCATTTCACACGAAGAGTTTTACAGTTTAGTATCAGGGTTACTATGAGCACTGTTCATTACGTATGGCTGGAGATTAAATTTGTCTTTTCGTTAAGATTTCATTTATATTTAACCTTTGACAGTTTATTTTATGTATATGGCATTTATTTTTCCTAAAAGTTATCACATACTCTAAAAAAATGCAGTCTTTTTTTGATATTTGATCTACTTTTATTTTAAATCTATTCCGTATGCTTTTTGTGACTATCCATCTAATAGGCATCTTGGAAGCAGAGTCAGAAAGCTATTTATAGTTTGCCCTTTTTTGTATTTTAGGGAAGGGTCTACAGGTGTTTAGATTGGACTCGTAGTGATCCACCTGTTTATAGCCCCCCAAGAGCTGGGATCGCAGGTGTGCGCCACCATGCCCAGTCTCAATTGCTGTCTCAGCACAACCCAGGGCCGGGGCCAGCATGGTAGGCCAGAGGATCAAACCCCCAGCCCCAAGCACTTTAATCTGTTGAGCTATTTGGCTGGCCCCTTATAGTTTGCTATTTTAGTAAAAGGCGAAAGATTTATACAATCTGAAGAGAAACCAGAGTATAATAGTTTGCTGTTTTAAATGACAACACAACCCGATACGACAAGCCCAAGATCCATGTGCTCTAGATCCGTAATGAGGAACTTTGAGCACTCCGGTGATTCAGACGTCCCCTGTGGCACACGCTGGGGGCTCACCACCATTGCTCAAGTTTAAAGTCTTTGTTTTGGGGATGGTGAGAGTTGTAAAGCTGTACTGCAACACACATAGAGAAAAGAAGTGCACCTTCCTGGGGAGCTTAAGAAGGGGGGCTGAGGAGCAGATATAGTAAATCTGCTGCCTTAATGGACATGTTCTTTCTCGCTCAGATGTAAGCTGAAGCTGCCTCAGAAGACGATGTCTTTGTGGTCCTGGGTCAACCGGCCCAACGAGCTGAGTCAGTTCACCAACCCTCTCTTTGAAGCCAACAACCTGGTCATCTGGCCGTCGGTGGCCCCGCAGAGCCTGCAGCTGTGGGAAGGTACTGATAGGTTTTAGCCACAGCAGCTATGGTGGCGGCAGTGGCGGCGTGGCAGAGAAGCAGAAATGGAGGTGGGGGGAAGCCTTTATTAACTCTGAACACAGGAAGAGGATCGAGGGCAAGGAGCTGGGCAGATCCTCTGACCTGGGACAGGGAGGACGAGACTTCATGGACTTTTGCTCGGGGCGGAGCTTGAGGGGCAGGTCTAGTGTGACTGGAGGCTCCCTTGTGTGGGTGTAGAAGGAGGTATATCCAGGGCTGCAGTGGGGAAGGAGGAGGCAATGGGAAGATGAACTGTTGTTTTGGGGGTTCAGCCATGTTGGCTCAGGGCCTTGATAAATTAGCAGTCTGTACTCAGCCCATAACCTAGCAGGTGTCCCAGGCCTTGACCCTGCCTGCTCATGCACTGCCGCCCTTTGCAGCCCTGCATGCAACCAGAGCGCCTCCCTGCTGTGGGCTGGTTCTCTTTATCACCCTGGCCCAGTCTTCAGTCCTCCTTGGGAAAATTAAGATGATTTAAGACACTGCCCTTTATCTTGTTGTATTCAGATTTTCCTAGATAAGAAAGTACCCCCCCCACACACACACACCTTTTTTGTATGCTGGGAATTGAACCTTCACACTGAACTAACTACCTTCTCAGTCCTGTACATGGTGGGACGGGATAAGGATCTTCCTCAGTCGCTGAGTTGCCCATTCTGGGCCCCGATTTAGGGTTCCCCTGTGTCAGGCTCCTAGAGTGCCGAGATTACAGATGTATGCCTCCATGCCCAGCCAGTATGTTATTTTTTGCAGAATAGAGTTGATGGGTAGTTGAGACATAAATTATAAGGTCCTGGTAGACAGTTCTGTTTTCCTTTATGAAGCTGTCATTGAGGTAGGTTCCCGTGTGTCTCGGTTACTCTTCTCTCATTTCTTGGACAAATAACTGACACTCACAATGAAGGAAGGAGGCCAGCCAGACAGGTCAGCAGACTAAAGCACCTGGTTAGGCAGAGTGCAGTGGCTGGGGTTTGAGCCCAGGTATGCCAGGCTGGCCCTGCCCATGGGCCACACTGAGACTGCGGTTGAAACTGGGCATAGAAGGGGGCCAGGGAGATGGCTCAGTAGAATAAACGCTTCTCTGGCAAGCACAAGGATCTGAGTTCAATCCCTGGTTCTGCCAAAAAAAAAAAAAGACTGGGCTTGGTGGCGCCTGCCTGTAATCCCAGCGCTTGGGAGGCTGAAAACAAGAGAATCACTATGAGTCCAACCTACGTAGTGAGATCCTGTGCACCCTGTACACCCTGTCTTAAATTTAAAAAAAAAAAAAAAAAAATGAAGGAAATGAGATTATTTAGCTCACACTTACTGGAGGTTTCAGTCTGGCTCCAAGGCAGAGTGGCACATGGCAGAGAGCAATATTTCATGGCAGTGGCACAGAGCAGAGAGCAGAGAGAGTGGCAGCAGCTCAGGCAGCTCGCCAGCCTCTCTCCCCTCCTTACATTGTAATGCAAATTACCCACCCCAGAGCAGGTGCAGCATCCATGCCCACAATAATCACAAACTCCAGAAGCCGCACTATGACAGCATGAGGCTTTGGAAGGACACCTGTACACAAACCATAGCATTCTGCCCCTGGGCCCCCAAAGACTCATGCACCTCCCTTTATGTAAAAGGCATTTTAGTCCATCTCTTAAGAGTTGCCGAAGTCCCAATAGTTTTAGCACTGCTGAGAAGTCCAAATCCCAAGTCTCCTCCAAGATTCAAGCAAATTCCTAGCTCTGAGCTCCTGTACAAATGAAGAATTAAACACTTCCTGCATTCAGTGGCACAAGATAAACATTACCATTCCAAAATGTACAAACAACAGGGGAATACAAGGCATTGGAACCAACACAAATCCAAAATCCAGCAGAACTAAGTCCTTTAGTTCCATGTGAAATATCTGAATTAATCTGTGGTAAATTGTGAGCTCCAAAAGCCTTATATGGTTTTGCTCTACATTACTTTTAGTGGTAGCTCCCATGGCTTCTCTCTTAGGCTGGCTTTGCTCCCTCCTTGCAGTCCCTTAGACGATCCATGTCTCTGGCTTTTCCAAACTTCTGGAGTTTCCACTGAATAGGCTTCTCACTCACAGCTTCACACACTGCCCTCCCAGGCCTTTTTCTGAAATCAAGGTGGAAGCCTTCTTTTTTTTAAATTTTATTTAATTTTATTTATGTGTGTGTGTGTGTGTGTGGCCAGCTCAGCCCACCAGGGGGCGGGGCTGGCTGGCATGTGGTGCTGGGGATTGAATCGCAGTCCCTGTGCTTTGCTAAGCCTGTTCTAAGTAGTTGCTTTAGACCACTGAGCCATCTCACCAGCCCCGAGGTGGAAGCCTTCTTAACCTCAGAACTCTTGCATTCTGCAAGGGCCTAAAACCAATGCCACGTGGATGATGCCAAGGTCTGCTGCCGGCCGGAGCAGTAGCCAGGCTTTCCTCCCTCTTGGCCATAGGGGTCGAGTGCCTGGATGGCTGAGCACTCTGACCCTGATTCCGAGGAACGAAGTCTCCATGCTGGCACCATTGTGGAACCGCGTGAGGCCACTGTTGCCATTCTGGAACATGGGGCTCTGCGGCTTTCCCCTCAAGGCAAAGTCTCTCCCTTACAAATCTGAGGCTGTAAAGGGTGGAGAACTTATGCCTTCAGTGATGTCCTCAGGCCATCCTTTGCATTCTCTTGTTCCTTCCCAGCAGTGGAAATCCTCTCAGCTGTATCTTTGCAGTATTGTAGCTTTCTTTTTTTTTTTTTTTTTTTTTTTTGGAGGCCTGAACAGGCCCTCAGATCATTTCTGGTTTGGCTGGAGTATCTGGGTTCGAACCAGTGGAAATTGAACCTCACTGCTTTTTTAAGCAGGCACTTAAACAACTGACCTAATGGGCGGGCCCCCATATTGTAGCTTTCTTTCTGGCCAAACTCACATTTTAATGGATCATGGTGGGCTCTTTGCTCTTGGTGCTCAACATAAATCTGGCTAAAAACCCCAACAACAGCCATGCTGCTGCCTCAATATTGGGCTGCTTTGACATTTATTTTGAAAGATTAATCAGTCCACCATGCTTAATCTCAGTCTCAGGCAAAGTCTCTGGACACAAGCAAAATGCAGACAAACTTTCCGTCAAGCCATAACACAAATCATCTGGAGTCCAACAACCAATGCAGTCCTTCTTCCCAGCAGAAACCTCCCCAGCCTGGTCTTTATAGGCAGGCTTTTTATCAGCCTTATCAGGCTTCTGAGCGCTGATCAGAATCTCACAAAAAAGAACAGCTGAAGCTGTTCCAGTGCTTTTCTCATAGGCAACATCTCCACCCTTTCCTGTCTCTTCATATAAGCCATTCCCAAAAGTTTGTAATCCACATAGGTTTAGCCACAGCAACAATCCCACTCCTCCAATACCTAATTCTTTCTCAGTTACTCTTCTGTCATTGCTGGGACAAATACTTGTCACTCAAAATGAAGGAAGGAAAGGTTTATTTAGCTCACAGTTACTGGAGGATTCAGCCCATACTCAGCCAGCTCCACAGAGCGGCACATGGCAGAGCGCGACCTTTCATGGTGGTAGCAAAGGGCAGAGAGCCGAGGGAGCGGCAGCAGCTCAGGCAGCTGGCCAGCCTCTCCCCTCGTTACACGGTAGAGCAAGTTCCCTGCCCAGGGCGGGTGCAGCACCCACACCCACAGTAAGCAATCACACAAAAGAAAAAAATAATAATCACAAACTCCAGAAGCTGAGCCTTGACCACATGAGGCTTTGAAGGGACACCTAGACACAGACCCTACCTATCAGATGCTTACATGGCCAGTGGGTCTAGAAGCAGACACAAAATACCATTGGTGCAGAATTTTCTGCTGTCTCATTGTGTGGAACAATAACCAGTGTAGAATCTTCAAATTATTTCAAAGTACTTTTTTTTTTTTTTACAAATACTAATTTCTCAGACTCCTGAAGGGTATCCTAAGTAGAAAGCTTTTTTAAAAAAAGTTCCCTTCTGGGAGTGTGGTGCACACCTATAGTCCCAGCACTTGGAAGGCTAAGGCAGGAGGATCACCAGGAGTTGAAAGCTCTGCCTTTGTGCAAGGGGCTCTTGGGCTGCTTTGCCATCCGGGTCTGTTTCCACCCCTTCTCTGGCTATCATTGTCACGTCCTGTCCCTCTCATCCTGTGTGTCTGCAGGACTGCTTCTCTCTACTCAGTTTGGGTATCCATCTTACCCACTGAGCTATTGGATTTGGGAGTTGCATGGCCAGCTAGCTGTTTTTTACCAAATGCCCTGGATCTTTAGAGATGAGGTGATAGAAGGAAAACTTTGTCAGGGGAGTGAATTCCTACCACGCTTTGAGAACAGAGACGTAGTCAGCAGTGAATCAGAGCCCAGGAGGTGTCGGGCTGGAGGAGGGTCTGTGTGAGGTAGATCGGTGGTAGATACTGCCCTGCATCTTGGCCTTCTTGGGGGGTGAGGCTAGAGAAAGGATCTTGCTGTATGGCCCACGCCGGCTCTACTTCATGGTGATCCTTTTGCCTCAGCCTCCTGAATGCTGGGATTACAGGAGTCCGCCACTGCACCCAGCTGCACTGTTTGGCCTTTAAATCTTCCTAATACTCATATTTACATAATAATGCATTAATAGCAATTTCTATATTGAAGGATGGAATAATTATGTAATAAAAGAAACAAAGCCGGTCAATCTTTAAAACAGCCTTATGTCTAGGAGTTACACAGGCACTGATTCTACCAGTTGTGAATCTAAAATCTTTTTTTATAAACCCATCTGTGTTAAACATATGCAAACTTTTTTCCTTGTCTTCAGTGCCTGAAGAGTATACTATAACAATTATCTCCATAACATTTACATTATATTTATTATCATAAGTAATCTAGAGCTGATTTAAAATATGCAGGAGGTTGTGCATGCATTATATACAAATTATGACATTTTTATATAAAGGACTGTGCTTCTGGATTTGGGTTGCCCAGGATGCTGAGGGACAAGTGTGTATCCTTGGAGCACATTGTGAGAGGGCAATTACTGTCTGAGGAGAGCAGCAATTGCCTAGAGAATAGGACATTGCCTCCCACTGTGTGTGCATGTGCTGCTGTCGAGTTTGCATAGCAGTCGGTGAGCTTGAATTTCTGGAGCTAAGCCGTTCCAGGAAAGGTGCTTCCGGACTTGTAGGAGGTCTCGCAGGCCTGAGCAGAATTGGACAATTATGAGAACAAAGCATTCATACTGTGAAGCTAGAAAGTTTCTAGCACAGTGAATGCCTAGCTTCTCCCTACATCACAGAACAAACAGCATTTTCATTTGCTAATTTTGTGAAATTTTTATGAATTAATGAACATGTACTATATAAAGATCTTGGTACCCTATTTAATTGGATCCTCACAGCACCTCAAGATTCCTGTATACTTTAGATTATAGTAAACCTGGCGCGAGTCATGGGGAGAAAAGGGAAAAGTGGAGAGCCTAAGACGTAAACTGCATTTCCTTCTAATGCAGTGCAGATCGGCTGAACGTATCTTTCTCCTTCTGGACTCTAGGAATTTTCCTACGGTGGAACAGGTCCTCCAAGTACCTGGATGAGGCATATGAGGAGATGGTGAACATCATTGAGTATAACAAGGAGTTGCAAGCGAAGGTCAACATCCTGCGGAGGCAGCTGGCCGAGCTGGAGACGGAGGATGGGCCGCATGAGAGCCCCTGAGCTCCCGGAGACCTGTGCAGCTGCAGTGGCCTCTCTCTGACCCTTCTGTTCACCTCTACCAAGAAGCCTGGAACTCAGGGCTTGGCTTGGGACCCCTGTCGTGCCGTGGCTTTCTCAGTACCGTGGAACAACACTCGCTGCAGTCGCACCTATTTTATGTGGCCTGCTGGGCAGCCCTTTGCTTTGGGAGCAGGAAGGAGGTGCTAGTCATTTCATTTTAGGTGACATCCTTGACCTAGCGAATGCCATTGTCACAGGCCCTTCACTGAGCTTCCTCCACTCCACTTTGCGCACCGTGCTCCAGCCCAATCCAGGACATGAGAGTCTCTTTAGGGAATAGTTGATGGTTAAAAAAAAAAAAACAGAGGCTTTTAAGCGCTCAGTGTAGAAATGTTTGCAAAGCTTTGGTGGGTAAACCAAGAACTTTGTGTTTAACTGGCCATTTCCATTACCTTTGCCCATTAAGTAACCATTGTCTTTAAAACGGTTTTGGGCCTAACAAAACTGAATTCATTCTCATTCTGCTTTGTCAAGAAGGGAGATAAGTTCTTTGTACAAAAGCAAGGGGTATGAAAAAAAAAAAAAGCAAGGGGTATGATTCTCTGATATTTATGAGAGTTAAGTTCATTTTAAGAGAACATACTAAAAATATGTGCAATATAGAATCAGAGTGCGAATTTGTCACTGATAGGGCACTGTTACTATTGTGTTGATTTTTCAGGTTTTTGGCCATACATATAAAATATATATCAAATGTTGGATGTAAAATCAAACTATCACTTAAAATAGGGTTGTTATAATTAAGCTACAAAAATGGTTTCCTTAAACCAGAGCTGCACTGCCCTTATCTGAAGTTCTTACTGCACTGGTTTATACCTCTGTGTGTATATATGTGTGTTTTACTTGATTTTTAAGTATTCTCAGAGTTTACTGATACAAAGGTTAAAATGCTCACATTGGCTTGAGCAGCTTGCAAATTTGTCTTGACTGCTTGTTTGTCTATTTTGTGTTAGGCAACTATAATTTAACTGGAGGGAGAAGCTTCTGAACATGGCGCAGCTCTGTTTGGGTCTTCAGAGTTCTGGAAGGGTCTCAGCATCACAGCAGCAGCGGCTGCGGCTGTGAGACGCTAGCTCGTCGGCACCTGCCGAGCTCAGTCCCTGCGCACCACTCCTTCCCTCAGCACTGTCCACTCCAGGTTTCCCCTAAGAGGGTTGTGGAGGAATAGGCTTGAGTTCCGTCTCCACACCACCTGTATCCAGCCACTGCAGGGTAGAACACCACAGACGGAACCCACCTCACACTTGATGTGTTAGGGTTAAAAGAAGTTTGAAAATTGACTAGCAAAATCTACAGCCACGTCCGGAAACCTTAGCACGTGGCCAGCGCATTGCATCTTCGGTTGCCCAAGCTTCCTGTTCCCTCTGCGTGAGGCGTGTGGCAAAGGCCCGCAGCAATCAGGGGTCCACATTCTTGCGCTAAATTTCCCTGCATGCTTCTCCGAGCTCAGTTTTCTTCTGGGCTGCAGTTACAAATCCTAGGACACGGGCGCCCTCACTGGAAGACTGAGGGAAGGAGCAGGGCAGGTGCTCTCTTGCTCTGTCCAGGTCTGTATGGTGGGAAGAAATGACAGGTGTCTTTGCCTTCTTTTTAAGGGCTGCCTACAGTAGCTGGCTGTGGTGGCTTGTGCAGCTGGCCTTTTTGGTTTTTTCCTTTTATCTCCAGGCCTCACAGGAAGAAGGACCCTTTTCTTCTCAGTGGACCCGTAGAGAGAATCACCTAGAGGTTGTTTCCTTAGTGACTTTAGAATGATCCCGGGGCACACACAGCTCCTCCCGGCTTGG
>NW_004524612.1:16536315-16538428 GCF_000260255.1 Octodon degus
GGGGCAAATCAGTAAGCCAGCAGCTGCTCTATAGGAGCCAGGAATAGTTCAGGCATGTCTGCCACCTTCTCTGCACCTGAGAGTGGGGCGGGTTATGCATGCCGGGCTGCTCGAAGAGAAGCCTTACAAAGACCATTTTAAAAATCGAGAGGCTCGCTATCCTCCTTTAGCAGCAGTACAAGGATCCTCATGTTTAAATTAATATTCTTTTGAAAACCAAAAGAACATAGCTATTTGAGTATAAGATGAAGCATTTTTTAGTCTGACACTTTTCAGGAATTATTTATTTGGTCAAAGAAAAGCAGAAATAATAAAACCTAATAGTTTAAAATGAACTGTAAATGTATTTTATTTCTAAGAGTGAAGCTGTTGAAGCAAGATTTTAAAGTGATTTTGGGGTAACCATGGGAGGACTGTGATAGTCATTGAAAGTTCCATAAAAAGGATTTAAAATCTTCTTTATAAAGATTTAAAAGTTTTTGAACTTTGACTTAGAAGTGGGATCTTACTTCATTTCATTTTAAAAGATGAAATTTAGTGGAATTTTAGTCTTTCGTTCACTCAGTAATTGTTTATGTTAAACAGAAAAATCAGTATCATGGGAAAGATTTGACCAATAATTTAGTACCTTGAAGCGAAAAGTAGGAGTAACATTTTGTAAAATCTGCTTAAAGAAATAACAGCAGCAGTTTTCTGAGTTCAGAGATAGCTGTTGTGATTGTCCCTTTAAGTGGGTCATCAGGATCATTTACCATGAGACTGCAATCTGAGGCGAAGGCTTTAACACTTACCCACTTGCAGATTTAAGACTGGAAACAACATGAGGATGTTATGAGCATTCTTCTTGAGGAAAGTGTTTCCTGGGCCAAGGATGGGCAATGTTTAGAATAGCTGAACTGTCCTGGGAGCTTTGACTCTCCACAGGGTTGAAGTCATGCACGATGACCAGGACAGCCTTGCGCTACACCTCAAGACCACTTACACTCCCTACTCCTTTTGCTTTCCATAAGGAAGTCCCCTCCAGGGCTGTTATTTTAAGTTATTGCCAAATAGTATTTTTGTGTTTTTTTACCTTCAGAACAGAAAACATTGAAAGACTGGCTTCTCTGTTTTTATTTATTCTTAAATGATATGAAATGCTAATTTCTCTTCAGTGTCAGTAGCTTATGTTTCTTTTTTTGAAAAAAACTATATTTACCTTCATTGAAGCGTTATGATCCACTGTCAACGACAGCATCTTTAAACCAAGAGTCCCAGAAGGGATCGTCTTCAACTCCAGTTGGGTTTGAAAGTTCTGAACTTGTTATCTCAGCTCTGCGCAACCTGAGGCACTGCATCTCGAGAGCGCTGCAGCGCCGTCCTTTGTGTTCAGCTTAATGACAAGTGCAGGCCTCATCCTGATGGGAGCTGGCTGTGCAGGCCCCTGCAGTCGAGGGTGGACCGAGTCCCCGCTGACGTGCGGGGAGTGTCGTGCAGCCCACCTCCATGTGTCAGGCCAGCCACTCCCTTCACATTGTACCTGTCTTGGGCAAGGTGAATTATTCTCCGCAAATACACCCTGGATCCCATTGTTCAGCAGCCACATAGATGTGTTACCATCTACCCTGTTACCGTCTTGCACAGCCCATCTCTTCAGTAGCCAAGTGTCTGGGCTGTGCTCTGGTGTGTTCCAGTGTGACACTTGCACTGAGGTGTGCTGTTACTCACATGCTACATGTAAAATTGCACTGTATGGCCAATGTGTCTAATGTATGCTTTGCTGAAGCCTCGGAGTGCTGTAAGGTACAGGTTCTTACATTGTGAACCTGTCTAAATATATATAGGTGTATATGTGTGCGTGTGTGTTTATATATAGCCTTAGGGAGAATTCTGAACTTTTGTAAGTCTGTGTAACCTTTTAATATGCTTTGTAATGTTCACTAATGATAAGTTCACTCATGTCCTGTAACTGGACTCAGTCACCTGGGGTTGGCTAGTTTGTCAGGCCTCGTTTTTGAGTCAAGAAGCAGTCTTGTTGAATGCAATATTTAGTGTGTGATGTTCCTGTGTGCTGTTGTCCTCTAGCCTCGGAGGACAACATTTGCAAAGATGCTAGTGTTAAATTTCTATAGAA
>NW_004524612.1:16548331-16549872 GCF_000260255.1 Octodon degus
CCGGTCTACATTCCTCACATTCCTCGCCAACCCACCTCCCAATTTACAATCCAATCACTGTCCTTCTTTTCCTCCAAAAATCTCACTAAAATATCAACTAAAGGCTGGAGACATGGCTCCGTAGAATAAGCGCTTCCCTGGCGAGCGCAAGGGCCTGAGTTCAATGCCTGGTTCCGCAAGAAAAGAGAAAAAAAAACATAAAAAATCAACTAATAACTCTTTGTTTCCCCAACAGTGCGTGCCCCTCCCTCTGCTATCCATCAAGCTAAAGAAACAATAACAGCCGGTGGAGCGAGAGCACACTGCCCTTTCCAGCGGAGCCGGATGCTCACCTTCTGTCCTCACTCCCCGCCCCCACCCCAGCCACCCCTGCAGGCAGTCTCCGGTTCCAGGACTTACACTGTCAGCGCTCCTCTACTGTGCTGCGCCCACCCTGATACTCTGCTCAGATCGCTTCATTCCACTCGAACCTGATAAGCACTGTATTAGCCCTAAACATATGCATAAATAAGAGGGTTTTTTTAAAAAACCCTTTCGGGGCTGGTGAGATGGCTCAGTGGTCTAAAGCACCTACTTAGGACAAGTTTAGCAAAGCACAGGGACTGAGGTTCAATCCCCCAGCACCACATGCCAGCCAGCCCCGCCCCCTGGTGGGCTGAGCTGGCCACATACACACACACACACACACACACACACACAAATAAAAATTTTAAAAAAAACTTTCCCCCCCAAATTCCACTTATAAGAGATCTCTGCTAATTAATGTACAAAAGTTCTAACTAGTCTCTCATAATTAGACTTAAAAAGGTCATCATAGTTTAACTTGGCCAGAAATGTATTTGAGTGCACTTTCATTTTATAAAGATGTCCATGTGTCCTGTATGTACTTATTTGTTTTTGTCATTCCGTAAACAGCTGTTCCTTTTTATTTGAGCTCTAAAATACAGACTTAAAAGCAGGCTTTCTCCTGAGTTACCAGCTGGTCTAGATAATATTGATACAGGGAGAAAAACTGATCTTGGGTGGGTGACCTCCAAACCATATAGGGAACCTCCAAATGACATAGGGAAAACCGATCTCCCGACCTGACCTGCACGAGTTCGTGTTCTCTAAAACCAAAGAATGAATTTTAGGAACAAACGGAGGTTATGAGCAGAATATATTTATTGAGAGAAAGAAAGCTCCTGTCGCAGGAGCTGTCTCTTCCAGGGGCTTTTATAGTGTAAAACCATGCAGGGCTAAGGTGGAGAGAATGGGAACTCGCTTAGGCAGATGCGAGGTAGGACAAAACTATGGTCAACCAATAGTATTACAAGCACCAGTGCTCAGGTAAAATTGATTAGGCCCAGGACCAAATGGGGCAGCGAGTCACATAGTAAGCAGGCATGAATGTAAAACAGGACCTTATCTGGTGACCTTCAGACAATAATTCTTGTTGAGTAATGATCAATCCTGGATGTCTTTAGCTTCAATTTATAGCAGGAGCATCCCTCCCACAGTTGTAAGGTGTCTGGCTGTTGTTATTTCCTTTGAGGGCCTGA
>NW_004524612.1:16550372-16559816 GCF_000260255.1 Octodon degus
TAAAATAAGATTTTCTCATAAAAGATGTTGAATATGTTAAACATATTCATGCCTTCTAAAAAACTATATGCTACAATATAAATTTTCTTTCAGATATAAGCATATGCCTTTCTCTTATGCTCCAAGTATTATAATAAGAGGTTCCCCTCAAGCCAACATGAGGTCATCAGCCAAATGATAGTTTTCTAACTAAAATTGATGTGATATGTATCCTAGGTATGTGCTGCTACATTTAGAGGTGCACCTTCCTGTCAAGCCAATATGAAGTCATCAGCCAGATAATAATTTTATAACTAAAACTTATGTGATATGTATCCTATGCACATTTCGAGATGCAAAAACAAAATGGGGATTTCCTATGACTGTTATGCTGTACTGCTATGTATGACTATTGATGTCAAATGATCTCTATGAAATTATATAACTGTTGTCCATTAACATTCTACAGGGATTTAACTGCTAAAACATCCGTGGTTGATAAGAAATAATAGTTCTCTGGTTACACTTTATATTTCAAGGTACTTGATACCCAGATAAAATTCTAGTATTGCTCCAAACTAAGTATACAATGTAGACCCAGATTCTCTTGAGGCACCAGTTACTATTAATTCCTATTTTATATCCCTATCTGTTCCTGACATTCATGCCAAGCTAAAAAGACAAATCTCGGCCCTCACACTCCACAGGAAGACTTACTTAATCTAACTTTCATGTCTTCAATAATAGAGACTATACACACTGCCAACTTTTGGCTGCGACACTCAGGACTCCCATCAAAGTAGGACCTTGACAAGGTAATGCTGAGCCTAAACAATGCTGCCACCCGAGCCAAGTGCGGTGAAGAAGGACACTGGGGCATGAGCCTGCCCCTACCTGCAGCCATCACTAGGACATCTGCAAGCCTGAGGGTCACTGGAAATGTGACTTCCCTGTCCACCAGAGAGCGGGTAAGTCATCCAATTCCCTGCCCTCACAGGAAGCCTCGCTATGGCCAGATCCATATACTTGAGCTGCTTGGTCTTGCTGCTGAAGAGCAACGACAGAGCTTGGGTTCCGAGGCCCACATCGAGGCACCTTTGTCAAGACTCCCAAGTCTCTTAATAAAGAGACATCTTAGGTAAAAAAACTTTTTCTTGCTGACATGGAGACCACATGTAGTGTTCTTCCTGAGTTCTAAAATCATTGTATTAACTCTACAGTCTTCACAATGGGTGTTGTTGGCCGACCTACATGACCCCTTCAGATAGATGCATTCCTTGCTGACGTCAGACACTGTTCTTCACTCTTAATTTCCTTGTGATTCCAACATGTCCCATACCTCTTGTGGGGAGAGAATACCTCCAAAAACTCCAATTCTCTCTCAACTCTCTCTCCGCCCACAGTATACATCCTACAAACCCAACCTCAATGTACAGCCAACTCCTCTATCCCTCTTCCCTTGTCAACCATATGCTCTGAGACACTTCCAGTCCCACTTATGCCACACATGCTGTTCCTAGACTAATGGGCCTCAGAGATCCCACAGCGTTTCCCTATATTCCCCAATACCCAATAGCCGTCAGACATAAAGAGACTCAAGTCTATCATTCTCCGCCTCCTTACCAGTAGTTTTCTTAAAACTGTCCACTCGCCATATAATACCCTCATTCTTCCTGTACTCAAACCTAATGGCTCCTATCATTTAGTTCAAGATCTTAGAATTATTTTTTTTTCTCAGAATTATTAATAATGTGGTGGGGCTGGGGAGATAGCTCAGTAGAATAAGCGCTTGCCTGGCAAGCGCAAGGGCCTGAGTTCAATCCCCGGTTCCACCAAAAATAAACAAAGAATTATTAATAATGTGGTTGCTCCTTTTCACCCAGTGGAGCTAAACCCCTATACTATGCTCTATCTCACCTTCCACTACTCACTTTACTGTCCTAGACCGTAAAGATGCCTTCTTCACCATTCCCTTACACCCAGATTGTCAGGACCTCTTTGCCTTCTCATGGACTGATCCAGACACTCTCTGATCTCAACAGCTCACATGGACAGTCCTGCCTCAAGGGTTCAGAGATAGTCCTCACTTCCTTAGCCAACCTCTTGCTGCTGATCTTGGGACCCTTGACTCTAGCCCAGCCACTCCTTCAATATATCGATGATGTCTCCCTTTGCTCTCCCTCTCACGCCCTGGCCCTAAGACATACAACTACTCTTCGCAATTTTCTGTCAGGAGCAGCTTATGCAGTCTCTCCCTCCAAAGATTAGATAGCATCTCCGAAAGTCAAATATCTAAGACTCACCCTCACTCCCACTACTCATGCAATTGCTGCTAACCACAAAGTGCTTCTTTGTGACCTTCGGGTGACCACCACAAAATAACAGGTTTTATCCTTCCTTTGTCTTGTTGTAACCCAAAAATCAAAAACTGGACTCAACTTAAAAGCGCTTTATTTAGCTGAGCTCAGCGGCAGCACATACTCTCGTCTCCAAATATGTGTGCGCCAAGGTGGGGAGAGACAAGGGTTTTTAAAGCTGAAAACCGCAAAGAGGGGGGTGACTTGAGGGTGAGGGAGTGCAGCACTGGGGTCAGCGTCCACTTGCGGGGAACAGGTTACATTTTTTTAACATGCGGTTACAGTTTTAGGAACAAATAATTTTTATGGCATGGTATTGATCACAGGATGTCACAAAAAGATATTGAGATAATTTTGGGAACAGGGAGTTATCCTTAGAACAGAGAGTTATTACCTTAAGATATGGGACTGATCACAAGAAACACTGTGAACAGGGACTTGTCCTTGGAACAGAAAGTTAGGATATGAGGCTGATCACAGGAAATTTTGTGTAGACTGCTTTTAACAATCTGTGGCTCAGAACAAAGGAATATTTTGAACGTTAACAAAACTGTGTTCAGAGGCCAGACAGATGGCTTGAGCCACAAAAATGAAGTCTAAGTTGTCAGCTTATTCCAAACAGTCCTCGTTAATAAAGCTACAGTGGAAACATACAGAGGTGTGTAATAGAATGGCTATTCTGGTTACAAAATGGAGTCAATCACATAGGTTATAACAGACATGTACAGAGTTGTATACCAAAATAGCTGTTTTCGTTACAAAAATGGAGACGGTTGCATAGGTTATAATAGTCTGCCTAATTTCTTCCTCCTCTGGTTCCCAACTTTGCTTTCCTAGCACAGTCTCTGTATAAAACATCAAAATGTTCCTTCGTAGAGCCCCTTGACCATGTTGCTCCTATACATTCCTCCTTTCACAAGCTACAGCAGGCCTCCTAAGGGCGCCAGCTCTCTTTACCCAACCCAACTCAGCCTTTTACCCTACGTACTTCTTTTCAGGCTCACAATACAGTGGGCATTGTATGACATAAAAAGAGACCATCTTTTCAGGAAGTAGCTTACCTTTCTAAATAACTATAGCCAGCACAGTTGGTAGATAGACTCCATGTCTCCACACACACACTAACGTAAGAGACAGAGTTTACTTTAACAAAATCTATACAGTTGTGTTGCGCTACTACAGATGACCCTGACTCCCTTTCTTCACACTGATAACAAAAACTAAAGATTGATACTCCTCTTCAACATGGTCATGGTAAAATGACACAGTCAGGTCATAGACCCCCCCCCCTTGCTTCCCTTCCTGTATGTCTTTTAGTCATGATGACATGTATTCATAACGTGCTGTCTTTTTAAATATTTTTCAAGGTTTCTTCAGTCTCCGATGTGAGCCGTCACAAATGATAAACTTCTAGTCCTAGCTGAGACACCTGACACTAACACGTACATGGGTGTGAACTGTCATCCTCTCAACTCCCCTCATCCCCAAGACGACAACCCAATTCAGTGAGAAGCAGCCTAAGAGACACGTCACCCCATTTATAACAACCAAAGGATGGGAATGATAGGTTATGGCCTTGGTATGAATTGCTGAATTATTATGATGGTCATCTAGTATGGCTGAAGCCCTTAAAACAACAGCTCATCTTCCCAGAGACCACCTCCCCCCTTCTTCTTCAGCTCAGCCCAGGGTGCAGTTCTCCCCGAAAAGGCCATAAAAGCCTCAGCCTCCCTTTGTTCCAATCCAGGGAATTGCTTATCTTCCCAAATTCTCTCTGTGTCCTCCAAGAGAGTAAAGCTCCTTTCCCTTTTTCCTTCTGCCTGTTTCTCTGCTGAAACACCATCAAAACCTATCACTTATGAACCCAGAAATTGAGAACCCCGACTCTAGTCGCTGCTTCTCAAAGTACAGCCTGCCCGGGTCGCAAGACTGGGCCCCACCCCGAATCGGATCCTGCAAGCCAGGGCCTAGCTGGGGTTGGAGAATTTGCATTTCTGTCGGGCTGTTAAAAATGTTGTCTTAGTTATTGAGGGCTGATCAGGCCTGCAGTCTCCCAATTGAGCATAGGAGGAAGCTTAAGTAAATGAGACAAATGGTGTGATTTCAGGGCTCCAGGAAAATCAAATACCCTGTCACAGAATTGGAGATTTTCTCGGGTTTTGGACAAAAAACTTGGGCTGCTAGTATTTATTAGCTTTTCATGGAGGCGGAATACTGAATCCCCCCGAAATGCAGGAATCCGGGCAGGATTTGGGAATCCTTTCAAGGGCTTTCCCAAGGGATACATGATTGTTAATTCCGGAGAACTGCGGTGCAAGCAGCAGCTTCACCGCGGGGGTGGGGGTGGAGGGTGGGGTGAGATGCCTGCAGCTACACTCTTTATCTAGCAGAGGTTGAAGCCAGGCAAACTTGAAAAGCCAACTGGTTAATATTCAATCCTGCTCGGAGCCGCTTTTTAGTGGTCTCCATCTATTTCCAATTTCCTGGTTGACTCTGTTAGCCCGGCCCCGAAGGTCCCTTAACGTTCCCACTGTGTTTCCCAGCTGCAAACCTAGCCTGAGTGATACAGGGAACCTCTAAATGACACAGGGAGAAAAATGATCTCCCAACCTAAAAGGTACTTGGGATGAGTTCGTTGTTCTCTAAAACCGAAGAATGAATCTTAGGAACAAACGGAGGTCATGAGCAGAATATATATACTGAGGGAAAGAAACCTCCTGTTTGAGAGAGGGACAAGAGGGGCCCCTGAGCCGGTGGTCCCTCCAGGACACTGTCTCTTTCAGGGACTTTTTTTTTTTTTTTTTTTTTTCTTTTTTTGCGGAACCAGGTATTGAACTCAGAGCCTCGCGCTTGCCAGGGAAGCGCTTATCCTACTGAGCCATCTCCCGGCTCCTCAGGGACTTTTATAAAGGAAAACCATGCGGTGAAGCGAGTCTAAGGTGGTAAAGAAAGTGGGAACTTGCTTAGATGGGCATGAGGTGGGACAAAACTATGGTCAACCAATGAGATTGCAAGCACCATGGTTCAGGTAAAATAGATTCAATCCAGTACCAAATGGGGAAGTGAGTCACCTAACAAGCGGGCATGAATACTGGACAGGGTCTCTTCCTGTTGGGGGTTGGACTAGTGACTCATTTGGACTCTTTCAAGGTGATCGATACCTATGTAGACTATCAATCCCCGATGCCCATCCCTAAAAAAGTATGCATGTTTCCTCTTTTGTCTTGAGGTGTGGCCCATAATTTTTCACCTCCAACCAGATAAAGTTGTGCAAATCCTCTCTGCACCACCTCCACTTTCCCACCTTGGAGTGTATATCTCTTTCCAAGTTGCAAAATCTCCTTGACATCCATCTTGATTCCTTGAGGGCCTGGCCGTGTCTCACTGCCTATAATATGTCTAGCTAATTCAGGTGCCTACAACACAAGCGCCTGGCTCAAGGGATCTTCTTGGCCCCCAACCTGCGCCTGCATCCGTGCTGGTCGTCCAGCCGGCGCATTGCCCTGTTGGGTTCCAGCTGTGGGCCTCCTGGAAGGCCGAGTTGCCACGCAACCGGCCCTCAGCTGACCCCAGCGGCGGCCCCGCGGGAGCCCGAAGATTGGTGCGCTGGTGCGCTAGTGGGCGGGGCGGCTGCGGCATAAATGGGGCGCGCACCCTGGTCCCCGCAGGTGTGGTGTGGCCCTGGCTCGTTGGTCCTTCGCAGCTGTCGGGGCAGGTCAGTGCGGGCCTGGGGCACTACAGCGGCCCCTCGATTTGCGGGCGCGCCCCGCCTGGAAGAGGAGCGGGCTCAACCGTCCCCAAGCCCTGTGGGCAGTCCTGGGTCCCCACACCTCTTCCGCAGGCCCGGGCCAGGAGGCCAGCCGTGAGCGGCTTCCCCGCCTTGGCTCTTAGCCGACATCCTGGGGACCTCGTGCTTTCTGACCCCAGACTCTATCCGGTTGGAGGTGAAAAATCATAAAAACCATGGGTGGAAGTGTAGGCGCTTGGACGACCGCGTTATGAAGCTGCGAAAACCCGAGGTGTGCAGGCGGCGCGGCCAGGCGAATGCGTCCGGCGGGGACGCGGCGGGCCCTGCCTCCTCCTGCGGCAGTCGGCCGCGACCCCCAAGGGCCGGATGTTTTTTCTGGGGGCGGGAAAGTGGCGGTGGTGCGGAGAGGATTTGGCGCCTGGGACCTGTCCCTGCGGGCTAGCGGCGCTCGCTCGCTACAGAGGCCGGATTCCTCCTTGGGTCGTTGCAGTGCAGGGGACAGTGTTGCGAAATGAGGCAGAGGCTCTAAAGCCAGACCACTCGGCCAACGCGGCCCGAAAAGGTGACTTAGCCACCAGCAGAGCGGTCCGGGTGAGAGGACGAGGGTGGGGGGTTAGGGGAGCGTGGTCGGCTGCAGCGGCTGGGGGGCGCTGGGCACCCACCTGAGCAAGGACTTTCAGCGGGCACAGCGGGGAGCCCACCGAGGGGCTGCCCGCGAGGGAGCCGCAGGTGGGCGGATTTCTCGTTACAGTGCTGGAGTGGGATCGTGCTGCGCTTCTGCCCGGGAGCCTAGGCCCTGGGACTGGGAGGAAACCTGTCTCAACCCCGAGAGGCTGGGCCGGGCAGTTATTCCATTATTTTGAGGGCACCTCTGTGAACCGGGCTTTCTCGATCTCCTGCAGTTAAACCAGGTTCTCGGAGAAACTGCGTGGCTCTCGATCTATCGCCCAGGGGAGCTCCGCTGGTTTGCTGGTTTCTGTGTAAGTTTGATCCATAGCCGGCGAAGCAAGTTCTGCTTTAGATTAGTTCTCAGAGCGTGATCTGAAGAACTCCGCGGGTCCCTGAGAACTTTTGTCAGTACTCTTCTAGGGAGAGGAGTAAGGTATGGTCGGTCCTTCTCTCACAAGAGACTCCCTGCGCTTTCCTCTGATGGCGGATGACCTTTGCGTTGTGCACCCAGCATCTGCTAGGGTCGTGGGCTTAGGGTGTGGCTCCGCCTGTTTTCAGAGCTGAAACGACTGCTTTCAGTGCTTCTCTTGTATATCCGTTGCGAGCTATCTTCGCCTAAACCTGCTTTTAATCGCTGTGACTTTTAATTCCTGAGTTTTCCTGGGTGTCCATGGAAAATCAACCCCAAAGTTAATTTACTTTGTGGTCTTTATAAAGGGTTAACAGCGTTTTGTGCCTTAACTATAAAAAATTATAAAAAACCCCTTGTGCTTCCTGTTATCTGCTCTAAAAAATGTGTTCTCCCTTTCGGCTCAAGGCTGTTCAACAGTAAATAACTGTTTCTTGTCAAGGTAGCAAGCGAACACAAACTCCCTCCCCAACCATCTCCTATACCGTAGTCAGCTTAAGATATATCTTGTAAAAATATACACTTATCACTAAGCTGTAAAAGACCTTTTAGTTATAAACAGTTTACAGCTATGTCAAATAAATAAAGTTTCTATTGTTCTATACTAGATAACAAGTTTGCTTACCAAACGATGTGATTTCTGTTATAAATACCCCCTGCTACCTACGTTCAGGGCAGTCAGCCTTCTCCTGTGTGAGAAGTGGCTGACATACCTGAGCTGAGTAAATAAAAGGCTCTATTCAAATTTCTATCTAGCTAATCTAGTTCCTATACAGAGTTAACCCATAACAGTCTTGATTTGAAACTTTAAAATAGTATAAGAGACATAAAATTATTCTTGAATTTAATAATCTAGAACAAAAGGATACTAAGCTATATTTTATACTTAGGGATAGGTTAATGGCTGAGGAGGAGAAATTAGGAGAGCTGAGTTTTTACTTGACACCATGTATGTCTAGAGATGCAGATCAAGTGAAGTGAACATCCTAGGCATTCCCTTACTCTTGGAGGGGAGGGATTCACTCCAGAGAAGCAAGCAAAACTAAATTTAAACTGCTGAAGTGTTCCCCAGCTTTACTGCTGCGAGTAATTACCTACTGTGTCTCTTGCCCCAGATTCATTCTGCCAGTGTCACTGTGCCTGTCACATCATTTTGAGTCATGTTACTAGAGTTCGCTGAGGAAGAATTAAGGAATGACCAAACTGCAGAGAGCATGAACTCTGTAAGAAGCCCAGACTAATTGTTACGGCTTTTCAGACTAGGAATGAGGCAGGTGTTGAAACCCCAAAAAGGATAAGCTGTCAAATTGCACTGACTGGAAAAACACACAATAAAGCCTTGTTGGAGGGAAAAAGCACTGGTGGAAATCAGTCCTGCTCCTTTCAAGCAGTACCGTAACTTGCAGAGATTTAGGATCGAGTCGCAGACCTGTGGAGTTTTTCCCTTACAAATACACACACTGTTGTTCCCTGCTTTGCTTGTGACTTTATGGTGTCTGGTTGTGGGAAGATTCCGATAAATGAGCAAAGTGAGCTTGTCACCTTAGCTACTGCAGCTTGTGTCTCCTACTGTGAGCTTGACAGCTCCCCAAAACTCGAGTTTCCTAGTGCGATCAGAGGTGACGCCGCCGCATGACTTTCTGATGTTTGTAGTGAAGTAAGTATGTTAGTGTTTACTTGGAAGACACATAACTTCCTGAGTCAGTGTTTTCCAGAAGTCGAATCGTGCAGTTTCAAAATCATGCAGGGCTAAGCAATTCCTCCAAGCATTCGCTAGATGGAGAGGTTTTAATGTTGTAAGGTACAGAAGGTTTATTGACAGGACTCCCGATACACACTGCAGCCTTTAAGACAGGTTAAAAGCTAGTTAACCTTTGAGTTTTGCAGAAGCCTTATCTAAAATACTGAGAAAATACCATTCTCTTTTCCCTGCTACTTTACTGTGTGAGTTTGGATTGTTATACAACAGATTGAGTGCCTGAGCGGATTCGAGAACCTGGCTGTGTTCTGCTAAGATGGATACCAGTTTTGGTGAATATGCATATGTTAACATTGTTGAATGAATTAATAAAAATGTTCAACATTTATTGGTTTTGATTTTCTTCTCTCCCCTCTTCTCCCTTCTTCTACCCTTCCCTTTTCTCCCCTTCCCCTCTCCTTTTGCACTGGGGTTGAACTCAAGGCCCGAGCCTGCTAAACAAGTGCTCTATCTCCCAGCCCCAGCCCCAGCCCCAGCCTCAGCCCTTGTGTTTTTTTTTTTTGTTTTGTTTTTTTTTTTTTTT
>NW_004524612.1:16559916-16562421 GCF_000260255.1 Octodon degus
TGGGGTTGAACTCAAGGCCCGAGCCTGCTAAACAAGTGCTCTATCTCCCAGCCCCAGCCCCAGCCCCAGCCTCAGCCCTTGTGTTTTTTTTTTTTTTTTTTGTGTTTTTTTTTTCTTTTTTTTTTTTTTTTTTTTTTTTTTTTTTTTTTTTTGCAGCCCTTGGTTTTGACTTTCTGTATGGTAAGATGAATTTTGCAGTCCTCTATGTTTAAGTGTAAAGGAGTCTTGACAGTGAAAATGTGAGCTTGTGGCCTTGAGAGAGCACGCGTCACGAGTGTGGTGGATGAACTAGTGTCAGCTGGAGCAGGACCATCTAGCTGAGCCCAGGGTGGCTCTGGGCACTAAAAGCCCATCTGAGGATCGCTGCCAACAGCGCAGAGAGCAGGAGGGAAGGGTGCACGTGGCTGATTTCCCAGAAGCTTTTTTTGTGGACGGTTTTCCTGACACAAACTCAACCCAAGAGTCTGCTGTTTCTTGTGGGAGGAGGAGCTCGGCTCCTTGCGGTCACTGAGGATGGCTGCAGTTCTCTTCAGGGGAGCTTTGGTCCTTATGTTGAGCGTTGCTTCCTGGCTCCAGTGCATAGCCCTCAGCCTGCCCGTACAGATCCTTCACCCCAGACTTTTCTAGCTTCCACCACTGGCCTCTGGGTCTCCTTGGTGCAGATCCTTGATACAAACACAGAGGAGTTGTGGGCTCTAAGCCTCGGATGGGACAGGGTCTGGGGGTGCAGGCCCTCTGCTGGTGTTGGGGACAGAATGGGAAGATACCATGTGTGGACCAGCCTGACCCTTTTTTTAAAAAATATATATATTATTTTATTTTTCCCATAATTTTATGAGAAATAGCAAGGAGACAGTTTCAAACCAAATTGTAGGACAGATTCAGTAATTAACACATTGCATACATTCTTCCTAGTGGTTAATTGCTGTATAAGATGTGGACATGATATCCTATTTACAAACACTATTAGAACAAATCTCTCTATTCATTAAGAGAATGTAAATATATATATATCCTAACCATTTTGAATACACAGATACAAAATGGACATTCATTTGTATCCCCTTTTTTTGTTAAGTTCTGTTATTTGAATATTATAGGTATGTTAACTCAGCAAAATATTCTAAAAGAATCCAGTAGTCCGTAATAGTATAGAGTCTTGTGCTTCACTGGCAATGTCAGAAATTGTTGCCCTGAGTCCCCTAAAGCTCAACATAACAGTATGACTTTACTTCTTATACTTCATTTTTATACTTTTCTGCTGGATGGTTAAGACCAAGGTAAAGCAGGACCTATGCAACAAGAGTTGTAGCTTTTGGGTCTGAGAAGGTCAGTGAGATCCCCTCAGGATTTATCTTGAGATCCTGTACCTCAGATTGTAGATCCTTTGTCAGTGTCAGCCATATGGATGAGTCACGGCCATTGCTTGGCCAATGTGCTCTCTGTGAAAGCCTGAGAGAGTGTCTTCTCCCCATGTGACTCTCCTTAGGCACATTCTACATCATTGATCACTTTCCTCTTTGGCCCCATAATCTCCTTGATCAGAAAATTGGGACACTACCAAGTTACATGACGTTACAGTACAAGTTCTCATATGTCCTGAGTCTTAATTGACCTTGGAAGGCTAGGGCCAAATGTTGGCTTTCCTTGTGGCCCTCCTTTTTCTCTAATTTTGGTCTGCAAACTTAGGTTGTTAACCCTCCAGAAGAGAAGCTTATTGTTGTTACCATACAACCTAAGCTGTTAAGCTTAACCTCACTATCTGTCTGAATATCAAACATCTTAGGCATAATATGGAACAGGTATTTTTCATCAAGTATTGATATGTTGAACTTTTAAGTCCCTACAGAATATGATGAAGAAACATTTTAAAATTATAATATATTTTTAAATAGGCATAAAGAATCATATAATTCTTATGTTTACACATAAGTCCAAAAATCTAACCATATACAACCTTGAAGCAGGACAGTCCCACAATATTCCTTTTCCTGTCTCTTGCCTTCATTCACCACCCACTTCTGAACAATCATCTACCTAAGAGACAGCACAGCAGCAACTGGCATGTCATGACAAGCAGCCCATATTCAGAAGAGCAGAATAACAGGCACTCCAAGCATGAAACTACTATTACAGATTACCATCTGCAGTGCAGTCGCTTAGTTCACAGGTGTCAGTATATATAGTCAGGATGAGAATCTTTCTAATTAACTGCTAGATTCAAAAATCTGGAGATTCTCAGGATCATTGCCTTGCCCATCTTCTACATACAACTGTATGGCTTGTCACTGTCATGTTTCCTAGCGCTTCTTTCCCTCCCTTAATTAGTTAGTCCTCGAGTTCCTGCTTTCCTGTTACTTGTATTATACCTATCTGTTTGTATTTCTTCTTTTGAGTTCTTTTCTTTTTTTCTTTTTTTGAGTTCTTATACTAGGGAAACTATACGATATTTACAAATGTGTGTCTGGTTTATTTCACTTATGAGTATATCTTCAAGTGGCATCC
>NW_004524612.1:16567410-16620156 GCF_000260255.1 Octodon degus
GATTGAGATTTTGAATTCCTCTATATCTCTTTGACTCTGCTTCATGCGATCTATTTCTTTCCTGTATTGCTCATTCAAGGAATCCGTCATTTTTCGAATCTCCTCTATTTTTTTTATCAGTGTCTTCTTTAGAAGCATTTATTAATTCTTTTACTGCAGTGTTTTTTTCAGATTGGGTTTCCTCCCTATATTTCTTTTTTTTTTTGGTGGAACCGGGGATTGAACTCAGGCCCTTGCGCTTGCCAGGGAAGCGCTTATTCCACTGAGCCATCTCCCCGGCCCCTCCTCCCTATATTTCTGTAGTTGATGTTTTACTTCAGATGCTATGAGTTCCAAGAATTCTTTTCTTATTTCAGAAAATTCCCCTCTGAGTTGCTTATTTACTATCGACATTATTAATTCATACATTTGAGCTGAGCTAGTGTCTTCTGCACTTGTTCTGGGTGGGCCTTGAGTTTCCTCCATATGTTTCTGCATTTGATTCTGTACTGCAGATGTTATTAATTCAGCGATTTCTTTTTTCATTTCCAGTCTGAGTTCCTGTATAACTTTCTGCAGTTGTTTCTTTATTTCAGAAGCCATTGATTCATTGATTTCAGCTGTGTGCTTCCCAATTTGTTCTGTGTTAGTGTCCTCTGCACTTGTTATGGGTGGGCTTGGGTTCTGAGATTGCATTTTGCTTCTTCTTGTTGTCATTTTGTGTAGTGCTCTCTTCTGACCTTTGTTGTAGATCTTTGGTGCAGTTATAACCTTAGCACCTACTGAAGTTCAGGTGCAGATCTACAAAGTTTGGATTTATCCACTTGTGCCTGGCTTGGGTCTGGCTGCTGTGCTCAGTTCCTTCATGTTGCTGCCCTTGGGGATGAACCTGTTGTGCCCCTCTGGCAAGATGTTCTTCTCCTGGACTAGCTGCATGGTTCTGTTCCCTACACTCTCTGCAGGGATTGCAGCTGCAGGGTTTCTCCCAAGGCCTGTATGCCAGGCATGAGCTGAGTCTGAAGGGGAGAAGGTGGAGTAGTTAGGAGAGGCAGCTCTCCCACACACTCACTGGGCCTGGTCTAGGACTAGATCTGGGGTTTCCCGGAACGCGACAGAAATTCCTACTCTGTGGGCAGGGGGGAGGTTACTACGGAGTGGGGAAGGTGTCCCAAGGGGGTGAAGGAGGGTCTTGCCCACTCTGCACCTGGGCTGGGACCCTTAGGTCCCGCCAGCACTGGGCAGTGGGAAGCTCACCCACACACTCACTGGGCCTGGGCTAGGACTGGATCTGGGGGTCCCTAGAACGCGGCAGAAATTCCTACTCGGCAGGTGGGGTGGGGGAGGTGCTGCGGAGTTTTGGGGGGCCATCCCAAGGGAGTGAACGAGGGTCTCACCCATGCTGCACCTGGGCTGGGACCGGTAGGCCCCACCGGCGCAGGATAGCGGGAAGCTCTCCCACACCCATCCTGACCTTGTGGCCAGGCCTGACTGCAAGAGCAGCTGGAGTTTGAGCTAGTAAAAAAGAGGAGCTGCCCAGAGTAGACAGAAAGTTATCATCTTGGAAGGAGTGAGAGAATTCTTTTCTAAGTGATCCTTTTGAAGGAGATGGCAGTAAAACAAAAATTACTCACAGTTTACTAAGTGTCCCTGAGGATCCTTTTCTCTTAAATGCCCACTTTTTCTTTTTCGTTTTCTTTTTTTCGGTGGAACCGGGGATTGAACTCAGGCCCTTGCACTTGCCAGGCAAGCAATTATTCTACTGAGCTATCTCCCCGGCCCCTGCCCACTTTTTCTAGTCTGTTGCATTCCAGGGACAACAACTGAGTGTTAGTGTAGCTTTCCAGAGCAGGGTCAGTTAGCCTGAGAACTGCTGGTGTCCTCATGTGGCTGTGGACAGGTTGAAAGAGGTTGTGGTAGAGCTTGAAGGCTTCCACCTAGGACCCACAGGCTGGTGTTCAGGTGTTGCCCTGTGTCTCTCAGAAGCTGGGTCCTGATACATTGAGGAACCCGAGCCTCTCAGCTTGGTCCTTGGTTCTTTGTGCCTGTGGTCAGAGAATTTGGTCAAAAGACATAGGCCATGTGGACAGAGAGGCAGAATTTACTGTAAAGTAAATGACCAAAAGTGTTACTGCAGGCATCTGCCCTGAGGGTGGATTTGGGTATATTTTAATGTACACAGAATTACTCCTGGGGTTCAGAGAAGTAGGATGACGAGGCTTGTCAACCTTTTACAGACTGGTTACTTTGGAATTGCAAAATGGCTTCCTGTCCTTTTCGATGGTCGTTGTCTCCTTGGGGGCTTTAATTCTTTAAGGAATTTAAGAAGGAACATTTGTGAAAGACAAGTTCTAAATTTAAACCAGGCTTTTTTCCTGTAAGCGGCCTTCGGTGACCTGTGAAAATGTTTCGCTACTTTCTTGACCCAGAAAACCCCACAAAATCATGCAAATCAAGAGGCTCAAATCTTCGCATTCACTTTAAGAACACGCGTGAAACTGCCCAGGCCATCAAGGGTATGCATATCCGAAAGGCCACCAAGTAACTCAAGGATGTCACATTAAAGAAGCAATGTGTACCATTCCGGCGTTACAGTGGTGGAATTGGCAGGTGTGCCCAGGCCAAACAGTGGGGCTGGACACAGGGTTGGTGGCCCAAAAAGAGTGCTGAATTTTTGCTGCACATGCTTAAAAATGCAGAGAGTAATGCTGAACTTAAGGGTTTAGATGTAGATTCTCTGGTTATTGAACACATCCAGGTGAACAAAGCACCCAGGATGTGCCGCCATACTTACAGAGCTCATGGCCGGATTAATCCATACATGAGGGGCTGGTGAGATGGCTCAGTGGCCTAAAGCACCTACTTAGATCAAGCAAAGCACAGGGACCGCGGTTCAATCCCCAGCACCACATGCCAGCCAGCCCCGCCCCCTGGTGGGCTGAGCTGGCCACACACACACAAAATAAATAAATAAATAAAATAAAAATAAATAAATATTAAAAAAAAAAATCCATACATGAGCTCCCCCTGCCATACTGAGATGATCCTTACTGAAAAGGAACAAATTGTTCCCAAACCAGAAGAGGAAGTTGCACAGAAAAAAAAGATATCCCAGAAGAAACTGAAGAAACAAAAACTTACGGCACGGGAATAAATTAAGCATAAAATAAATGCAAATAAAATTAAAAATAAATAAATAAATTTAAACCAGGTCCCAGCCTGAGTCAGGAGGGCCTTAGAAGGACAGCTCCTTTCCTGCTGTGGTTAGGCTGTAGGACTCCGCTGCCAGGGATGCAAACATGTTCTACCTTGTTCTAGAGTTAGAAGGCCAGCCAGGTGGCCAGGTGTCAGAAGGAGGCGCGGGATGTGTGACCTTGGTATATCTTGTGCTCTGTGGGCTGCTTTGCTTGTTGCTGAGACCTAACAAATACTACAAATGTGTTTAATTGAGATCTGTCTTTTTTTAATGGGGGTGAGGGGATGTTTGAGACAGGATCTCACTATGTGGTGCAGGCTGGTCGTGCTCTCCCTCTGTAGCCCCAGCTGACCTCAAACTCAAGGCGATCTTCCTGCCTCAGCTTCCTGAGTGCTGGAATTCAGTTAACTGTGTGCTCCTTTGGACACGCCACCCTCCTGTCGCAGTCCATCCTTGTTGGTGTCAGCGTTGTTGTGCAGGACTCTTCTGATCTCACTGGGCCTTGGTGTGCCCATTTGTGCATCTTGGCCTTTTGTGAGCAGCCCAGACCACAGCAGGCACAGGCCTGGCTTCCCGTCAGTCAGCTGGCAGTACCCTGAGTGGAAGTCCCGAATTCCAAGCTGACTCTGCTTTCTCTTGGACGGCTGCAGTGTTAATTTCTGTGCAGGAGGTCCTTTCCAGGAGCTGAAGAGCGAGATTACCTGGCTCACTTTGCTTTTTTTCCAGGCTATTTGAGAAACGGCAGTTGTCAGGATGCTGAGGACCGTGGCAGGCGGCGCAGTGCGGACGCTGGCCGGCAGCAGCTGGCCCTCTGGCCTGCCCTCTGTGCTGCCCGTCCCATCACGAAGTGCCTCTCCTTCGCAGAGCCCTGCAGAGGCCCATTTCCATTCGGCCTCCTCCTCAGAAGCTGGCTGTCCCCGGGTCTTGATTACAGGTTGGTTTCTCCCATTTTCTTTCCCATCTGTGGCTTGAGTGCCACTTTCCTTGTTCTTCCCGAGTGACTGCCTTTGGTTCTGAACTTGTGACGTGCGCCCAGAATCTCCCCAGGCTGGCTGGGCCACGCGGCTTCCAGGCTGGACTTGGCATCTGTGGCGGGTGTGAGCAAGCCCTCTGCCCTGCTCCGTGAGGTGCACCGAGCTGCTGCCTAGCCCTTATTCATTCACAGAGGCCTCTCCCACTGTCCGCTTTCCCTAGAACAGTGCAGAGCCCAGATCTGCCCTCTTCACTTGGTTTCCCTGACTGGATGCTTACTGTTATCTGGAGGGACCTGGGAATCTGGGGCCAGACTGTTCAGATGAGGAGCAGCCAGGGAGTAGAGGCCCAGCGACGGGAGGGAAGGGTGCACTCGTTCCAGGCCATTAGTGCAGCACAGTGTGTTTGGAATAGAGATGCTAGGTGAGTGCCCGCGCAGCGAATATGTCACTGGAGTTTGTCCCTGTGGAGCGGTCACCAGGTGGCCTCCCAGATGCGCCTTTGGTTCTTGTGTTGCCACTTACTTGCAGAGCACTTCCTGCCAGAGCCAGCCGCTGCTCATGGATGGACAGGTTTTATTTCCTCCTGCTCTGCCTGGTTTCTTCTTTGGCTTTGCCTCACTGACCTCGCTCCTTCCAACTCCACCAGGACATTCCCAGGACGCCTGGGGCACAGTCCCATGGGAACAGATGCCCATGGAAATCTTGCCACATGACATTCGCAGCCCTCCTCCCCCGGTGTGCTCCCTGCCATCCGGGACATCTTTAAGTTCCACTTTGGAAGCTGCACCATCCCTCTCACGCTTCCTGGGTGGGTCCTCAGTCCTGGAGCCTCTGCCCTTTTCTCAGATGACTTCCCTCGCTTTCTCCCCCTGTGCCCTCATATCCCAGCCCATGGTAGATGGAGTATTCTAGGGGTCCCTTCTGAGGTTCTTCTGTGCTGCATTAGGACCTGAGGAGGTTCCTGAAGCTGAGATGAGGCGCTTACCCCACCCTGCCAGTAGAGCAGGTTTAGCAAGTTCGCAGGCTCTCCAGATGTCTTTCAGGAAAAAGAATTTTTAGGATGTTAGTGAGAGGCTCACAAGGGAAGGGATTTCCAAGGAAATTGAAAGGTGTGCACGCAAAAGAAATAAAGGACATCTGTGCTTCTTTAGAGAAGTTACAAACCCTGGAAAAGATGGCCCGTGCTCCAGAAGGGTAGTGGCCTATTTTACAGGTATGAGCCTGCTTTTTTTTCCTTTTCCTTAGGTAAGTAACATTCTTTGGCTCCTCTCAACCTGTTTGCTTATCTTGGCAGCAGGGTCCTACTCTTTACTTTCATCAAGCCAGCTCACGGCCTTTCGGGGCTCCCGGGAGTTTTGGGTGTGCTGGGTCTGGAGAAGAAGGAGCCTACATTTAACGGAGGGCAGCACTACGGCATTGCCTTGGGTGACTTGGGCCTGGAGGATGCAATCTTCTAACAAGTACAGTGTTGTAGTTACAGTTTCCTGCTCTCCTTTGCGCTTATCTTGCATTTCTCCTCCTACCTCAAGACAATCTGCAGGTGGGGGGCCAATCCCCGGGCCTGCTGTGCTAGCCCCACCCCCAGGGTTTGCTGAGACAACAGCTGAGACTGGGTGTGGTGGCCCGCGCCTGTAATCCCAGCTCTTGGGAGGCTGTAAACAGGCAGATCACTACCAGTTTGATCTAGTAGTGAGACCCTGAACACCCTGTAGACCCTTCCCTAAAATACAAAACAAAAAAAGGACTATCTGCATTTGGTGCTGAACCTTCTGGCACCTGCGCCAGGCCAGTCATGAAGGCCAAGGCTGAGTTCTGGACGTGTGTCCAGCATCCTATTCTGTTCATTTCTTGTGTCCCTGCTTCCCCTTGTCGTCTGCCTGGGTTCCCTCAGGCTGTAGGGTGTCTGTCTCAGAAGTGTGGGTCACTTGCATGGGCCTCTGTCCTAGTTGTCTGGGGGGTCGTTCTGTGCTCTCAGGGCAGTGCTGTTGGCTGAGAAGCGCTAGTCGGTCCCAGACCCCCAGCCCAGGCCGAGACCCTGTCTAGTCACCCTGCCATGAGGAAAGAGCCCTGTTCATTATTATGTTCTGCAAGTGATGGACGTAGCTAGATTTGGAATAAAGCTTCATTTTTTCCTCTTTCTCCAGGTGGTCTTGGCCAGCTGGGACTGGGCCTTGCTAGCCTTTTGAGGTAAGAACTTTAAGAGTTTGAACTTGAAGTCTGCGCTCCTGTGTGCAGCTCCCTTTGTCTGACACCACGTAGCCCCGTTGTTCTCGCTCCTCTAGCCCCTTGTCACTTGTAAGAAATCGCATCTCAGTGCCTGCTGAAAGCACACTTTGTTTTATCTCCTACAGCTGCCACAGCCCTGTAGCTCAGTCCCTCTGCCCAGTCCCTGGTGCTCGCTCCTTGCTAACCAGTAAAGTGAGAGTCTGTCCGTCTCTGTCCTCCCCTCCCTGCATCACTAGACTTGTTGTTTAGGGCAAAGAGAAGAGATAGGAAAAAGTAGGATGACAGTGAAGAGAGAGGGATTAAAACCATCACAATACTGGGAGCAACTGGCGACAGAGCAGACACAGAAGAGAGCCTGCAGGAGGGGCCCTGAGCACAGGGGCCTGAGGGGCTTGCAGTAGAACCTGATGAGGGAGAAAGAGTGGAGGCTGACCGGAAGTCACGCTTCCTGTTTAGCAGGATTGCTTTTAGAGGGCCTGTCCCACCCTCAGTGTGACCATCTTGTCCATTCTGTCTTTCCATTTAGGAAACGATATGGGAAGGACAATGTGATACTGTCGGACATAAAGAAACCCCCCAGTCACGTCTTCTGTAGTGGTGAGCAGCCCCTGTCCCTGGCTGTTGTCTATTCTTGGTTCTCAAAGTAAAGTAAAGAATTAACAGGGCACTTGCTGGTTAGCTCAGTTGTTTAAGCACCTGCATGGGCAAACCCAGTCAGGCACCAGGCATGGGGACCGTGGTTCAATTCCCAGCTCCACATGCCACACCAGACGCTCCCTTTTGGCATCTTGAGCCAGCCAAAAAAAAAAAAAAAAATCTTCCTCAGCTTTTAAGAGCCAGCCAAATAGCTCAGCAGACAAAAGCACCTGCTTAGGCAGGTGCAGGGGCCGGGACCCCGGGTTTGATTCCCCCAGCCTGCCATACCCGACCCAGGGCACACTGAGACAATTGAGACAGGGCGTGGTGGCATGTGCCTGTAATACCAGCACTTGGGAGGCTGTAAACAGGAGAATCACTATGAGTCCAATCTTCGTAGTGAGACCCTTAACACCCTGTAGACCCTTCCCTAGATATGGGGGGGGGGGAGCAGCCTATGCCCATGACTCTGTGTGCAGTGGTTCGTAACCAGGCTTAAAGAGGAAGTTACTGTATAAAATTATCTTCTACTTTTTGATGCTGCAGCTGTTCAAGTGATACAAAAACAGGAGTGCTCTATGCAACTTGAACTTAAATTTGGAGTAATATTTTTCATATTATTTGCAATGATATCTTGGAAATAAAAGTCTTTGCTTCCTGCCTATTTTCAAGTTTTAGTTCAGGCTTAGAACACAAAGATATAAAGCTGTATAAGATTTATTAAAAAAAAAAAAAAGAACACAAAAATCAAGGTCTGTGATGAGGCAGAGGAAATTTTAAAACTTGTAGAAATGAGTCATGGCATTACAATGTGGAATGAATTACTTTTTTTTTGGTGGTACCAGGGATCAAACTCAGGACCTTGCACTTGCCAGGTGGAATGAATTACTTTTAGGCTGCTGTGCACACACAAGATCTCAGATTCCCTGGGTGAAGCTTTCTGCAGCCTCAAAAACATCTTTAAGTCTAGCGTGGTCACACAGATCTGTAATCGAAGCGCTCTGAGAGGCTGAGGCAGGAAGATCAGAACTTTGAGCTCAGCCTGGGTGATTAGCAACTTCTCAAGATCCTGTCTCAAAATAATAAATTTAAAAAATGGGCTATTGATATAGCTCAGTGGAAAGGCTCCAGGTACAATCTCAGCACTGAAAATGTGACAATGTCTCTTGGCTCGTCCCAGTTTGGAGCCAGCCTTTTGCTGTCTGCCCTGAGGAGGGCAACAACTTGCCGTCCATGGGAAGTTGGCATTGAGCACAGCTGTCTGAATCTCTAGTGTAATTCAGTGTGGGGAACTCACAACCTATGGCCCTTCTGCACCAAGGCGCGTTTTTACCGAGCCCCGCCTCCGTTCTTAAATCTGCACCTTCCAGCGGCAAGGTGACTGCACGTGCTTCTCTTGAGCCTTGTTTCCTCCTCAGTGAACTGGAGGCACACAAGAGGCTGAGCCCGTGGCCTGGCACTGTCCCTTGCCTGGGAGGTGGCTGTGGCCTGTGATTGCAACATGAAACTGCAGGTCCAGTGATGACCTTTAGCTCCGTGAGCCCCAGCCTGTTGGCTTCTGCAGTGTCCTTGTCTTTCTCGCAGGCCCCTTTGTGTACGCCAACATTTTAGACCCCCAGAACCTCCGTGAGGTTGTGGTGAACCACCGCATCACCTGGATGCTGCACTACAGCGCTCTGCTCAGCGCCGTGGGCGAGGCAAACATGCCCCTGGCCAGAGCCGTGAACATCACTGGTGAGGACAGCGTCTGGTTCCAGCGAGGGGATCGCTTCTTCCAGCTGTTGGCGGGGAGAGATCCTTCTGGGCCGTGAGAATGTCTGTTCCTTTCAGGACTGCACAATATTCTGGACCTTGCAGAAGAATACAATCTGCGACTGTTTATTCCCAGCACTATTGGGGCTTTTGGATCTACCTCTCCCCGGAACCGAACCCCTGATCTCTGCGTCCAGAGACCCAGGACCATCTATGGGGTGTCCAAGGTCCATGCGGAGCTCATGGGGGAAGTAAGTGTCCCTTCTGAGGCTGGCACACACAGGTGCGAGTGATTTCCAGGTCCTTTTCCCTGGGACCCCAAGGGCCTTCTGCGCATGCGGTCTCCTGCTGCTGCAGCCCAGCCTCTGGCATGTGTCCATACCTTATCCGTACCTTACTGTGTTTGCCAAGTGGCAGGTGCCAGTCGCCTTGGTTGCTGCATGTCCTCTGAGCTGCTCTGTTGTTCCGGGCTCCGGGTAGTGGTTTTTACTCATGGTAACCTGGCAGCTTTCTATGGAAAATCCCAGCATCCTTCTGGGTTGTGCTACCTCTGTGTCTCGTGATGCTCTCTCCAGTACAATTTACTTGGTGACCTGTGGCAGCCGTCGTTCTCCGATCTTTGCCTTCCTCACCCCTCTGTGTTACCCCAGAGCAGCTCCTTGCTGAGGGTGGATTCAGCTGTTATTCACGGTGACAGTCTCATCAAGATGGTGATTCTTTGAAGAGAAAGACTTAAGAGTGTTACTGAAGGTTAATGGAAGGTCTGAAGTTTCATTTTCTTTAGGAAGATTTCAATGAAACTGCTTCCAAAGATAGTTCAGAAGCTTGGTTTGGTGGGGTACACCTTTTGGCCCTGAGCTCTGGGAGGCTGAGGCAGGACGATTGGGAGTTGGAGCTCAGTCTGGGCAACTTAGCAACTTAGTGAGACCTTGTTGCAAAAGAACGGAAATGAGGGCTGAGGGTGCAGCTCAGGGCCAAGGCCCTGGGTTCAGCCCGAGCCCCTCTAGAGTGAGAGGAGGCGCTTCACAAGAAAGCTGTTACTGCTTTGCTTGATTCATCAAATTAAGAGATTCTTTTCTTTTTTGAGTTAAGTTTTCTTGCTCTCCTAGTATTACAATTACCGCTCTGGACTAGACTTCCGGTGCCTGAGGTACCCTGGAGTCATTTCCGCTGACTCCCAACCTGGAGGAGGAACAACAGGTGAGCCTCGTCTCTTGAGTTTGAGTGGCCCTGACGGGCTCTTACTCTCCCAGGAGGCTGCTTCGAGGGTGGATCTGCTGTCTTTCCCCAGTGCATCTCTGTGTCCTCTCTGGATGTGGCTGTAGGCGCCCCTCATACCCATCCACTTGGCCCTGCTCGGGGTGCATGCTGCTGTTGTCCGTCAGCCACTGCCATGCTAGAGTCACATGAGATACTCAGAACGAGGGTATTAAAATGCAGGAGGACCCCCAAGCATAGCTTCTGTCTTCAAGTCCAGCCTTTGTCTTAATCCAGAGAAAGCTCACTTAAATGGAACGGTGCACTTTGTGTTTGAGAGGGGCTTCTGTGGTACCTCTGTGGCACTCCTGTGGGGTGCAGTCAGCAACCTTCACACTGCGTTTGTCTCCTCTCGGGGTCCTGACATGCAGTAGAAAAGACGCTTGGCAGAGTCTGAGGGATTTTAAAGATTTTTGGTTTTAATCCCTTTAAAAGCTTCTGCCTATACACAGAGCTTCCCCAAGTGTGGCTCAGAACTCTGTGTCTTTGCCTCTCTTCTGTGGGTCTTGGAGGTACAACCACTTTCATATCAGGACGGGGACATTATTAGGCGCCCACCACGCCCCTCCATCCCCAACACTGAGACTCACTCAAGATGCAGGAAGGTGGTTCTCACCATTTTCTTTTCCCCATAAAATATACATGTTAATACAATTTATTTTGTGTCATTTTTGAATGTGGTACCACTTTTCTAAAGCCTTGGTTCACTGTGTAAGGCAGAGTGAATCTAACTTGCAGCGGTTGTCAGAGGGACCCTGCCTCATCCTGGGCGCTCCTTTGAACTGTTGCAAGGAAACCAGTTGGGATTCTCTTTCAGACTATGCCATTCAGATTTTCCATGATGCCGTGAAGACTGGCAAGTTCGAGTGCAACCTGAGAGCCAGCACCAGGCTCCCGATGATGTATGTGGACGATTGTCTCCGGGCCACCCTGGAGTTCATGGAGGCCCCGGCTGAGTCCCTCTCCATGCGAACCTACAACATCACTGCCATGAGCTTCACCCCAGAGGAGCTGGCTCAGGAGATTGCCAAGCACGTGCCTGAGTTCCACATCTCCTACCACGTGGACCCTGCCCGGCAGGCCATAGGTGGGTGCCCCTTGGCTGTGTACCCCAGGGCCAGGCATCCTCCAGCCCAGCCCTGCCCCCCAGGACACATACTAGGAGTTGGGGTGCACACGGCTTTCCCTCCGGGCTGCCATCGCTGTGGAATTAGCTGTCTTTGAGCTTGTGAGCTGGGGCTAGGCTCGGGGAATTGCTGTCGAGTAGGTGAGGCAGTTCCATTCTAAATACACAGATCCGGGTATTGCATCCTTTCATAGTTTAAGTGTAAAACAAAGAAAAAACCCAGCTGCTGTGGGATTTCCTTTACTGTAACTGCTTTGTGCTCTTCTGGGTGGAGGGTTCCTACCTTCAGAATTGTCTGGGGTTTGCAGTGGGAACGTCACAACAGTCGTGTCTAATCTGGTCCCTTGAGGAGGCCCCTGAGTGGGACATGGTCGTTCTCCCCCTCTAAGGAGCTGCCCTCTTAGGTAACTTGTGCCATCACAGGCATACAAAACGCCCTGGACCTTTTGCTGCTCCAGGGCCTGCAGCCGAGCCACCTTTGTCTCTCCCCAGCTGACAGCTGGCCCATGAGCTTGGACGACAGCATGGCTCGCAAGGACTGGGGGTGGAAGCACGACTTTGATCTACCCGAGTTGGTGACGACTATGCTGAACTTGCTCGGTTGCGACACAAGAGTTGCCCAAGCCAACTGAAGGCATCGGAGGAGCAGCTTCCGGGTCCTCCCCGGCCACAAGGGACAGTGGTCGGTCAGGAGCCCAGGGAGCTGGTGCTCTTTGGAATGGAGCAGAGAGCGGGCAGGGTGCCTCGAGGATGGTGTTAGTTTTCAAAACTTTGTGAGTTAGGTGTGGGGACTTCATGCATAGTCTTTGCTGTGTGCCTAACCTGGTCCAAACACCCATGCCATGGAGGGAAGATCATCAGGGCATAATCATGATGAGTGACCCTTTCTGGAAAGATGAAAGTGTGTGACATTTGTGCTTACCTTACATATCAGCTGAAGGTTCCTTAATCTCTTGACTACAGACAAAAGGTTACATTTTAAAGGTTCTGAAGGTGTATGTAGTATCCTTCACTGTCTATCAGAACACAAAAATGTTCGAACGTGTTAATCCTATTTGCAGCATGTTCAAGAGATTGTAGTCAAGCGCTTATCCTACTGAGCCATCTCCCCGGCCCCAAGAGATTGTAATGCTGCTTCAAAAATTATGATCTCTCCTGTACGTTTCTATTGTTTTTGTTTGTTGAGATAGGTTCTCCCTATGTAGTTGAGATTTGAACTCACTGGCCTTGAACTCATGGCGATGCCCCTGCCTCAGCCTCCTGAGAGCTGGAATTACAGTCATGCAGTACCACGCCAGCTCCCTGTGTGAAGTATCCAGGGAGATGCGAAGGTGCTGTAGCTAATGAAGGGAGGCTTTCTCTTCCTGAGACTTCCTTCCTCTCAGGGCACTAAGTCATGTCCACCAGGACTGTGACTCCCTGACTGGCGATGTCAGGACCCCAGGGAGCTCATTTTACATGTGGAGGTTGGAGCTGTACCCCTCAGCTGGACTCGGAAGGTGGGAGACTCCATCAGAGCCCACCGGTCTAGACTGATTCTGAGTACTGCTTTCTGAAGAGCGCTTTCCTGTTGCAGCCTTGCTCACTTCTCAGACCCAGTGTGCCCCAGAGGAGCTGCTCCAAGCCTTTCAGTGTGACTGCTGTGCAGACACTCAAGGCACTGCTCAGCTCCCTCCATGAGCCACCAGCCAGGGAGCTTGCTCCCCAGGTCAGCGTGGCTATGTGTGGTATTGGCTATGGATTAAAAAATGTTTGTACTATGTGCCAACAATAATTAAATTGTAACTCATTTGGAACTTGGAACGCAGTGAATTTTTTGCAGGCACAAGTGGGTTTAAAAATCTATCTGACTTAACTGGAGAACTTTCGGTCGTTCATTGCATTAGCTGGACACCCTTAATCACAGCCTCCCTCAAAGAAAGTCTCAGGATGTGAGCCAAGTGGAGACACATTTCTACCAGGGTATAGCACAGGATTAGGGTCCACCTGCCAGTGGAGACCTTGTTCTCAACAGGAAGCTCCTGCAGCTGGTCTTCGCCGGCTGCATTTGTGCCAGCATTCTGGCTCTGAGCGCTGACTGGCGTCTCCCGCGGAGGCAGGAGAACAGGGCCCGGCAAAGCTGGCTGGGAGGTGGCTGCGGCCTGTTCATGAAGGAGTACCAGGCCACATGCTCACCAGTTCCCAATGTCCCGCCTATGGCCTTCTGAGAGCTTAAACAGTTTCATGTAGGGCGGCCTTGCCCTGATATCGGCCCGAGGAGTGGGAGACGAAAGCAGGCAGTCTGAGCTCTCGGCTGCCCTGTTTCACAGTAGCCCCCCTCACACTGCAGGGCGTAATTATTTTGCTTCGCTTTCCTTGGCCAACATGTGCTGTGCAGAACATATTTCTTCTCCTACCTTAACTAAGTGTAAAACCGTGCTACCGTTTGTGCCTGTGTTGGCCAGTTGTTTGTTCAGGATAGACAGATGCTAGAAGCCACCGCTAAGAGCAGACTTGAGCACCCCAAACCCTACACCATCAGGCTTGGCTCGCGGCATCCCAGGGCTGCTGCTGCAGTGGGTTGCACCAAACCTTTCCAAACCCCACAGACCAGTTGCAGAGCTCCAGAACCATGTGATCAGGTAGCCATGGCAGTGACCCCACTCTCAATATCAAAGTCTGCCTTAATTTCTTTGTCACTGAGATGGCCACAACTGTAAGGAAGAAGTTTCAGCTCAGTTGGTGCAGGTTGTGGTCTACAGTGCTGGCTCCAAGGTGGGGTGGGGCATGGGGCAGGAAGCCGTGCGCTGGACCGAGGGAGAACAGGTGCACAGAGTGTCACACCCCGTGATCCACTCCCGAAAACCCCCCTTGGGAGCACATAGTCTGTGGAGGAAATCTAGTTATAAACTGTAACAGTAGGCTTTGGGATTAAAACACAGCTGCGCGTGTGGTGCCCGCCTCTGCTCCTCCTGAGCAAGTGCAGTCTCCAGTGTGGAGATTCGTTCTGCCACAGTGCTTCTGTGTGGATTGCTGGAGCATGGCTGGGCCCTGCCACAAGGTCTGGTATATAGAATGACAAATGGGTGGGTGTGGCTGCTTCCTCTGCCACCACTAGTACCAGGTGGTGCTCAGCTGTTTCTTCTGTGGTACTCGGTTGAACGAAGGGCCTCTCCCTGAGGATCCTGGCCTTCTTTACTTTGAGGCAAGGTCCTGCTAGATCACTGATGGCTCCAGCTAGCCTTACATTTAACGTCTTTATCCATCGGGGTGCTGGGATTATAGGCATGGGCAGTCATGCTTGGGGTTTTCTTTGGCTTTCCTTCTCCACCTCCTTCTCCTCTATGCCCTCCTCTCCCTCCTAAAAGGTTGAGTCTTGCCACGTTACCCAGGCTAACCTTACACTCCTAGCTCAGTCTCCAGGGGCTGGGCTGAGTGGCGTATGCCACTGCGCACAGCTGCTGATAGAGTTTTGCAGTTCACATGAGTACAGATCACTAGTTTGTATTGAGTGTTGAGAGCCGTGGAAGCTAGGAAATGGGTCAATAGTGTGTGTGTGTGTGTGTGTGTGTGTGTGTGTGTGTGTGTAGGTGGAAATAGGCCTCAGTGCCTGAAGCAAACAAGCTGCCTCAGTCCTGAGGTAAACAGCCTGTCCGGTTAAGGTCAGCCATTAATCACTAGGCAACCTTGTGCAATGTGTTACTCACTTTGCAAAGGTATAAATAAAAGTCGGTTTTGTTGTGGGCTTGTGTTCCTCTCACCTAGCAGGCAGACCAGCGACCACCTAGCCCAGCTTTTGTCTTGTCTATCTTTTCGTGTTCCTGCTGCTGTTCTCCCTGGGTAGAACCAATCCAACAGAGACCAACGGATCCCTGCAATTGAGGGCCTGAATGTCTTAAAAACTCATACTTTTTAATTGAATCTTAGCACTCTGGGAGGCTGAGGCAGAAGGATTGGAAGTTCAAGGTCAGCCTAAGCAACGTAGTGACTTGACACCCTGTTGGAAATAAAAATTATAAAGAAGGCCGGGGGTGTAGCTCAGTACAAAGACCAGGAGGTCCGTCCCCAGCACCACTCCCTGAAACTAGTTTCTATTTGGAATTCAAACAATTTATAAGGTAAAATAAAAATCATCTTCTTCCCTGAATCCAGTTGACAACTGGAGTTAACAATACGACGTGCTTCCTGATGTTCTCTCCTACACTTGTACAGTTTAGGATGAAAAAGTCCAGCCTTTTCTTTCTTTTTCACTGTGCAGGTGAGCTTCGGCAGCACCGCTTCGTTTTTGGAAGGTGCACTCATTTGCAATCTAATATAGTAGTTGCTTTCAAACATTCTTTAGTCTCCACAGCTGGGTTAAAAGTAACTTTAAAATGTTTTAATATATGCAACTTAAAATTAGCTACATCATCCCATGAATGGAATATTGCAATTAGTCACCTTAGAAACATACAATTAATGGATCAGAGCACATGAATGCTTACATAAACATTTGTATTCCAGACATTAATTTGTGACGACATGCTCTTCTGCTGTCAATACTTTCCAGTATATGTTTACCACAATATTATTAATATTTTGATTTGCATTTTAAAAATGTTTTAGAAATACTAGAGCCAGGCGTGGTGTTGCACATCTGTAACTCCAGCCCTGGGGAGGCTGAGGCAGGAGGATCGTTGCGAGTTCAAGATTAGCCTGGTCTACAAAGTGAGCTCAAGGCCAGCCTGACCCACACAATGAGACCTTGTCTCAAAAAAGCCAAAAAAAAAAAAAAAGAAAGTTTTAGAAATATAAACTTCAGGGGCCCGGGAGATGGCTCAGTAGAATAAGCGCTTCCCTGGCAAGCTCAAGGGCCTGAGTTCAATCCCTGGTTCCGCCAAAAAATAAAAAAAATGAACTTCACCCATGAGAAGGGTAATCCTGTGTTAATATCACATTAAGGTGAATTAGTCATTTTTGAAATAGAATGATGTCATATCGGTCTTTACAGCTTTTGGATCCTGGATGCCTGACTGTAAGGTGGCTGAATGAGACAGCCTTTTGCCTACCAATGTGAAAATCTCCAAAAAACTCACCCAATTTAAATGTAACTTTTAAGATAGATCTTTCTTTCTTTCTTTTTTTTTGTAGGTAGGGAATCCACTGTAATAAGACCTCTCCTCTTTTAATTTGTTGGCATCAGATCTGTTGTCCCAGCAAGAAGAAAGAAAGTGACTAAGAGATTTTGAGGGGCTGGTGAGATGGCTCTGTGGTCTAAAGCATGTACTTAGAACAGGCTTAGCAAAGCACAGGGACTGTGGTTCAATCCCCCAGCACCACATGCCAGCCAGCCCCGCCCCCTGGTGGGCTGAGCTGGCCACACACACACACAATAAATAAATAAATAAATAAATAAATAAATATTTAAAAAAAAAAGAGAGAGATTTTTATACCGGGAGTGAGGTCATTGCTGTGACTGCTTGAACACGCAGTTCAGGTGTCTTTGGAATTGGCTTGGAGTTTGGAAAGTGGGGAAAAGCCAGCTGGAAAAGCAGCCCTACAGCACTGTGATTCAAGCTTGACGTGCGGTTCTGGTTAGACTTTCAGACCAGAATCCTGGTGCAAAATGCAGATAGGAAGGACCAGGCGCAGGAAGTTTCAGTTGGGAAGGACTCTAGTGGCAGTTGCTCCCTTTGGAAGCAAGGCCCAAGCAGTGTGCTCTTTCATAGGGGCAGCTTGCAAAATGGGACTTAATTCCCCAGGATTCAGCTTACGATGACGCTCAGCCATCCAAGCACTCAGAGGCCACTGCAGCCACAAGATACCAGAGGGCTTGTGTGCGCGTGTGCTGATAGAAGGCCTTGATTTCAGCCACATGATACTGGTTTTACAGGCATGTGCAATGCAAGAACTGGGATCAGAGAGACTGGTGCCTAGATTTCAGAAGGCAGCCTGGGAGACCAGGCAGTGCATGCCTGGAAGGGCAGGGTATGAACCTGGAAGTGTGATGCTAAAAGGGCAGTGGAGACCCCAAAAGGTGGGAGAAGCCAGGAACAGGTTCATCTGAAGGAAGCTGCCAGGGATGAGCAAAGCTAGCCCCAAAGAGAAGCCACTAGGGCTGCGACCGCTGGCAGTGCTGCCAGGACAGGGCTGCCCAAGCCGTTCGGAGTTTACGTCTCCCATGGGTGCTGGACGTAGACTTTCAGGACGGAATGCTTACCTTGCTGCATTTTGGTCTTGTTTTGATTTCTTTATCCCTTTTGGAATAGGAATGTTTACCTGATGGCTTTGTGTGTTGGAGACATTTAATTTTTACAGGTATTCACAGCTAAGAATTTGCCTTGAACCTGAGAGGAAACTGGACTTTTTAGTAATGCTGAAACCATTAGGACTTCAGCAGCTCTTAGAGAGGGACTAAATGGGGGCTGGGGAGATGGCTTAGTGGAATAAGTGCTTCCCTGGCAAGCACAAAAGCCTGAGTTCAATCCCCAGTTCCGCAAAAAAAAAAAAAAAAAAGGGACTAAATGATTTTATATGAAGGGATGCATGTGAGTCTTTTGGGGGCCAGGGCAGAATGTTATGATTTATAGCTAGATGTCCCCCCACATTCTAATATGCTTATAGACTATAGTCTACTTCCTGGTTTCCTTTGATAAACCAGTATCAGAATACCTTGATCCAAAATATTTTTCTTAAACTCATTCATCACATTCACGTCAAGGCAGGACTTGCTTGCTTGCCTTGCTGAGGAGTATATAATAGCAAAAGGGTAGATTTCCGTTCTCTGACAGGTAGAACTTCATGTTGGAACATTTTGAAAGTTCTTGTCAAATCAAATTGTTGCTTTTGGAAGAAAAGCTCAAACATTTACTAAATATCTACCATATGCTTTGAAACTAATTTTGCAATGTTTACTAACTTCTGGAAATGGACTTCTGTGCTGCCATATTTATTCAGTTTGAAACAGATGGGTGTCTGAGGGGAGAAATAAAGGATTTTAAAGAATCTTTCTGTTTTATTAAAGATCAAAAGCTTTCCCTGTTAATACTGAATTTTGGCATGTCATAGTCTGAAAATTCATACTTCCCTCGAAATATTCTTATGCTATAATCATTGATCTTTATTTTATATTTTAATACTTTTCATCAGTGCTGCTTCTTTGTGAACAACTTTTTTCAGAGAATTTTGAGAAAATCCAGTGACTTCATAATTTAAAAACCTATGGGAGCCAGACAGCTAGCTCAGCAGATTAAAGCATTTAGGCAGAGCTCAGTGGCCGGGGTTCAATCCCCAGCATGCTGTGCCGGCCCAGGGCATGCTGAGATAGAGATTGAGATTGGGCATGGTGGCTCACTCCTGTAATCCCAGTACTAGGGAGGCTGAAAACAGGAGGATCACTACAAGTCTGAGCTGCCTAGTGAGACCCTGTACCAAATACATTTTTAAATCTATTTTTTTTACATTTATTTATTTATTGTGTGTGTGTGTGTGTGTGGCCAGCTCAGCCCACCAGGGGGCGGGGCGGGCTGGCATGTGGAGCTGGGGGATTGAACCGCGGTCCCTGCGCTTTGCTTAGCTTGTTCCAAGTAGGTGCTTTAGACCACTGAGCCATCTCGCCAGCCCCGCAAATACATTTTTAAAAATGCATATTTAAAACCGCCTTTCCTTCGCTGTGTGCCACGTATATTTCTGTCTCCAGAGAAGGTAACGCATCTGTAATCTTATGAAATCCTAATGTTGTGGAACATTTTTATTGATGTTTAACGTTAACACGGTCCATAAATCTTATAGACTGATGCATTTTACAGATACTTGAATTCATGTAGCTACTGCCTGGATCAATGATTTTTAATTGTTGTTTTTCTAGAAATAGGGTTGACCTTTCCAAACTCCTTATCAAAATTTTTTTCTTCTTAGAGTTTATTCATAGATTGATTTGTGGATTTTTTTTTATCAAATGTGACCTTGGTGAATCATGATAACTCTTTCCAGTTTTTCTACCTTTTGTACTTTATCTCGTATTTTAGCATCAGATAGGACCTGTATGACATGGGATGACGGTGATGAACATGAGCACGTGTGCTGGCTTCCACCGTGGAGGAAGGTTGCAGTGTGTCACCTTTCAGTGTCGTGTTTGCTCTCGGTCTGTTGTAGCTGGGCTTTTCTAGATCAACGGGGTCCCTGCTGCTTTTGATTTGCTGTAAAAGTCAATTTGCTCCACATGGATAAACAGATTTAATATAATTCCTGTTAACATTCTAGCAAGATATTTTGTAGGTAAAGATAAGATTATTCTAAAATCACATGTAAAGGTAAAAAAAAAAAAAAAAACTAGAATAGCTGAAACAGTTTTGAAAAAGTAGACAAAATGAGAGGAATTAGCCTATCTGATTCCAAGGCTTCCCGTACAGCTGTGTGATCAGTACTGTTTGGTAATGGCAGAAGGACGCTCACTTCGATCAGTGAACAGAATGGTGATCTCAGGAAGAACTCACTTCTATTATTGAATCTTTATTTATTTATTTATTTTTTTGGTACTGGGGATAAAACCCAGGGCCTCCTGCCTGTTAGGCACATGCTCTACCAGTGAGCTGCGCCCTCAACACCCAAATCATTTTGATAAGAGGTGATAAAACAATTCAGTGCAGAGAAGAGAGCTCGTCCAGCAAGCAGCTCCAGGAACAAGCTGATATCCACAGATCGCAGTCTGAACCTTGGCCTACATCTCCTACTTTATACAAAATTTAGCTCATAAGATAGAAAACATAAATCTAGAAAACTTTTAGAAAACAATAGGGGAGATAGCTCAGTAGCATAAGTGCCTGCTTGGCAAGCATAAGGTCCTGAGGTCAGTCTCCATTACCAAAAAAAAAAAAAAAAAATCTTCAAAATTTAGGATTAGGCAAAGAGTTCTTAGATTTGATGCCAAAAGTGTAATCTCTGAAAACAAAACCAAACTGCTAAGTTGGACCACATCCAAGTTAAAAACTTTTACTTCACAAATGACTCTGCTAGGATTAAAAGATAGCTACTGGCCTGGGAGAAAATATTTGCAAACCTCCTATCTGACAATTCATGTGTGTTAAATGATGAAATCTCAAAGTCAACAGTACAAAAACAACTCATTTAGGAAGTGGACCAGGATGGAGAAGATGCTGCTGTGGCCTAGCCGGGGCAGAAACTCAGCTCCCCTGGCGTTGGCTGAACTCGGACGCTCAACAGCCTGGTACGTGATCTTTTCCTGTGGTGGTCAGTAGCAGTGCGGTGGTTATGATCTGAACATTTTGTGCGTGAGGAGCTTGCTTCCTTCCACATTTGTCGATTACACAGACCGGGCTGCGGCTGGGGTTCTTTCCTTTCCTTCTGTGTCTGTTGTCAGCTTTCCCACACCTGTTCTGGAACACGGGGGATGCGGCCCTGTTCTGCTTCAGATTTTTCCTTGCTCCTGCACCTTCTTCGTAAAGGGAGACAGGCCTCCTTTTAGAGTCTTCATCACATATCCCAGCACTTTTAGTTGTTCTTAGAGAGAAGAAAAGAGTCAGTCTACCCTTTCCCTTTTGAAAACCAGAATGCTTTTTATTTCATTTTTTTTTTTTTTTCTATATTTTGTGTTGCTGAGGCTCAAACCCGGGACCTTGCATACACTAGACCAGCACAGTACCACTAGCAATAGCACCAGCCTCTACCTTTTTTTTTTTTTTTCTGGAACCGGGATTGAACTCAGGCCCTTGTACTTGCTAGGCAAGCCCTTATTCTACCGAGCCATCTCCCCAGCCTCTCTATCTTTTGAAAGTTAGTAATCCATGCTCTCCCACCACCTCTCCAGGCGACATGTGTTAGCATATAACTGAAAATGATATGACAGGAAAAACTCGGCTATTGTTGGGTCCATTAAAAACACACTTAAATAGGTTAAAATAAGGCAAATAGGTTAAAAGTAAAAAAGGAGAGATGCACACCAAACTTAGAATAAAACAGGAATCAGCAAGGTTGGTATATAGGACCAACATACAAATGGTCATTTCTGTATGCTAGCAATGGACACCCAAAAGTGAAATTTATATTATAATGGCATCCCAATAGATAAAAGAAATTGCACTCGGTAAAACCATTTTTTATAGAAATCTCAAAAACAACGTAGGCGTGGAGAGGGACTTCCAGAACCTGCTAACGAGAATCCATAGTAAAACAAATCAAGGCCAAACAACTACGGCTAGCATCAGTTTTCTCCTTAAAGTCAGGTAGGAGAGGAGGGTTCCACCTTTGCCCCTTCTGTTCCACCCTCTACCGGAAGTTCTAGGGCAGTAAACCATGAAAAGGTAATAGAAGACATCCTGGTTGGAAAGGAAGGAGTACCCTCACCTGTGTTAGTAGGCATAAAACTGGAATGTGTCAAAAAATTACTAGAAGTAAAAACTGATTTTAGTGGGGTTGCAGGACAGAGGTGGAGCAGCTCTTTGCAGATTGCCCCGCTGCTCCTCTTACCTTCTCTCACATGCTCTGGACTGAGAAGTGAAGTCTGTGAGTCGAGGTCCTGCTCAGAACTCTCCAGTCAGCATCTCTGCCCTTCCGGGACCCTCCGCCATTCAGCTCCCATCCACTGACCAGCCCCATCTCCTCTGCCAGTGCCATCATGTTACCTGCAGCAAGTGCTGGCCAGGTGGTTTCCCCAGCATCTGTTCTTCCACCTCTGAGCCTTTACGCTTACTCTCTGCAACACCTGCAGGGGCTGGGGAGATAGCTCAGCAGTGCAAGGTTGTGAGTTAGATACCCACTATTTAAAACACCTGTGTTGTCTTCCTACCCTTTTTTTTTTTTTTTTTTGGTGGAGCTGGGGATTGAACTCAGGCCCTTGCGCTTGCCAGGGAAGCGCTTATTCCACTGAGCTGTCTACCCAGCTGCCTTCCTACTTCTGTGAGTCTCAGCTCAGTCTTGTAAGACTCCAAGGAGTTGATTCTCATCCATTTATCCCTGATCAGAAGTGCACCCAGTCATTATGGACATCCTGGCACCTCTCCAACCTGCTTCGCTGCCCCACCTGCTCACACTCAGGATCTGCTTGTGGGGTGGGATTTCCAAGGTCCTCTGCAGACCCACAGGTGACCCTCAGGACAGGAGGCTATGGAGCTGTTCCCCTGCGCATCTGAGCTATTCTCTTGGGTGCCAAAGATCCCAGGCTAAGCCAAAAATAGTCCTCCAAAGTGACTAAGAGTCTAGTGGGGGAAAACAGAAAAAAAAACAAGAAGGCAATTATGTATAGTGCTATGTGCTAAAAGGAAATTTTCCTCAAAGTTGACTTACTGTCAGGAAGACTTGTGAAAGAATTTGACATGGGTACAAAAATTACCAGCCTAACCATCTGGGTCATCCGCGCCTTTCAGTCATTACGAATAGTATAGTAGTCTGCAGGGTCTCACTACATCAGACTCGTAGTGATTTTCCTGTTCTCAGCCTCCCAAGCACTGGGATTACAGGTGCATGCCACCATGCCCAGTCTGAGTCACAGTTTCAGTGTGACCCGGGGGCGGAGCTGGCACGGCTCGCTGGAGATTGAACCCCTGGCCGCTGCACTCTGCCTAAGCAGGCGCTTTAGTCTGCTGAGCTGTCAGGCCAGGCCTATGATGAATACTTTCATTCATTTATTTACATTGCTTCCTGTGTGGTTTATCTCCTCAGTCACTGCCCAAAGGACTCTGGGAAGCAGTAAGAATAGGCAGGCGCAGACACAAGGCCTAGATTCTTCTCCAGTGTTGTAGAAAGGGACTTTGCATGATGGAATAGAGCCCTCTGCTGCCCTATGCCGCCTGGACGGACCCTGGGGGGACCATGTTGAATAAGTTATTTTATTTTTAAGCAGTTTCACAAGCAGTACTTAGTTTGAGCTCTTTTGCACTTGTTAATGCCAACAGGCCGTTCCTCTCTGCCAGCAGCCCAGCTGCGCCTCCCCGGGCTCCTGAGGCACTAACAGCAATGGCACTGCCTGTGGTGATCTCACATTGTCCCACATCTCTACCAAGTTTAGGTTCTGTTTATATGTCTGGTTCCCTCATGCTAGTAAGCAACCCTATCCAGGTAGCAACAATTTATTTTCTGTAGAGTGACAGAAAATCTTCGCTCATCTTTTGTCTTGTTTTTCTACTGGTCTCTTTATAGCTCAAATCAACTAAGAATTCTGTCTGCTGGGAAGTCATTCCTTTACTACTTTGTACAAAGTTAGCTCATGCCTCTTGTTTCTCCTCGAAGTTGTGGACTGAGAACTGAGGTTCTGGAGAGCACCGGGGTCGCCCTCTCTGTGCCTGTCTCTGGTCTGAATCTGAAATCTCTTGTCTATTTTTGGAGAGTGTGAAAACCCTGGATTATATAATTTCTCTCAATTCAGTGTAGCTTTGTTCTGACTGACTTTAGAGATAAATAATTACTTATGTAAATATTCTTAGAATTCCCACAAAATAACGAGGTTAAATTCCTAGTACCAGGTCAGAACCATTTCAGAATCCAAGTTCACCATAGTGAAGACTGACTTTGGTAAATCAGACTAGTTCAGTAATTTAATTAGAAACATAGCCATGTTGTGGGCTGGTGAGATGGCTCAGTGGTCTAAAGCACCTACTTAGAACAAGCTTAGCAAAGCACAGGGAAGGGACCGCAGTTCAATCCCCCAGCACCACATGCCAGCCAGCCGCGCCCCCCTGGTGGGCTAAGCTGGCTCACACACACACACACACACACACACACACACACACACACACACAAATAAGTAAATAAATTTTTTAAAAAAAGAAACATAGCCATGTTGCTTCTGTTTATCCATACATTTAATTGTTCTGGTTCTGTCTGTCCTAAACTTATACAAGCTTACCATCAAATAAGTGCTTATTTATTTTACACAATACACAGAATTATCAAGTGTGGAAATTAACGTCAAACGAAATCCAGTCATTATGTTGAGAAAGCACTTCTTTCAACAGTAACAAGTTTTGTACTCAGAAGACAATTTACAAGTTGACCTTAGGCTGAGGTGTACTTAAGTTAATTTATGGAAATCGCAGGCCATGGAGCTGCCGTGTAAATGCTGTACGGTGCCGAGGCATGGGCTACCGAATGTCACTTACACGTGCAAGCTGTTGTGTCTGCCCCGTGTAAACGTGGTAGTGCACAACTGAAATCCCAGCACCTGGAAGGCTGAGGCAGGAGAATCTCAAGTTCATTTACAGCCTTGTTTATGTAGCAAGTTCAAAGCCAGCCTGGACCAAATACTGAGAGCCTGTCTGTCTCAGAGCCCCCCATAAAAGACAACAAGGGAAAGGGCACAGAATTAGCAGAATTGTTGTCTTATGAAATGACACAAATCCAGATTTAACAATCAAATAAGAAGCTTACATGTCAGCTTAGTAACAGTAAAACTCAAAACCCAGTTTTCCCTGGAGCACGCAGTGAGGAAGCTCAAGACTGCCCGCACGGGGAAGCACTGTATTTGGTATTCTGTGTTGCAGGGACGCGTGTGACACTGTGCCTTCCATTGTCGCCTTACCCTCCTCTCCAGCACTGTAATTAACTCTTGAAAAACTTTGCTGCAAGTGCTGTAGAAGTACTCGACACAGGGCCGGCCTGATAGCAGACTAAAGCGCCTGCTTTTTAAAAAGAAAAAAATACTTGACACCATGTCATGGGCTGCATCACCAGCCGTCGGGGAGGCCCTGACCACACGGTGGACACGTGCGCTCTGGGGGTGGTGGTGGTGAGAACGGAGAGTGTGTCTGTGAAAGCCTGCGCACTCGGCCTGGCGCGGGGCAGCTGCGTGTGAGTGCAAACGTGAGTGTGCACCTGGAGGAAGCGCCTGCCCAGGGAAGCCCAGGTTGGAGTTCTGTTTGTTAGCCAGGTGTGGTGGCGCACAGCTGTCATCCAGGCCCCTGGGAGGCTGGGCAGAGGATCACACGTGCGAGCCAAACCTGGGCACCACAGCGGCTTAGCAAAACCATCTCAAAAAATATTTTTTTTTTCTAAAAAGGGCTGGGGAGGGGCCGGGGAGATGGCTCAGTAGAATAAGTGCTTGCCTGGCAAGCACAAGGGCTTGAGTTCAATCCCCGGTTCTGCAAAAATAAATAAATAAAAATAAATAAATAAAAAGGGCTGGGGATGTAGTTTTGTGCGAAGGCTCTGGGTTCCATCCCTAGTAGTGCAAGAATAAAACAAAAAAGTTCCGTTTCTCCCTTCCCTCTCACGGGCTTGAGACAGCTGTAGAGGGGATGCCCTGGGGCTGGGGAGGGCCATACCTGCCCTGCCAGGATGCTTCCAAGATTGGTGCATTTTGTCTTGTCCCAGCTGGGCGGGAGGCTTTCAGCTGTCATCTGTGCAGCCCTAGTCCCTCTGGTGGAAGTAACCTGGCCCAGGGATGAGCTCACTGTGGGCCCCATGCTGGGTGACACGTGGATGCGCCTTTGTGCCACTCCCGGGGAGCTGCTGCCCGTGCTTAGCTGCAGCCCGCAAGATGCCCAGATCCCTCTGGGAAATGGAGGAGATATGGTAAGATGTCAGGCCCAATGTGGATGGAAGAGGGCTAGAGGATGGGCAGGGAAAGGGTGCACTGGAACTGGAAGAGGACAGTCAGGAAGAAGAGAGTGTGCCCAGGGGGCTCCTCTAGCTCTGTCCCCAGAATCAGGGCCAGTAATCATATTATGATCTCTTGAGAGCTGGTTGGAAGAGGAACTTGCCCGTCCAGCACTGTACTCCTGCAGGAAAGGGAAGACCTCACTGTGGTCAGCACTAGCAGTCACAAGGGACATAGGTGGAGGAGCAGGAGCCCCTGGGGGAGGACCTTGCAGGCCTGGAAGGGTGGCATAGCCCTGGGCTTAATGCCAAGCAGCTCCCAGCTTCCTGATGCCTTACCCAGAGTCCCCAGGGCCTAGATGGAGCTCTAGGTGAGGCTGCTTCCAGGTGCTTTCTCTGCCTCTGAACCCGTCTGGGATTTCCGGGATGGTCTGAACCTCACATGGGCTCTGTTTTTCTGGAGAGGATGCTGGCTTTGATCCCTGTCTCAAAGAGGTCCCCACACCCTAAAAGATGAACCATAGTCTTGAGGGATCTCTGCAGCTGGAGGCACAAGTGAGCCACCTTGCTCCCCGCTCTGCTCAAGACAGGTGCGGGCCAGGCAGTCCCCACAACCTGGTGGGCTGTGACAGGAGCAGAGGCGTGTGCACAGCCTGGCGCCGCTCCCACCCACACAGCTTCTGGCTGCTCTGCCAGGCCTGCGGGCTCAGACCTGGGGTGCTGACAGCCCTCCCGCTTTTGCCAGTCAGTAAGGCCATGCCCACCAGGGCTGCCTTATCGCTGCTGAGCAGGTGTACTCGGCCTTCGTACTGACAGGTCCTTGGGCTTTTCCACGTATCTTCTCTCCTTCCAAAGACCAGAGTGCCCATCCCTCTCAGGGCCACCATGCTTCTAATCTGGTGCCCTAGTTCTTTTTTTTTTTTTTTTTGGCAGAACCGGGGATTGAGTTCAGACTGGTGCCCTGGTTCTGACTGCACATGCCACCCACGTCCATGCCCTCTGGAAGCAAGATCCCTCGGGCAGAGGAAATGTCTGAGGCATGGACGCGTGTGGGTATGTGCAGTCAGAGCCAGGGCACTGATCGGATACACCTGACCCACGGCTATGAGCCGCCACCCCTGGTCGTGATGGTGCCCTCTGCAGAGCTGGAGAAGGGCGCATGCGCCGGCTCCAAGGTGTACGCGCTGTGCCGGGGTTGGCTTCCTGTCATGGCAGCACAATGCCTAGGTGATCCCCTAGATGGAGGGAAGGTTCGGTTTGGCTCATGGTGTCAGGACATGCAGTCTGTGGCCTGCTGGCTCCCTGGCTGTTGAGCCGAGAGAAGGTGGCAGACCCTTCATCTTGGAGCAGGCGCAATGCGTGGGCCAGCACTGCATCCCCAGCAAGCCAGAGGCCTGGTCAAGACACAGCTGCCCCCGGCAGGGAAGTTTCTGCAGCAGGGACTTGGCAACGCTCCCCCGGGACCCATGGCTCTGGAGTGTGGCTTCCAGGAGACCTGAAGAGCCTGGACTTCCGTGCGGTGTAAGACGCGTGGGTGGGAGGCAGGGCTGCTCCCTGCTGCCCCCTTGCACACGAGTGAGGTTTCTTGTCTCATTTTGGTGAGAAACAGCTGGAGGACTGTTATGGTTTGTGCAGGCGTTCCCCCGAAAGCCTCATGGGGCGGTCATGGGGCGGCTTCTGGAGTCTGTGTTGCTTACTGTGGGTGTGGGTGCTGCACCCGCCCTGGCAGGGAACTTGCTCTACCGTGTAAGGAGCGGAGAGGCTGGCCAGCTGCCTGAGCTGCTGCCGCTCCCTCGGCTCTCTGCTCTTTGCCGCTGCCGTGAAAGTTCGCTCTCTGCCATGTGCCGCTCTGCCTTGGAGCCGGCTGAGTAGGGACTGAATCCTCCAGTGACTGTGAGCTAAATAAACCTTTCCTTCCTTCATTTTGAGTGTCAGGTATTTGTCTCAGCAACGAGAGAAGAGTACCTGAGACAAGGACCGAGCTCTGTGACTGGCTGCTGGTGGAGGGCAGGGACGGCACTCCTGTGAGGGCCTTCTGGGCTGAGGCAGGCTCTGCAGGAGGTAGACATGGGGCGCGTAGGATCCCCATCCTTAGTGGGCCACCCTTGAAGTAGGGAGCCCCTGTTCTCTGGTGGGCCTTCGCAGAGCCTCTGTCCCCTTCCTGCCTTGCTGCTCGCAGTGAGCTCTTCTGACCTCTTCTGACCAGCAGCCTCGGCCTCAGGCACCCCACACCCCACACCCCACCCAAGCCTGTTAGTGACAGGTTCTCGGTGCAGCAGAGAAAAAGGCAGAAGGAACAAGGGAAAGGGCTTTGTTTTCTTTGAGGACATGGAGAGAATTTGGGGAGGTCAGTGAATTGTCTGAACTGGACAAAGGAAGGCTGAGGCTTTGAAGACCTTTTGCCAGGGGAGAGGTTTGAAGGGCATGTTTAGATATATCTGAGAAACTGACTGGGGCTCTTCCCTGAGGTGATGGGAAGGGTGAAAGTGAATAACATCCTGGGCTAAGTTGGAGAAGAATTCTGGGGGAGGTGGTCCTGGAGTATAGGCCTTTATTTTGAGGGCATCAGCCATATTAGATGACCACAATGACTTTGGCAGTTCACACTAGGGCGGGAAACTCTCAGGAAGGCAACCCAGACCAGCCACGGCCTAAGCCCAAGGTCACTGGAAAAATGGTAGGCCCAGGAAAGTTCGGGAAAGCAGCTGTATGACCTGTGAGAGTGGCAGGAATCAGCAGGATCGCTTGGGTCAGGCACTAGTCAGAACCAACGTAAACAGTCAGGAGGCTACGGAGGAGGAGCTCTCAGGAGGAGGGGGAGCTCTCAGGAGGAGGGGGAGCTCTCAGGAGGAGGAGGAGCTCTCAGGAGGAGGAGGAGCTCTCAGGAGGAGGAGGGGCTCTCAGGAGGAGGGGGAGCTCTCAGGAGGAGGAGGGGCTCTCAGGAGGAGGAGGGGCTCTCAGGAGGAGGAGCGGCTCTCAGGAGGAGGAGGGGCTCTCAGGAGGAGGGGGAGCTCTCAGGAGGAGGAAGAGCTCTTACGTGTGCGCCTGAGGAGGAGCGCCTCGGCCAGAAGTCCACAGCCTTGAGGAGAGCCCTCCCGCAGAGCCCTGGCCAATAACTGGACTTCTGATGGGCACGCCCTTGTTGTGCTCCTGAGCACCCTTGCTATCGATCCTTGTGGCCAAAGATTGTTATTTCAAAATCACTGATATAACCCTGGTCATTTTGCCGTTGTCAGTTTCTGTCCCCTCGTCCCCTCTGAACACTTGCGTTCTGCATCACCACTCTCCCACGCCTGAATCCGCAGCACTTTAGAGGTGTCCTCTGATATGTTTTGAGAGAGGGTCTCGCTGTGTGTCCAGGTGGGCCTTGGTGTCACTGCAAAGGATTGGACACCACGGTGTGGGGAGCGCCTGGCACACGGCCCACTCTGGAAAGCAGAGTCTCCTTCAGGGTCTGTTTTTCTGCAGGTTCTCTGGGAGGGGCTGAGGGTGGGCCCTTCTGGAAGCTTCCGGGTAGCTCTGACGCAAGCCCACTGCTGTTTTCTGTTTCAGCGCCTGACCCTTGGCACTGTACCAGAGGACAGCCTCACGCACCAGGGAGACTGGCCAGGGTTGGCCCAGCAAGCGCAGCAGGGGGAAAGGGAGGTGGCTGGTGGGAGTCTCACTCCAGCCCCTGGAAACCTACAGGGTTGAGGTTGGGGGGCTGAGGGACTAGAGCCCACAGGCTCAGGGGGAAAACGGAGTGAGAAGAGGGGGTGGCGATGTCGGAGTCGCAATTTTAAGAGCTTGGCTGGGAGAGGAAAGGACTTGAGACAGTAGAGAATTAAAGGGATTGTTAGGAAAGGAGGAGCAGACTCCGTACAAAGGGTAATCAAAGAATACTGTAAATGCTTACATATAAAAATTATTACAAAAAAGTAACGTCATTAATCTCCCTCCAAATCCTCACTGAGAACACACTCCTTCCATTGTTCGTTCTTGCCACTTTGGGAAGCAGCTCCGGCAGTCTTCCTAGGTGAGCACCACACAGGGAGCGCCGCTGCCCAGTGCCGTCCACCGGAAGGCAGGCTGGTAAAAGCCTGAGAGCGCAGCCTCGTCCGCCCAGCCACGGGGTCCGGGACCTTGGGACTTCTGGCTGGCCCCTGAAGTCAAAATAACCATGACAGGTAAATGGTTTGAATTCACTTGGAGCAGCCATGACAGGGCAACCAGGGACAGCTGATGAAAGACTTCCAGAACTGCTCCAGAAAGTGACAAAAATAAGGATAAGTGTGTTTGAAATGAGGATTTTGAAGGGTTCTAAAATAATAGGAATGTGTCTTTTATTGTAATGAATTTTTTTTTGTGCAGAACCGGGGATTGAACTCAGGCCCTTGCGCTTGCCAGGGAAGCACTTATTCCACTGAGCCATCTCCCCAGCCCCTGAATTTTAAAAAAAAAAAAATTGAAACATCACACAAAATTATTTTATTTATTTATTTTGTTTGCGGTACCAGGGATTGGACGCATGGCTTTGTGCTTGCCAGGCAGGCACTCATTCTCCTGAGCTATCTCCCAACCCCTTCACAGCAGTTTTATCACACTTCAAATTACGGGGGCGACCTACACTTTACTCAGTACCTCCCATTTCTTTCCCATAGGTTTGCTGTTTTTAAGTTGCTTTTGAAACTATAGAGCTTCTCTTTTAGTTTTTTTGTTTGTTTTTTGTTTTTGTTTTTTTTTTTTGCGGCACTGGGGTTTGAACTTAGGACTCTGTGCTTGCCAGGCAAGTGCTTATTCCACTGAACCCTCTTTCAGTTATTTTTTTTTAATTATTTATTTATTGTGTGTGTGTGTGTGTGTGTGTGTGTGGGTGTGGGTGGCCAGCTCAGCCCACCAGGGGGCGGGCTGGCTGGCATGTGGTGCTGGGGGATTGAACCGCGGTCCCTGTGCTTTGCTAAGCTTGATCTAAGTAGGTGCTTTAGGCCACTGAGCCATCTCACCAGCCCCCTTCAGTTATTTTTTGAAACTAGAGTTTTGTTCTTTTTTTTTTTTTTTTCTGTTTTCGTTTTTTTTGAAACTATATAATACAGCATACACATGGAATGTGGATACACTGAGAATGCACAACTTAGTAAATGCAAAAATGTACAGCTTAAGACTATGCAGAGCTGGAAAGATAGCTTGGTGGTCTAAGCGCCTGCCTGGCAAGTGTAAGGATCTGGGTTCAATCCCCGGTACCATGTTATGTGCTGTCCCCAAAATTGAGCATACCTGTAATCCCATGGCTGGGGAGGTTGAGACAGGAGGATTGTTAAGAGTCTGAGCTGTGTAGTGAGACCCTGTACCAAACAAATAAATAAATAAAGATGATTTTTTTTTCCAGAGACTATGGAGGAGCCGGGGAGATGGCTTAGTAGAATAAGCACTTGCCTGGCAAGTACAAGGGCCTGAGTTCAATCCGTGGTTCCACCAAAAATAAATAAATAAATAAATAAATAAATAAATAGACTGTGGTACCCCATATTCACGGTTCTGCACCCTCATATTTAGTCACCTGTAGGTCAAAAACTACTAGAGAAAAAAGCTTGCATCTGTACTGAGTGGCACCAAGTTTTCCTGTCATTGTTCTCTGAAAATAAAGTATAAGGACCATTTACATTGTACAGGGCACCACCCAGAGATGATTTACAGTGTCCAGGATGGGTGCAGATTATAAGCATATCCTGTGCCACGTTGTACAGGACAGTGGCTGTTGCAATTTGCTCTCCATGGAGCATCCTGGAGCCAACCTCCCACAGAACTGAGGGACAAGTGTCACGAAGCCACATCCTTGGTACTTAGCCACTAAGGAGTGCAAGCCCTCAGGACAGGTGGGGGTTGGCAACACTGGCAGCAGGGCTGGAATGGGGCTGGAGGGTGCAGGTGGGCTCAGGGCCTGGTCTGGCAGCAGGGGAGACACAGCAGTTCCTTGGGTGTGGACAGGGCTGTGCCTCTCCTGTGTGGCTTCTCACATCTCCAGTGCCCAGGAAGGCCTGTGGCCAGCCCAGGCGGGGGAGGTGCCTGGCTCTTGTCAGACAGGAGCCGGGGCAGTGGATGGGGCACCGTCCCCAGCACTGGAGCCACCCCAGAGAGACGGCTCCTGCCAGCCAGCCCAGCGCCTGGGCAAGTGCTTGATTGGCTTGGCCTGAGGGCCTGCTGGGGTCCCAGTGATAAGGAGAAAACAAGTCCCTGGTTGGTGACAGGTCAAGGCAACCCTGTGTGAGATAGGGGTCACATGGCCATTATGCAAGCCTCAAAACAGGGTGTTTCTGGTTTTCCATAAGCAGCTGGGAATTTCTGTTACTTGTTTATACAGAACTAGGACTTCCAAGGAAGGAGACCGTGTCAGCTATCACATCCACCCTGGCCTTCCATCTGCCCAGTTCCCACACCTCCCAGGGCCAACTTTATTCTTAGACCTATGTGCATCTTTCCAGAGTTTGCAAACGCATGTCTAGGCTTCCAAATCAAACACTGGAGTCTCCTGTGTTTGTACCAAATTAACATATTCTGGAATCTTTCACACCTTGCTTTTCCCCATTTTTTATTGCGGCAAAATACCAATAATGCGCAATTTACCGTCTGAGCGCTTCTAAGTGCGCCCTCGGCGAGCTCTGCTCATCTGCACCATCGTGCGGTGGTCACTCCGCCACCCGAATCTCATCTCGCTGCCCTGAGTGGCACCGCACCCAGCCCCTGTCCACATCTGTCTATGGCCTCGATTCCTCCAGGTGCCTCTGCAGGCGGGGTCACACTCCGTCTCTGTGCAGCTGTCTCCTACTCAGCAGTGTCCTTGAGGCTCATCCACCTGGCAGCAGGTCAGAATTGCCTTTCGTTTGAAGGCGGAATTGTGTTCTACGGCATGCACAGGCCACACTGCTGGCCCGCCCACCTCGGTGGACACTCAGGCTCCCTTGGCTCTGAGCTATTGTGATAACGCTGCCATGAATGTCAGCGTGCATGTGTCTCTGAGGTCCTGCGTTCTGTTCTTTAGGGTGTAGGTGTATTTGGTACAGGGTTTCACTACAGAGCTCAGACTTGTAGTGATCCTCCTGTTTCAGCCTTTCCAGCGCTGGGATTACAGGCATGCGCCACCATGCCCAGACTCAGTGGTAGACTCAGCGTGCCCTGTGGCAGGGCTGGTGCAGCGTGTGCTGGGGATCAAACCCTGGCCCCTGGGCTTGCCTAAGCAGGCACTTAGTCCACTGCGCTGTCTCGCCAGCCCTATGCACCTTTCTTTCTTTCTTTCTTTCTTTCTTTCTTTCTTTCTTTTTCTTTCTTTCTTTCTTTCTTCTCTTACTGAACAATACTTTAGAGACCTTTCTATGAGAAAACTCTTGCTCAGCTCATTTTAGTTTCTTTTAAGACAAGATCTTGGTAAATTGCAGGTTGCCTTGAGCTTGTGAGTCTCATCCTCAGCCTTCTGAGCATCTGGGATCACAAGCACATGCCACAACACATACCACAAGCACATACCACAACACATACCACAAGCACATACCACAACACGTACCACAAGCACATACCACAACACGTACCACAAGCACGCACCACAAGCACACACCACAGCATTCTTTTTTTCTTGAGATAGGGTTTTGCTTTGTAGTTCAGGCTGCTTTCAAACTCACCGTGTAGCCCAGGCTGTCCTCAAACTTGTGGTGAGCCTCCTGCTTCTGCCTCCCGAATGCTGAGATTACAGGTGCTCACTACCATACACAGCTCCACGTTTGTTCTATACATGAAAAGCGTGAGTCCCAGAATGGGGACTCCAGATTTGCTGGGCCCAGAACTTGGTTTGCAAGATGGACCTCTCGTTCCAAACCAATGGACTCCCCGAGCAGAGCTACTTTTGCCTGGTGTTCTGTTATTTACAAAAAACCCTAGCTCGTAAGTTTGGGGCCTAAAAATACCATTCTACAAAGTGAAGATGACTTGAGGTGTGGCTCTATTGTATGGCTGTCATTTCATGGACCTCGGGCAAGTGTGTGCCTGGTGATTTCTCATCATACAGTTCCACACCACTGAACCATAAATTCCTTTAACTGAGGGGAGAGGGATGCCTGTATGCTGGTCACCAATCCCCTCCGCCTCTGCACAGCATCCTCCCCTGGGGACATGCCTCTCCTGCCTCAGCAGGGTCTGCCTTGAGCAAGCCCCTTGCCTGCCTCAAGGAGACTGTGTGACCAGGACCTTTCTCCAGGCCCCTTGGGAGCAGCAGGTCCAGGAGAGATGAGCAAAGCACCCCTCTCCTGTGGAGGGTGCTGACCTCAGAGCATCTTGACCTGACTTGGAGCTGGGGTGCCCTTAGAGGAAGGTCACCAGCACCAGCTCCCACCCCACTGGATGAGGGGCCCGGTAAGATGAGGGGATTTGGACAGAGATGACACATGCGGGGGAAGATACTGAGGACATGGGGACAGTGGGTGGGAGAAACTGCTTGCCAGAGCTGCCACCAGGGACACGGATCTGGGTGTCTTTCCCTCTCTGCATGGGAGAAGCAGCAGCACTCAGAACTGGCCCAAGCACACAGAGTGAGGCCTCCGCTGCCTCGACGGTCCCCAGGTGCTCCTTCCACTGGGTTCTCTTGGGTCTTGCTTTCCCTTGCCCATCCCAGAGCTAGCTGTGACACCCACAGTGGGTGGCAGACGAGCAAGAGAGAAGTAGCATGGGTTTATTTAGCCAAAGCTCACCTAGCATGAATGCCTTCGAAAATGGAGACTAAAGACCCAGGAAAGGGGCCAGGGAGATGGCTCAGTGGAATAAGCAGTTCCCTGACAAGAGCAAGGGCCTGAGTGCAATCCCTGGTTCCACTGAAAGGAAAAAAAAAGACCCAGGAAAGCCGTTGCTTTGTGTGCTAAACCTGCAGGAAGATGCAGAGGGCCTTAGAATAACATGATTGGAGAAAGGGAGAGCATAAAGTCGTGTGTGTGTGTGTGTGTGTGTGTGTGTGTGTGTGTGTGTTTCATATTAAGCTCAAGAAAGCATTTTACTTGTAATCCCAGCACTTTGGAGCCTGGGGCAGGAGGATCAACATGAGTTTGAGGCCAGCCTGAGCTACCTAGTGAGTTCACATCCAGCCTGAATTGCATAGCGAGACTTTGTCTCAAAAAAGAAATAAAGCTTTTTAAGATAAAAAAAAAAAAGTTTATTAAGATAGACATGGTAGCTCATGCCTATAATTCCAGCACTTCGAGGCTGAGGCAGAAGGATCATTGTGACTTTGAGGCCAGACTGCGTTACATAGTGAGTTCAAAGCCATCCCGGGCTACACAGGGAGACACTGTAGCAATAATAAATAAACACAAGCATTTGTGGGAAAGGACAGAAACCCTGGTCGGGGCTCTCGTGCCAACCTTGCTGTGGCTAAGCTCTGTATGTGTGGCAGGGGCAGGTGTGGCACAGGGGCGCAGGCTGTCTGCAAGCCCGCCACCACCTGAGCCAGGAGCCAGGGGAGGGGTCTGAGGGGCTTCTCTTCTCCTAAAGCAAAAGCAGGTGAGATCGGGAAGACGAGAGGAGCAGAGACGCGTCTGCATCTGCGCAGGGAGGAGGCGTCCCAGGAGCGGACCGCCTTCTGTGAGCGGAGTCTCGGCGCTGGAGGCCCAGGAGGCAGGCGGAGGCGCCTTCGGCTGATCTGAGGGCCACAGCCTCGAGCCCAGGAGGGCCCGGCGCCACGTGCAGAGCCGAGCGGTGAAGCAAGAGAACTGCCCCTCCTGCGGGGGGCGCCAGGCCTCAGCGGCTGGACGCCGAAGGCGCAGGCGTGCAGTGAGGTCCGGAGATGTTGGGATTCTGATCAGCAGGAATTCGCTACAAAAAGCAGCAAGGCTGTCCCGCTTAGGTGCTCCTGGGGAGGTGTCCTAATCCACCAGGAGCTGGAGCTTTGAAAAACTAAAAGGAAAGCATTCAATTAAGCAGAGATTTCAAACTATATCACTGTTTTCAGGCTGACAGTGAACATTTTACCTGCTTTCTAAAGGACTGGTGCCAAAGGAGAGGTCAGTGTGAGAAGCAGAACAGGTGGCACGAACCAAGTGTTCACGTGTTTTCAGCCTCTTGTCACCTTGCTTCCCAGGGCTGGTACATAACCACCGTCTAAAAGCACTCATGGAATTAGGCTGGATTGTGACCCAGCGCTCCAACCGGAGATTTTGGATTTTGAGTGATAGAAAACAGCAATTAAATTTAGAATGTCCCCCAGACCCAGCAAACGCGACAATCACGAACGAGGATAAAACCAACAAATGCCCCAGGCTCTGTTCAACTGTTGGACAAAATGCTCTATAAATAGATTCCTTGATTCTCCAGCAGGGGGCAGCGTGGGCCTCCCTCAGCGCGACCGATCTGAGGGGCAACAGTCAAGAGACCCCCTTGCCTTTACTCTACCGGGAAGAAAGTCGTAGACTCGATTTCTCAGACCTCCTCTGCTGTGGTTGGGGCAGGGATGGCGCGCAGCGGGAAAGCAGAGGGAGGCCGGATGAGGAGCAGGGAGACTGGGGCTCCCGCGCTGGGGACCTCGGCCTGGCGCTCAGCTCTGGGACCCGCTGTGCGTAGTAGGAAGAGCTCAGGCCCTGGATTGCCTCTGCCCTCTGCTGCTGACAGCACGCACTGCTGTAGCTGGTAGGTCTCGCTGTCTGTCTTTCTCTGTCTGTCTCTGTCTGTCTGTCTTTCTGTCTGTCTCTGTGTCCCGTCCCCACCCCCCTCACTCACCCAGGGTCTTGCTGTCTTGCTGTGTAGGTCAGGCTGGTCTGAACTGAACTCAGCGCAGCCCATGCTGGCCTCAAGCTCCCGGCACTCCTCCTGCCTCAGCCTCGCGGGAGGGCTTGGGTTACAGGCCTTGCACCACCACTCCCAGCCTGTATATTGGCATTCTGAGCTCCATCGTGTAGCTGCAAGCCTGTCTTTCCCCCTTATTCACCCCTAGCCTGCTCCCCATGGCTCGGCTTTGCTACAGAAGGGGAGGATGTCACCCCCTCTGTGGCCCAGTTCCTGGTGTCCCAGAATCCGTGGGGGCCCTTCAGTGTCCTGCAGTCCTGCTGTGTGGGGTCACATTCAGCAAGGAGCCAGGGTCCCTGCAGTTAGAGAAGCTGCAGTAGCTCGAGGTTTATCCAGGAGCCACGCGGAAAGCCCTCTTGCCATCTCTGTCTTTCTTACCTTTCGCCTACATCACTGAAAGGGAGCATCACACAGGCTTTTTTTTTTTTTTTTTTTTTGTCTGTTGGTTTGCTAGAAATAGAAGCAGCTGAAATATCTTAAACAGAAACTTCTCTTGCTTAAACAAACAAACAAAAAACCAAGCTCTGACTCCTGGGGCACCAGTGACAACCTTTAAGATGAGGTCTTCAGCTCTGTCTGTCCTGACGTTGATGGGCAGAGCAGAGGCAGCTTGGCAGAGGAAGGGGGCAGGGGACAGCCAGTGACTGCATGTCTGGCCTCAAGGGACAGCTCGGTGACAAGCCGGCTAGCAGGTCAGTCTCCTGCAGACATATATTGAGCTGGTGAGGGATGAGGCTGCCTGAGCAGTGGGTGAAGTTGGGACATTATGTCAAGCTGATTGCTTAAAGGAAGAAAGCCACTCCACGGCCTCAGGTCTGGGGCTAGCTCCAAGTCTCACAAAGCCGACCTGCCTTTGTCTTCGCTCTTGCTGGCCGCTCCTGTGTCTTGGCCACCTCCTCCCCCTTCTCCCTTTCCTTCCCTTCCCCCTTTTCTCTGCCTTCCCCCTTTCCTCCCCCCTCCCCTTCTCCCTGTCCTGTCCCCTTCTTCCCTCGTCCTCCCCCTTCTCCGTCCTCCCTCACCACCTGTGATTCCTGAGCTTCTGACTCAGGCTGCCGCACAGGCTGCACTGAGTTGAGCAGGGCTCTGGGAAGGCTGGCGGCAGTGTCATGCTGTCCCCAGGACACTGAAGGGCTGGGACCTGCCCTCCACGCCCGCATAGGGTGTACCGGTCACTTCTCAAGAGAAAAGCCTCCTCCCTGTCCCATGGGGCACAGCTCACAGCCACATTGGGTGGAGTCCAGCGGGTGTCGCTGCAGACAAGGGCTGGGCTCCTGCTTGATTTTTTGCCTCCATCAGTGAAGTGTGTGTGCGCTCCCACATTTGTACATATCAAGAATTCCTGTGTCACGGTTATACACACTTAAAGCATATTAAAAGCAGAAAGGAACAGGCTAAAAATACTGCCAAAGTTGTCATCTTCTCACACCTAACTGCCTCCTCCTGTTGCTTGCCAGGTGCTGGCACCATAGAGCAGATCTGCTGGCCGAGGTGTCCTTGGGGTACAGGTTGCCTTGGACATCCAAGAAGGACAATATGGTAGTTACAAGGTGCCTGGTCCCTCCTCCACTGGGGTTGGGTAGAGTGTGTCCCACCCTTGGGGTCAGGGTCACTGTGCACTGTATTTGGTGAAAGCAGGCCGACAGAAGTGACCCAAGTGGTTCCAAGTGGCTGTTTGAAGGGCCTGAAGGGGAGGGCACAAGTGGGAACATAGGAAAAGCGAGGCACTAGCTTTCAGGGGTGACATAAACCCCAGGCTGAGTGGCTTCAGCAGCAGTTGCCGTTGCTGTGACCGGAAGCCACAAGCCTCGGTGTGATGGGGCTGGCTCCCTGCGGCCTCTCCCTGCTGCCACATACGGAGTCCCTCTGTGCGTGTCTCTGTGCCAATCTCCTCTTCCTGGAAGGGCACGTTAGATTTGCTGGGGCCCGCTGCCACGCCTGGCCTCAGGTAAGTGCTGGCCACGGCAAAGGCTCCATCACTGGCCTCTCAGGCTTGAAGCCTTAGCTGGGTCTGTGAATGCAAAGGGCGTCGCCCCCGAAAGTGGCTTCTGCACCCACGGAGTCACCCTCTGCCTTTCCACTCTGGCTCTGCTCCTCCAGGCTCTAACTCTGTCCCCTGTGGCCTGAGGCCCCCAGCCCTTGCCCAGTCCCAGCACAACCTCTCAGTCCTCTTGTCCCTCTCAGCCTGGCTCCCTAGTCCAGCACATGCTGGCTCTTTCCTAAGACACTTCGTTTCTGCCATCCTGCCCTCCGCGGTACCCCCTGCCAACCCACTTTCCTGTGACAGGCCAGGCCATCTCTGTGAGGAAAGCACCAGCTTGCGGGAGGGCATCAGGCAGCTGTGCTCACGGCTCTGCCTCCACGTGTGACTGCAGGGCCCGCAGCGGGCAGCCGACACCACCAGGCAGTTTGTTCTACATTGAGTAGTTGGTCTAAGTGCTTCATCTTAAACCCCCGCCTCTCTGCCCCTTCGACTCATGTTGCTATTTCTTAGGAAAACAAAGCCATGCCCCAGGCTCATCTCTCCCGGTGCTCACGACACAGGCCTGCACATCTTTGGCTGCGTCTTTGCCTCTTGCTATGAAAAATGTGGGCAATTTTTTTTTAAACAAAGGACACATTGCCCTGAGTGTCCCCCCAATCCCTCTTGCCTAAACACACTTCTCCCATTGTTCTTGCCGCTCTCTGCAGCAGCTCTGGAAGCCATGCGAGCCTTTAGCTGGGCTGTGCTGGCTGCCTGAATCAGGTCAAAGCCTTTCCCTTTCATGGTCGTTTTGACTTTGGGGAACAGCCAGAAGTCACACAGCGCCACATCCTGTGAACAAGGTGGACGAGGACCACCATCAGGTTTTTGACAGAAATTGTCACAAACGTGTGACCAGTGAGGGATGATCAACAGAGATGGTAAATATTTTAATTTAAAAATGTATTACTGGGGCTGGGAAGATGGCTCAGTGGAATAAGCGCTTCCCTGGCAAGCGCAAGGGCCTGAGTTCAATCCCTGGTTCCGCCAAAAAAAAAAAAAAAGTATTACTGCACCTTGTCACTAGTCGTCTTCACACACCCAGCATACTCAGCTTTGAAGACGAGTACCCCAGAGTTCTTGGCACAGGGTTTTTCACTAGAACACGCTTTATGGCTTTGGTCCACACTCAGCTCACGTTTCTCCTCCCTCTTCACAGCAAAATAAGCTGCCGCAGTGGCCTCTACTGGCCGCCTGCACTTTCTTCTTCACCTCCCATTTTCTGTGAGAGGCGTGTAAAAGGCTGACAGTATTAAAGCCGCACATCTGATCAGAGCACGGTAGAACTGCCTCGGTGGCAAAGTCCACTGGAGGAATGGCCCAGCCGGCTCTGGCCCTGCAAGTGCAGGAGTGATGGCTGCACCTCTCGGCTCCGCAGCCTTAGCTCCCTGGCTGCTCCCTGTGGGATTCAATGTACCTGTCACCAAGCAGTCTTGCTTAGGGGAGACAGGCGAAAGAGAAGTAGTGATGCTGGTCTTGTGCTCCCACCCACAGCTGGGTCTGAGTGCTCCAATCACTCATCCACTCATTTATCCATCATCCACCCATCATGCTCTCAATCCCTCAATCCAATAGTCCATCCAGCCATCAGTCACCCATCAGTCATCTATCAAGCCATCCATCCACCCATCCATCTGTCATCCATCCACCCATCCATTCGTTAGCAGGGTAAAACTAAAAGGAAGTAAATCCCTCTTTTTCATATGGCTATCTTCTTTTGAAATATTTTTATTTCACTTTATCTAACAGCAATATAGAAACATAATCATAAAAAATAAAATTGTAAGTTGTCCATCGATTGTGTAATAGCACTTGATATTGCTACAGAGTAGGTGTTGGGCGAGGCCGGGCCAGCTGGAGCCTGCCCCGGGGCCTCTAGGCTTCTGTGATTGCTACGGAGCCTGCGAAGACATTGACCACTACAAGACCACTTGTGGGAGCACGGCAGCAGCTCTGTGTCTGCATCCTTGGGGATGGCAAACAGGCAACACTACAAATAGTCCTTAGTCACATGGTGAGCGGGCCCTGGACACAGGGCCAGCACTGTTGCTGCCCACGCAGAGTGGAGCCTTCACAGACGGAGTGGAGCGACTCAGCTGGCTGTCGGTGTTCACTGTGGAAGGTGGGAATGAACCCACACTGGGCTGTGTGCAGGACACTCTCTCTCCCACCACTTTTCCAATCCCCCACCTCCCCTCCTCATCCCCAAATAAAATCCTCAGGATGAACTGAACACAACAGCTGACATGTAACATATCCCAAACTGTGTGTCTGGGGTTTGGTTTCTTCCCAGCAAACAAAGAAAGGAGGAAAACTCTGGGTTAACTGAGCCCCAAGTTCTTCTGCTGCCCCCAACTCAAGCACCCCGCTTTCTTTCAGTCCAGCTCTGCTCCTACTGAAATGGCAGATTTCTAAAAAGAAAACTGACCCAGTAGGCTTTCTTTTCAGAACATAGATGGGCTTCTACATTTTTCTGTGGAGTGGGTGGGTGGGTGTCACCAGAGGGTGACTCCAGGACATCTAGACAGAGGTGACAGGGAAGGGATTTGGTAGTGCTGTGGCGGACTCTGTGGGGACCTTTGGGATGAGTCCCTGGGGCTTTAGGGTGACAAACAACCCTAGCTACATCATTCGACCTTCTTTGATGAACCCACACATGCTGTCTGGCTCTTTGAGATTGCAATGAAGATACTGTGTCCCCTTCTGGCTACTTAGGGCCATTCATTGTATCGTCCTACTCTTAGCCCCTTAAAACCAGCCTCTCTCCATGTGGGTCATAATGAGGTGGACAGAGACCATGGCAAGAGACAAATAAGGAGTGTGGGGTGCAGTAGGCCTGGTGAGACCCTGGGATGGTGATGAGGGAACATGTATGTGCCTGTGGTTGGTACCCTGCACCAGCCAAGTACTGTGGGCTGCAGAGAGACAGGGGAGGCTGGCAGCACCAGGCCCATCTTTGGGGTTCAAGTTCATTGGTATGTGGCCTTATTCACAGCCACTAAGCAAGCCATCTTCCGGCCCACTTTACCTGTCATTCAGAGGCCTGCACTAAATGCCTCGAAGGTCTAGGAAACCCCTGACTGGTGGTCATCCCAGGCACAGATTGGTGTCAGACCCAGACCTAGCTCTCACCGCACTGACACCAGGGACTCGGACAGCCAAAGCCCAGACTTGCTGCTTGACCTACTCAACTGGACAAGAATCCAACAGTTAGCGACACAGAGCAACGGTCTAGATCAGGCACAGGGTTAAAGGTGGTTCATTGGTCCCCTGGTGATGTCTCTTCAGGAGTGGGACACAACGAGCTGATGTGGGTGGCACTATCAGAGCTGTGCCCATCCTAGAGACTTTGGTCACAGGAATCAGTTCCCAGCCTGCCAGGTGCCACTGGGGGATGTGGGTGACAGTGCTGGTGGCTGAGACTGGAACGTGTCTGCACTTGCTGTGTGTGTGCACCACACTCCCAGGCCACTCTGGAAAAGATGACCAAGGCCAGGAGGAGCCAAGATGAAAGGCTGCGGGGAGCCCGGCCCAGCCGCCAGCTAGAGCCACTCTTCTTTATTGGTGTTCTGGCCCGGGGGGTCCATGTCAAGGTTGCTTCATCACCTACTTAGAGCCAGGACCTGGGTGGCAGCAGCACAGCACTGGCCTACTAGGCCCTCTCATCTCCCACACCCCTGGGGAGCCTCCTAGGAGGACCCAAGTTCTGGGAGCCCTGTAGAGGGATCCCAGTTCACAGCACCAATGACCAGGACACAGGAATGCGGGCCACTGAGAGAGGGAGGAGATGGGTCCTGCGGGGACCTGGTTGTGGAGACACTGAGACCCCAGCTGGAGCCCCTGAGGGCACCTCCCACCAGGTCCAGGGGCCTTGTTTTGGCTGCCAGGAGGTAACTCCAGGGCGGTGCAGCTCCCCTCCCCGCCCTCAGCTCTGGCTCCTCAGCAAAGGGAGAACCTCCGGGAGTTGATGTTCATCTTGGTGACGCCGATGAGCTTGAGCGGTGTAGAGAGGCTGAAGGAAGAGGCCAGGGGCGATTCGCAGAAGAGGTCGGACAGCTCATCCCGCTCCTCAAGCTCATAGGTGGCGTCATTCAGCATCCTTCTGTGCAGGCGGCAGGTTTGCTCTATCTTCAGCTTGTTGATGTCGCCGCGCAGGCGCATGAGCTGCCTGGCGAGCTGCTGGTCCTGAAGCCTCATCTCTGCCTGCAGGAGAAGAGGAGGGGTCAGGAGAGGGCAGGGAGAGCTGCCACTCCTGGTCCCTGACAAAGCCAGACCTGGTTGGAGGAAGCCCGGTATCTTGGGCCTACTGGTCTACCTGGAAACCTTCACAGCATAGATGATGAGTCAGACACGGTGGTGACAGATGTGGGTGTGCTTGCCCCGCAGGACTCCGTGCCACACTAGCTGCTACCCCTAAGTCCTTCCTGAGCAAGGTGCCAGGCAGTCGGGCTTCAAGGTGCTTCCGGCTAATTCCTATTGTTGAGCAATTTCTAGCTGGAAGAAGAGGGTAAGGAAGGACGGGAATGACAAACATTCAGGCCCATGGCTCCTCTGGGCAGGAGGAGGGGGAACGATGGGGACAACAGTATTCAGGGTGTCACCTGCAACAGCAATGTGTAGATCATACACTATGGGCCAGCATGCTGCCTATATGTGTTTAAATACCTTAGAATGTTTGCCGTAGAGTTTCAAAACAGCCAAACATAAAAATAGGCTTTATTTGTTATTAGGAGCCAGGCACTTTTCTCAGCTCTTTTGGGGGTTTAGCATGAAATAGTTGCCCCTGTGACCCACAGGTCACAAAGGAGGAGGTGGAGGTGAGGAAGCCCTGTCACCCCCTCCCCTCAGCAGTGGCAGAGCTGGGCTGGGAACACAGATTCCAGGGCCCAAATAACTGGTGCCAAGTTCTTCCTCAGGTAGGAGAAGTGTGGACTCTCGAACCAGCTGGGGGCTTGGTGACCTTGTACAAGGGTCATCAGGCTGTTAGCGCTCCAAGGTTTCCTGATGGGGGGGTTGTGAGGACTCCCAGGGGCAGTTTCCAAAACCTATTCATTCACACACTGTCCACCTGTGGGAACCCTCAGTCTCCCTTGGGACCCATCAGCCCCTGTTGTAGTTATGACAGCATCGGGGACCACGCAGTGATGGAGAGCAGGCAGAATCTGGGCCTTTGCCTGCCACTCGCCCTAAACACGATGTGGGTTTTCTTCTGGGACCTTAGGAACTTGAAAGCCACTTTTGCTATGAACCCTCACTTCTCACTTGGGTCTTCAGATGCCCAATATGTAACTAAAAGCAGGACAAAGCTTGACCTTCACTTTGCAGTTTTGGTCACCATCCACCTTGGGTCAAATCCCTTCTCAGCTCTGCCTAGGGCTGTGCTGAGTGTCTGTCTCAGGAGGTGGCCAAACAGGAGGATTAGCCCTGAATTTGCCTGGTCTAGTCCCTCTTCAGACTAATAAGCCCAACATAAGAAGTTTACAGGGACAGTCAGCTGTATCTGCAAGTTCCTAGCCATTGTCTGAAAGCTGTGACGGTGCCTTAGATTGTGAATGTCCCACGAAAGGTCCCCTGTGCTCAGGGTAGGACTTTGGAAGGTGACTGAATTCCGGGGTGATAGTGCTGACTTGCTGTTGGAAGGTGGGCCTGGAGGAAGAGGCGGTCCCCAGGGACCTGACCTGGAAGGATGCGTCTTCTCCCCAGCTGTCTTCTTTGCTCCCTGCTTTCTGGCCTCCCTGAAGCTATCAGCTTTTCCTTGCTAGCGTGTCCTCCCCCTCTGCTATGCTATTTTGCCCGGGAGCCAGTCAGTGATGAACTAAAATTGTCAGCCAAACTAACCCTCTACCCATTTGAATCGTGAGCGTTGGACACTGTCTCTCAGCAACAAAGACAACACCTGGACTCCAGGAAACACAGAGCCCCACACGACTGAACCTTCCACAGACAGAGACTCCTTTCTTGTGAACAGAACCACCCCTCTGCCATTCCGTCTTACGACACCCGGGCTGACATGATGATCAGTGGGACCCAGGCCAGCAGCAAGCCCCTGAAAGCTGCCCTGAACCCCTGCATTGGGGTGCCTCTGCAGCCACAGCAGCTGGGGCCTTCCGCCTCATCCCTTACTTTCTGAAGAAGGCTTTCCCCTGCCAGTTTGTGCAGTGGTTTTAATTTCCATTTCTACAAAAGCAAGGACTTGCCCGAGCTGGCGGCACCAGCAGGACACGTGGTCTGTGCCTCACAAGTCAGGATGTGGGTGTCACATTCTTCAGCACTGGGCTTCCCACTTGGACCCAGGAGAGCAGGGCTGGAGCCACCACCTCGCCAGGCTGAGTGTGATTTCCATCAACAACACTTTGTCACCAAGACAGGCTGCCAGCTGCTCCTCCTCAGCCTGAGACCTAATTCCTTCTCACCATTATTGCCCTCCACTGGAAGGTGATGACTGTTTTGTAGTTTTGTGTCCTTATGCTCTGCTCTGTGGCCCACCTGGGCTTGGAGCAAAATGGGGGAGAAGGTTCCAGGGAGACCCTCCCTGTGATTATGCAAAAAAAAAAGCAGATGTTTTCACTTTCTTCTGCTCAGGTTTGAATATAGACTTTGTCAGGTTAAAAAAAAAAAAAATTAACACCATTACCAGTATGCATTTGAAAGTTTCTCTCATATTGATATACTTTGCAGATCTCTTTTCTTCTAATTTCGTAAACGAGAAACATTGATTGAAAGCCTTGTTTAGGGTTAGCAAGGTATTTAATGGCCCAGTGGGGGTCAAAGCCCATAGTCCCACTTCACTAGTTTACTCCTCAATCTGTTGGCATGAAAACCCCAATTCAGTGACCATCAGAAATTCTGTTGATTTGGAGCAGTGTCCCAGAAGAGGGAGGGCTGCTATGGGGTGGCTGCACATTCATTTGTTTCCTCTGGAGGCCCTAATGGCGGCTGGCCCAAGGCTTGTGAAGGACACCTGAGTCAGCTCTGCCTGCAGGTGGCACCTGCTCCGCCCACTGCCTTGGCCTCTTGGAGCCTGGCTGGTTTTGCCTCTTGGGGGGCACTGTCCTCCAAAGACAGCTCTTTGAAAAGCAAGGAGCCCTGTGACTTAGATTTGCAGGCTTGTTTTGTTCTGTTGCAGTGCTGGGGCTTGAACTTGGGACCTTGAGCTTGTCAGGCAGGCATTTATGCCACTGAGCTATATCTCCAGCACTCCTATGGTTTAGATTTGAACTCTGGTTGCAGGGCTTGATTTTTTTTTTTCAGAACTAGGGATTGAACTCAGGCCCTTGTGTTTTCCAGGGAAGTGCTTATTCTATTGAGCCATCTCCCCTGCCCTTGAGAGGGAGATGGCTTCAGAGGAGGATATTTCAGGTCTGAGCAGGTATCTGAGAGCAGCTGTGGACCACAGGCACCTCCAGGGGTCGCCTGGGGAGGAAGAGGGGCTGTTTTACAGGGGCCCAGAGACCCCGCCAAAGGTCAGAGGGCCAGGGGTTCTTGAAGACCCATCAGAATTAGCTGGACGAGGAGGACAGGTGGCACAGAGCCAGGTTCTTTGGACCGGCAAGGGGCCAGCTCAGTGGAGTCACCACAGATTTTGCACATGGAAAGGAGGACGAGGAAAACCAATTTCAAAAGTGTTAGATTCTGGCCCATGCTCCTGCTCCACAAGGAGGGTGTGGAACTGGCAGCTTTGGTCCTGTGGGCAGTCCCAGGATGGGCACAAGGATGCACTGTGGGTCTGCATGTTCAGAAGCCCCTGGGTACCCAAGAGCCTCGCCACTTTACACCCACACACCTGCATCAGAAGGCCAGCTGCACACTGTGCACCACTCAGGGTCCTGCCAGGGAAACCAACACCTCAGACACAAACTGGAACCTCGAGGAAGAGGTGGCCACCTGAGGAAACCCAGCAAGGCTAAAAGATGAATGTGCTCACAACGAGGCTGTCTTTCATTTGTCTTGCTGCTGGCTGGCTCTGAGCCACAGATGGCACATGCATGACTGTCCCAGGCAGTCCCCTTGGGGGGTACAGCTGCTCAATGAGACCATCATGCATGCACCTCCTGTGGTTCAAGCTATTGAGAACATGTTAGAAAATATGTTTCAGTAAAACATAGGTAACAAAACATGCATTGCTGTAGTGATCTTCCAGGGCAAGACGCACGCGCGTCGGGGCACAACATCGCTGCCATCCTGCTCCAAAGCCTCTTCATCTTCCCAACTCCCTGGTGTCGCCCCAGCCCCGGGCCACCCCTGTTCTTCTGTCTCTATAAATCAACTGCTCCAGTGACCTCACAGAGGTGGAATTATGTGGTATTTGTCCTTATGCCTGGCTTATTTCATGAAGCATGACGTCCTCCAGGTGCTCTTGGCTTGGAGGAGAAAGTTTAATGAACAGAGTCTCCTTAGAGGCATGTAATGGACACATGTCTGTGCCATGGGGAGCCCCTGGTTCCAGGTGGGGACCTGGTGCAAGCCAAGCTTCTCTCCTCTTAATTGGGGGGCTTTGGGGGGACTCTCTCTGAATTTCCATCTCCTCATCTCCAGGGAAGGGGGTTGACATCTGCTCCAAGCCCCAAGAGAAGACGAGAGTCACCAGAGGCATGCCTTCACCATGGCCTCGGTGGCCAGAGGAGACGAACTGTCCCCAGTATCTGGGGCGTCTCTCAGGGCCAGGTACAGACGTGGGCCAGGCAGCCTCCAAGGCTGAACTTCTTCATGATGACTCAGGCACTGCTCTGGACCCTGGCGCCAGGAACGATCCTCACTGATGTCCTTGGCAAAGGCTCAGCCATAGACATACCAGCCCCCACCAGGGGGGCCGGAGTCCCACTGGGGATAAGGACACAGGCTGATTTGCAGGGAAGAGGCCTCACAGTCTCTCAGTCCTGTAGATAGCCCAGGACCTGGCGGAAGTGGGACAGATGCCACCAGCAGGGCCTCACTGGTGCAAGGGAAACAAAGGGGGCCCCTGACAGTGGCTCTCTGCTGCTGCCGCCAACAGAGGTTGGTTTCTCTGGGGGGACAGGAGCTTTGTAGGTTTGAGGTGACTCCTGGGGGGGGTGTCGAGTGATCCCGGGCATCATCAGACAGCTCTGCAGGGAGGGGGAGAGGGATCTGGGCTTGCTGGGCAGGACAGAGGCAGGCAGGGAGGGACAAGGTAGGAGACCCATTGATAGCCAATGAGGAGAATAACAAGAGAGGAGCACCCCAAGTTCTGGGAGGGAGAAGAGGGGCCATGTCCTACCTCTGGATTGGAGCGACAAACCCAGCCTATACAAAAAGCCCTGGAAAATAGTGGAACAGAATTCCCATAGGACTCCAGTTTGACTTTAGGGTATGTTAGGGTTTGTGTCTAGTTGTCCTCCCAAAGCCTCATGCAGTCATTGGGGCGGGCTTCTAGAGTTTGTGATTAATTCATGATCCAATGCTGGGATTATGGGTGTGGGTGCTGCTGGGATTATGGGTGTGAATGCCACACCTACCTGGGTGGATCGCCTCAATACAGTACAAGGAAAGGGGCGAGGTCTGCTGGCCACCCAGCCGCTGCTCCTCCCTTTTCTGTATTTGGTGCAGGGTCTCACTATGCAGCTCAGACTTGTAGTGATCCTCCTGTTTTCAGCCTCCCTGGCTCTGGGATTACAGGCGTGCCCCACCATGTCTGGTCTCAGTGGCCGGCTCAACGCGCCTGGGGGTGGGGCTGGCATGGCGTGCACTGCCCCGCGATCCTGGTCCCTGTGCTTGCCTAAGCAGGCGCTTGGTCTGCTGAGCTACCTCACTGGCCCTTGTTCCTCCCTTTTGGCCCTTTGTTGTTTTTCGCTGCATGAACTGCTGCCCTCTGCCATGTGCCGCTCTGCCTGGGAGCCAGCCGAGTATGGACTGAAACCTCCACCAACTGTGAGCTAAATAAAGCTTCCCTTCATTAATCTGGGTGTCAGGTATTTTGCCCCAGAAACAAGAGAAAAGTAACTGAGACAGGGTACAAATCCCAAAAGAAGGAGGGCCAGGGCTCCAGGGTAGCCATGTGGCCCACGTTCTCAGCAACAGGACAGCAGCCTGAAGGGGAAGGCAGCCCGGCGGCTCCTAATGGCTGCATAGACAAAGACGCGTACATGTGGTCTGTCCCCGCGCTAGGACAGTACTCAGCCTGGAAGAGGAGGAAACTGCCACAGTGTGGAGGGGCTGTGAGGACATTATGCTAAGGGACAAAAGCCTGTCAAGAAAGGACAAGTGCTGCATGACCCTACTCATAGGAAGTAGCTACAATGCTCAGGTCCATGGGGACAGAAAGCAGAATGAGGTGCCCAGAACCCCTGGGGGGGCAAGTGCAGTCAGAGCGAGGAAAAACAGCGAGGACCAAGACTCCTGTGTGTCCAGCACTCTCCAGGGTCTATCTCCAGAGGAAACAAGATCACTACGTCAAGGAGATCCCTGCATTCCCACGAGTCCTCCAGCACCACTCACAAGGCCACGCCAGGGTCTGTGCAAGAGGGGAGTAGCATGCAGCCATAAAAAGGGCACAATCCTGTCATTTCTAAGGGCTGGGGAGATAACTCAGTAGAATAAGTGCTTGCCTGGCAAGCACAAGGGTCCTGAGTTCAATTCTCAGTACCACAAAAAAAAAAAAAAAAAAAAAAAAAAAAAAGAAAGAAAGAAAGAAAAAAGAATCAGTAAATCCATCATTTGTGGCAACATGGATGGAATGAGACAGAGGAGATCGTGGCAGGTGAAGTAAGTTGGATACAGCGGACAAACTCCACAAACTCATTCATGGGCATTAAAAGAAGTCACCTTGGGGACGCAGCAAGAGCAGAGGTCACCAGAAGCTAGGAAGGTCAGTGCGTACGTGGATGACAAGTACCAGAATATACTGGATGGAAGAATTAGTGTTGATGGTCTACGGCACAGTAGGGGAACCATGGTCTACAACAACTTATTTACTTAGATTTTTGGAGACAGGGCTCACTCTATAGTCTAGGCTGGCCTTGAACTTACTATGTAGCCCCAGCTGGCCTCAAACTCATGGAGATTCTCCTGCCTCAGCCTCCTGAGTGCTAGGATTACAGGTGGGCACCACATCCCTGGTTTGATCTACAATTTATTACTCACTTCACAATAGCTAGAAGAAAGAGTTTGAAGGATCCCAATAAAGAAAATAGCTAGTAATTAAGGAGATACAAATGCTAAGTCCCTTTACTCATCATTAAATACCATCCATGCATTGAATTACACCACTACGCCCCATGAATAAGCACACACAATCAGTTTGTTACAGTAACAAGTTGGAAAGGGACTGTCCCGCTTAGGAATGCGCCCCAGGGGCAGCAGTCCCTTCTGGACCTAAGGGCCACCACCCTGTCCTCTGCATTAGAGTCACAAGCATCTTCTAGAGAGGGGCAGTTTTTCGAGGAGGGACAAGTGCAGCACCCTTGGAGAATAAGGGCCGGACGCTGCAGGAGTGGAGAGGTCCCTGCGCTCACGCTCACAGGGCAGGGAGCACCGCTAAGTGTGGGCGTGGCAGTCCGTGTTCTAGTCCCTGCTCCGCCCTCGATCTGCAGCAAGTTCCTTAACCTCAGCTCTCTCATCTGTCAAATGGGGCCAGTGATGGGGCCGGCTGAGTCACTGCGGCACCCCAGGAGCTGGCAGGTGCCACTGCCCCTGGCTGCTTGCCTTTGTGCTCCCTTTAGGACACAGGGCCAGGTAGGGATTTATTATCCCTATTTTACAATAACAATACTAAGGGTGATTAGGCAAATTTTCTAAAGCCAAACAAGGAGGATGTGAGGAGAAGGCAGAACTTGACTTGAGTCTAATCCGATTACATGGTTACTTTTCACGCTTTTCCACCCCGCCCACAGGCATGTACTGGGCCAGCTGCTTGAGAGGCTCCGAGGGGGACTGTGATGTCCCCAGTGATGCCCCCATGCAGCCCAAGCTTCTGCAGAGGCCGGGGGATGTGCTGTGAGCAGATTCCTGGGTGTCCACGGGCAGGGCCCTCGGAAGGAAGACGGGATCATGCCCTGCACAGAGCAGCACTGGCCCGGGACACCTTGGGCTGCCGAGCTCCCGCTCCAATCACATGGTAGGGACACTGATACTTTTTTATTTGACAGAAGTTGCTGTAAATGTAAGCCAGGAACTGCTTCCGGAAGTGGCAAGAAAGATGGGCTCAGTGTGTTGGATGCATGAGTGGCGGTTCCGAGGGGAATTCACGACAATGTGTCTGTAGAATAATTCTGAACTTAAGCACTGACTGTATTTTGTGACCATACCTCATACATACAGGTGGTGTGTTCCTATTTTAGAAATTTCTGAAGCTATAGAAACAGAAAGAATGATGGGACCATTCACAAATAAAGATCACTGACGTTGGGGCATTCTTCTTTTGTTGGTGGCTTTACAGGAAAACTTTCCAGTAATGTCTAGGATGCTGGTGTCCACGGGAGGGGAATCCTCCTCCTGAGCGCAGCCCATGTGACAGGCCCCGAGTGTCACAGAGCAGACAGCTGTGGCAAGGGGCGCCGGGGCTGGATCCCTCCTGTGAGTCAGTCCCCGCTCAGCCAGGTCCTCGCTGGTGGCTCTGTACACCATCATGCCCTCACTGTGAAGCAGGCCTGGTCCCTGCTAAGCACTGTCCCGAGTCACGGTAATGCCTGGTCTTCCTGCAAGAGCCTGCTTCTGAATTGAGAGGGTGAAACGTAGGCTGCCTGACAGCTTGCTGATGCATCTGGGGCAAAGGGAGGAAGCCTTGATCCAGATGTGGGGGTGCAGGTTCCTCTGGGTGTGGCCGCATCCCGGCACCTGGGCTGGACAAGTCACCGTGCCCCTGTCCTTCAGGCCTCTAATTTTTGAACTGACACTTCCTTCCTCACCTGTACAACAGGAATAGCAAACAGCAAATGCTTCTAAGCCTCCTTAGGGGATGCTTTGGGACCATAGCAGGAGATAAGACCATGGCCCTTCTGCCCCAACCCGTCACTCGGCTGGGCCATGCAGCAGGAATGAATGAACTGGTCTGGCCTCAGCTGAGACCACAGCAGAGCCATGTGCTCACCACACAGTAGAGGGTGAGCCGGGAGCAGGTTCAGCCACCACCACCCACCACACTGTGGCCCAGGGGTGCTGCTGGGCTGCTGCTCCTCGCTCCTTGCTCCTCGGGGCAGGCGCTGCCTGATTTAAACCTGTCGGGCCTCTCTTCCCTTTTCCTAACAACTATAAACACCTTCCTGGGGGTCCTGTCTGCTGGGATCAAACACCTGCATGATACTACAAGAAAAATGTCTGCTGGTGCCTGGGAGTCTCGCCACAAGACAGCTCAGTAGGAAGCTGGGTGTTTTGTTTTGAGCTTTGCCACCACAGGCCAGTGGAAGCCTCTCTTGTCTCTGTCTTCTAGCTCCCAGATTGACAAGGGGAATGTATGGGACGACTGAGGTGTGAGGCAGAGAGAAGGGTCCCAGTCCAAAGTGGGCTGAGGAGTACTTGCAAATGTCCTGAACCCCACACCCAGCTGGAGGGCAGAGTGGACGGCTCCAGGCTCCTACCTTCCCTCCTCTCTGCTTCCTTAGGCTGTTTCCCACCCCCAGGGCCTGGCTACCAACTGACACTGCTGGAAGGTGGCAGAGCTGGCAGCTGTGACCTCCAGCCACCAGGGCACTATGGCCGTCCTGTTAGCAGATCCTGAGTCCCAAGTCACCTTGTGCAATGATCCCCTCCCCTGTATTCCCACGGCACCAGCTACGGAAAAGCCACTCCACCTGGGTCCCCAGGGGTGTGGGAGCCACTGTCATTTCCCTGCAGGAGGTCAGGAGAAGAGCCCTAGGCGGCCTGTGGCCCTGCTCATGTGGAAATGGTCCACAAGGCGGCGCCTCCGCCCTTCATCTGGCCACGCAGGAGGCAGTGGGACAGAGACAGTGCTCTCAAGCCCAGCACTGCCTGCCTTAGATTGGGCACAGTGACAGTCACCGCCCAATGTGCACACACTGCTCCAGGGTACACCGGCCGACACCCCCCAGCCCATTGCTACACAGAGCTTGGGTTGGTTTTGTTGGCTATGTACGTGGAGAAAACACCAATTCCCATAGGACCCCAACGAGTTCGTGTCGAGGGCTTGTCTGCACAGAAAATGAGATTCTGAGCTTAAACAAATACAGTGCAATAAAGGTTATGCAAACCATTCTCACTGGCTAAAACAGGTCAGTTTTTTTAAAAGGCACTTTTGGGGTTTACAGTACATAAATCAGGGATCAACTGCAGGAAGCTTTGTTGTGACAGAGACTTAAAGAAAAGCAGAATTGGGGGC
>NW_004524612.1:16620262-16673917 GCF_000260255.1 Octodon degus
AAAAGAAAAGAAGAAAGAACAGCAGAAGCCAGGTGCGGGGTGGTGTAATCCCAATACTGTAATCCCAATACTCAGAAAGGCAGAGGCAGAAGGGTCTCAAGTTCAAGCCCAACCTAGACAATTTAGGGGCTTAGCCAGACTTTATCTCACTCACTTACTCACTCACTCAATAAAAATAAGATAAACAAAATAAAACAGCTTTTATAGATGTAGCTCAGTTTAAATGTAGCTCAGTTCAACCCCTAGCATCACAAATAAAACACACCTAGCAGGATGTAAACACTTCCCCCTCAGCGAAAGGCCTTCAAGTTGCTGCTGGGAGTCCTGCTGCAGGCAGGGCAGAACTTCATGGCAAGCTGCCCACCCTCCTGGCTGCTGGCTCACGAGGACCAGGCTCTGAGCAAACGCAGCGCTTGGCCTGTTCTACTGGGACGCGGTGTGCAGGCCCCCTCCTGCCCCTCACTGTGGAGCCCCGGCCACCAGGCGATGACAACCACACCCAGGCCTGGAGCCCATGCAGGGGCTCTGGCTGCTCTCTGGGGTCTCATCTTGGTCCCTGAGTCCAGACTGAGCCTCCTCTCATTTCCTCTACTCAGAGTGTGTGGCCGGCCGCATGGGGTCACTGAGAGCTTGGGAACTCTGAATCACAGGCCTGACCCAGACTCACGGCACCCGAGTCTTCATTTCCACAAGAGACTCTGGAGATCTACATGCACACAGGAGTTGGGGGCGACTGCTTCCATCCTGTCCCCCAGGTCCCCCGCAGTGCTACTGCTCCCTGCAGCTCTCTACTCCACAGGTGAAGAAAGAGCCTGAACCCCAGCCTTGTGATTTACTAATCTCATCATTGGGCTTGCCCGACCCTGAGGAGCCTCAGTTTACTCATCTGTAAGATGGAAAGAATAAGCACACACGCACAGAGCTGTTGCGAGAACCAAAGGCTGGGACTCCCTCTCAGTCTTGCTTCCTACCCCGCCCGCCCCAGGCTTTCTGCGCATGGTTCGTGGACCTTTGAGAACTCGTACTTTTAAGGAAACCAGTTCCCTTGGGAGGACACTGTGCACAGCAGCAGTCAGGAAGTGCAACCCAGCAGCTGGGGCTCCAGTGCCAACTTCGCTCTTACTGTCACATCCTCTCTGAGCCAGGGTGCCTGGCAGGTGCGGTCAGGTGACAGTGAGAAAGTGTGACTAACGTGAGCACATATCTGGCACACAGGGGCACTGGGCTAGAGATGACTCTCACCATCATCACATCACCATTATTGCCCAGCCCTGGCAGCACGCAGAGGCGGCTGGGGGACTGGAAAACGCTATGTCCACGGGAAGCACTGTGGTTACTCACGCTGATACTCCCCCTGCCCAGCCCCCACAGCCTTTGGCAGCCAGCTCGGAGCTGACAGTGAGTGCCCTTCTGCCGCCCTGGGTCCCTCTCCACAGTCCTGGGGCTGCTCCTGCCCCTGGCCCAGCTTCCTAGCCTGGCCCACCAGCTGGCTACAGATAAGGGCTCATTTGATTGGGCTGGGGTGTGGCAGAGGCTTTAGGAGTCCGACAAGGTCTCCTGATTGTAATGGGAGTGCTGTAATGGGGTGGGCTTGGGGAAGGCCCTCTGGGCTCAACACATGGAGAACCCCTTCTCACCCCTCCTGCTCCAAAGCAGACCCATGGGAAGGCGGGCCTGTGTCTGATCCCAGTAGCAATTCAGTCACAAAATGAACCTATGCTCCACGAATGGGAAATTTTTTTTTGTTCTTTTTAATGAAAACAGATCAAAGCAGCTTAGCCTCAAAGGGCAGCTTTCAGGGTCTGTCCTGGGGCACAACGTGTCTCCATCGCCAAGAGCATCCAGGAGCTCTGGGCAAAGAGGGCACACACATTCCGGCCACCAGTGACACACGTGTCCTCTGGAAACCCTCTCGGCATCAAAGATCAAAACCAAAACAGGTTTTCAGTGAAGCAGAGACCTGAGTCCCTTCCCACCCCAAGCCCAGCTTCAGAAATTCCAGGCTTCACAGGGGATTTATTCTTCAGGATTCTGCAAAACCAGCCAACGGGCCTCTGCCTACCCTGTTGCCCGAGTTTCTCCTGGCTCCATAGGGCAGCCTGCCCCAGCCTCCAGGATCCCTGGGACCGGGTGTACCTAACCTGGGCCTCGGGCACGGGCAGGGCGGGGGCCGAGAGCTCGGGCAGGCTTAGCCTCGCATCTGGCTCTACTGAAAGCCACTGTAGTGCGGACGGGAGATTCTCCCCACGGGAGGCAGGGACGGACACCCTGCTCTGTGCACCCACCCCTTTCCAGGCTGAGGCACACTGCACAGAGAGAGCTGTTCTGTGGGAATGTGCTTTGCCTGTGGGCAGGAAAAGGGTCGAGCTGCTCATCCCAGCTCAAAGCAAAACACCTTTTGTGCACAGTCACCACCACCCCCCGCCCCTGGGACATGGTGCTTGCCACTGCCACCCCAGCTCCGGAGCAGACTCCTACTCAGCCTCTCCCACAAAGCCCTCAGCCCAGGTGTGCTCAGTCCTGTGGCCCCTGGCAGCACCTTGAACATCACGCCTTGTTAGTTTGGCGCTCATCACCACAGGACTTACAGCCAGGGCCCCCAGACACAGTGTCCTCCCCCAGTCTGTCACCCCATGAACCCCGCGGGCAGCCCAGAGTCAGTGCCTAGCACAGCACGGTGGCCACTCACTTGCTGAGGGAGTGGTCTGGGGGCCTGCAGGGGAGGGCCTAGCACAGCACGGTGGCCACTCACTTGCTGAGGGAGTGGTCTGGGGGCCTGCAGGGGAGGGGACTTCAGAGGAGGAAGGCAGGTTGACCACAGGGCCACACAGAGCCCAGGGGTCAGATGTCCATCGGCAGGGTGTGGGTCCCTAACATGAGCTCAGGGTCTCAGGAGCTCATGGGCTCCTCCCTGTCTGCGGCTAGACACTGACTGACACGCAGGTCCCAGAGAAGCAGGGAGCTGCATTCTGCCCATGTCTGGCTGGATGGTTACAGGTGTGCAGGGTGCGTAAGGTGCAGGATGGACACGGAGGAGGAAGGGACGAGGCCGGGCCTTAGGGAGGCACAGTCACTCACCAGTTCCTTCCTGAGCCAAGTGATGGCCTGGTCGATGCTCTGGAAGCCCTCCAGCTTGCCTGCGCACAGTGCACCCTCGCCCTGGCTGGCGTCCTCAGGAGGCGGCAGATGCTCGCTTGCCTCTCTCTGGGCCATCGGAGGCTCCCCAGCTCCACACTCTGCCTGCTCCGTGCTCTCCTCCTCCGTGGCTGGCCTGGGGAAGGACCACGTCTGATCCTCCAACCGGGCCTGCCACTCCAGGTAGGATGGCCTGCGGGTCTCCAGCCTCAGTTTCTCAGTCAGGGCCTTCAGGCTGCGGAGGTGGTCATCGGGAGGGGCAGCTGCTCCCGCCAGCCCCTCATCCTCGCCCACTTCATCCACTCGGATCTGGGGCACAGACATTCTAGCGCCTGTCACAGCAGCCACGCATGGGAGGGCGTGGAGGGCAGCGGGCGAGGCTGGAGCCTGGTCTGGCCGGCCTCATCCAGCTGGGGTGGGGCTGGGCTCAGAGTAGGTCCTGGGGCTCTCACACCAGCTGTGGGGCCTGGGGTCTAGGATTACTCCCGGAATCCTGAGAGTGCAATGTGTGGCAGAGGCAGGAACAGACAAGACGGCAGGAATCTGTGAAGATAGCGCTTGCCAAGATCCACCCGTCCTGGGGGTGCACAGAGCAGATCCAGGGCGAGCAGGCAGCGCAGGCAGCGCAGGGCCCTGCGGGAAGGACCAGAGCAGCATCAGTGTTTGGACCCAAAGCCCTTGGAGGCAGGCATATCCACTCCCCAGGCAGGGAAACAGAGGCTCAGAGAGGTCCATGAAAAGACTGGAAGCGAGACTACTGGACCACTTTAACTCAAGGAAGAGATGCTAATGCTAGGATTCGGTCATGTTTATCATTTATAAAACCCACTTCTATTATCTAGTGCTTACAGTAAGTTTCTTATCCTTATTTTACACTGAGGAACTGGAGTCCCGAAGACACTAAGTGACTCACCAAGAAGATCTCCCAGCAGGTAGCAGAGGATGGGCCCAGGTGGGCCTAGTGGTCCCCGGAGCCAGCTGATCAGGTAGCCGGGCTGCCCTGCCTCCACCTGGCTGTGGCTGCTGTCTTCCTCCTCTCTAAGCTTCCTCCTCAGCAACAACACCTGACCTCACCCCTTCAGAGGAGGGACACTCACCCAGGGCTGCAGAGGGAAGGAGCTGGGCTATTAAACCTTGTGACTCACCCTCCGGGGGAGCTGGTTCTCCCATTCTCCAGGTGCCTGCACTGCAGTGCACTGCACCAGGTGCCTTGAGGGCCCCAGCTGTGATCAGGGCTGCCTCCCTGTGCCTAGGAGAGGCACAAGCCAAGGGTCACCTCAGCCCCTCCCGCCAAAAGGGGAGAAAAGTACCCAGTCAGAATTAGCTGGGACTTTCCCGTCCTCAGATTCCTGTGTCCCCAGGAACAGAGCAAGTGAGTGGTGGGGGATGCACCTTGGCTTTCAGAGCGAGACTGAAAACTCTATGCTGAGGAGCATGGCTGTACGAGAATGGACTGCTATGGAACAGCATCCAAGACAAGGTTTACATGAAAAAGCCAGGTGCTCAGAGCCTGGCAGGGCATCCACCCCGTGGAAGAGGACAGCAATGTCTGTTGACTTGTATATGCTTAGAAACCCCTGGCTGAAGAAAAAGAAACCACCATCACCATGGGTGCTTGGAAAGGTGGGAACTTGGCAGACATGGATCAGGGGACAGAACCAAGACAAGAAGGTGAATGCGAGGGCAGGCTGGGCTGCTGGGAGGCAGATCTAAGGGCAGGTCTTCTGGACAACGGAGTGCTGTCCCCCTCCTGCTGAGCCTGCCCCTGCCTGAGTGGGTGTTTCCCAGGGAGAGTGCGGGAGCCCTCCCGGGCCAGCACAGACTTCTGGAAGCAGGAGATCCCAGGCTCCCTGGGCTTCTGATGCCATGGACTAGGAACCCAGACTAGGTCCGGACTAGGACCCAGACAGCAGCAGATCCCTGAGAGATCAGGGCGTGTGAGGGCGCAGGACTGAGGGCTGCTGATCTCCCTTAGAGAGGCTAGGCTGGGATCATTTCCGAGCTCTGGGCTCTGCTGGGCTCTTTGAGCCTCAGTGTACACATCTGGAAAGTGGCGCAATACTGCTAACCTCTCAGGTTTTTGGGGACTGGCAGGATAGGGTTCACATGTGTGCCCGGATCTCAGCACATGTGTAGTCTCTGGTCCTGAGCAGCCTCCTTAGAATCTCTTCCATGGCCCCTCCTAGGTGCCCACTGCTTATCTGCTTTGCTGAGATGCCAGGATTCACTCAGTGTGCCTGGGGGGCTGAATCCTAGTGGGTGCCTTTCCAGGGTGGGGTCTCTTCACAGCCAGCAGTCAGCTGCAGGCAGAGACAACCTGGGGAAGCCCTGTCCTCTGTCCCCAGCAGGGGGCAGTGTCCTATGAGGTGTGTGTGGTCAGGCTGTCCTGGGGCAGGGGAAACCCTGTGGCTGCAACTTCTCCATGGTGTGGGGTGGGGAGGTTTTAATTAGCAACCCTGCAGCTGCTCCAGGGGGCCTGGGAACAGGAGCCAGTGGGCTGAGCAGGCGAGGCGTGGCCTTTCATTGGCAGCTTGCTGGCACGTGCTGAGCTCACTCCAGCCTCACCTTTGCCCAAGAGGCAGGACAGGTGGGGGACAGCAGGACACAGCACCCACCGTGTCTGTAGTCAGCCTCTCTACCCACACACAGCTGCCTCAGTGTCAGGCTGGGAAGCTGAAGCACAAGGATTGCGAGTTTGATCCTAGCCTTGCCAACCTGGCAAGACCTTGTCTCAAATTTAGAAATTCAGAAAAGACTGGGGAGATATCTTCACATGAAGACCCCAAGTTCAATCCCTAGCACCGCCCCCCACCAAATCCTAAGGATTTCAGGATGGTGTCCACAGCATAACTGAAGTGAGAGTCGCAGTGTCCTTCCATGCCCAGGTCCCTTGCCTGGTCCACAGTGAGTCCTAGACCAGCAGTGAAGAACCTGTGGCACAGCGCAGCGTTTATCACTCAGGGCTCTGAGAGGTCCACCCAGATGCCACCTGTCAGTGCTGTGCCTAGCCCCATCCCCCTCGTCCCTATATCTGCCAGCATCTGGCTGGACCTGGGCCTGCCTGGGTGCCTGAGCTGCCTGATCCTGCCATCTTCCCCTGGGAACCAACTCACACAGGCAGGGGCCCCATCTCCTCCCCAGTTTTGGATCTCAAAGGTCTGAAAGATCTCTGGCAGGAGCAGGTCTACCTTAGAAGGGAGCAGCTGGCTCATGAAGCCAGGGCCCCAGGCCAGCTTCCTCTCCTCAAAGCTGAGGGTGCTAGGCTGACTCATGTTTGACTGCTGTTCATCCGGAGGCTGAGGCCAGACTCAGGCCTCGTCTGGTCCCAGTCTTACTGCCAACAAGCTCAGGATCTGGCTCCTCTTCTTCTCCGGGCCCCTTTCCTGGTCTGAGGAATGCCTCGGGAGCAGGCGGAGTCCTCCATGGGAAAGCTCTCTGGAGAGTGTGAAGAGCGCGCACCTAAACAGCAGGTTATCACTGAGGGCTGGGGGTCACAGCTCTGGGCAGGGGCTGAGCCTGCAGCTTTGCATGCCTCCTTCCACCCCCAGCACACCTGCATGCTGAGAACCTGATCACCAGGCACTGTTCTAGGACTGCCACCCCCAGGTGCCCTGGTGGCTGGAGAGGCCCAGAGGGCTTTCTCCTTGTCCTTCTAGCTGGCTGCAAGAGCTGAGCTGGAATGTCACCCACCTAGGCCAGGGAGGTCCAGGAGGAAGGGCTGCCAGCCACTGCTCGCTCTTGGCACTGAAGTGGATGTGTCCTGGGCTGGCGGCGAAGTGCCACCTGGGTGCTGGGGACAGAGGCTGCCACCCTGGACAGCCTCTCACATAGGCAACACAGCAGGAGACTTCAGGTCCTGGCCCAGGGAGAATGAGGCCCCCACCATGCAGAACAAATGGGTTTCCATCCAAGTGAGGTGCCCCAGGGTGGGGAGCACGGAGCAAGGCAGGCGGAAGCGAAGGCTGGAGACCCCGGGGGTGCAGGGAAACAGGCCGAGACCCAGTCAGTAATCCCTCCAGGCCCAGGCAAGCCCCACTAGGCAGTCCACCCAGCTGCAGGAGGACACCCTGGGGGCACCCCCCCCCCACAGCCGCAACATGCCAGGGCCCAAGACCACGCTGCACGCATATTGCCGTTCAAACATGTCCCCTGGCTTTGCCAGCCATGAGCTCATTGCCGGCTCTGGGAGGAACCAGGTAGGTGCAGTCCCAGCTGCGGGCCCACTCCTTGTCCCAGATGACCTAATGCGCTTGGCTGGAAAGCCTTCAAGCCCACGTCCCCACGGGCTGCTCGAAAAACTCTCCTCCTCTTCCCCACCTGGGCTCTTATCTGTGCTTTCCTGCCGTGGATTCTTCAAGAACCACTCACTTCCGCGTAGTACACAGGCTTCTAAGCCCTGCCAACTCCTACCCCTCTGGTTCTGTGCTGGCTCACACCTCCAAGACTTCGCTCCCTCCTTTGCCTGGGCTCTTAGGGATCTGGATTTGGCAGCGCTAGGTTGTCGGTGCCCAGCAATTACTCAGAGCGACCCCGCCAGCACTCCTAGAAGTGCACCCTCTGCTAACACATGTGCTGCCTGATTAGCAAGCAGCAGCCCCAGTTTTCAGATGGGGAGACTGACGCACAGACAGCTTGGGTAACTTACCCCAAGTCACTGATCAAGTAAACTGAATCTGGAAGTTGAGGCCCTGCTGTCTGGCTGGAGGCCAGTGCCTAAGCACTTTCTTGATGGCCCTCTCTGGTAGCCTCTGATGTTCTCCAGGGTGAGGACCAAGCCCTGTGCCCTGGCTTGTCGGACATGTAAACATGACAGCAAATGGGCAAGCAGGTCAGCACACCTGCACTTAGCGCAGCTCAACTCTGCTTGCATTTGACCTGAGGAGACCTGTAGACTTCTGGCGTCGGTCTCTTCCCATCCACACCAGAGGCCACCCCCTCCCTTCTGGCCCTGGACTTCCTGGACACGGGTGTGCCAGCCCCCCACTTGGAACGCGTCAGGAACAGCTTCAGCTTGCACCAAATGCAGGGACTCTGAACGCGACCCAGACAGGACCTCCTCGGACCTGGCATCCTCCTTCTCTCCTCTGGAAAGAGCACCCCCTACTGTAGGGCGCGAGGCTATGCTTTGCGGAAATCCCCTCCTCCTGGGGCGGTCACAAGACCTGTCTGGGCTGATTAGAACCCCCCCACCCCCACCAAGCCAGCTTTGCTCCCAGGCTCCCTGAGGGTTTGGGGCTCCTAGCTCTCCCCAGGAAGGGCTGCTGGCACACAAGCCAGGCAGACAGGATAGTCTGGGCCCACAATTAGCCTGGTTGGGAGCCACCCCACCCAGCCTTGATTACACAGCTGCCAATTCTCCTGGGCTTAAGCTCCTCGGGGCTAGGTTCCGGCATTCATAACTGACTAGTGGAAGCAGGTGGTGAAGACGGGATGCAAAAGAAACCAGGGTATTTACTAATACTTGGCTTTTGCTTGCCTGTCTGTCTGCCCTCTCTGCCCACCTGCTTTCCTGGCTATAGTGAGCAACGTCCAAATTGGGAACAGCAGGCCAGCACCCTTCGGTTTGTTCTCTGGACCAGAGGACCAAGTCCTCCCTGCAGCCCCCTCCCGTGGGAGCAGTAATCTAGCTTGGCCAATCAGAGGTGCAGGCCCCTTTGGGGTTCGGCTGTGTGGCTGCCTGGTGAGGGTGGTGCCAGCCCAACTGTCCCCACTAAAGGACCGTGGTGGCCTCCAGCTCTGCACTCTGGCGGGCCTGCCTTCTCCTTTGGGACTTTACCTTTGGCCAATCTGTCAGCCTCTGGCTCCTTTTCTGTTACTGGCGCTTGGGGTCCTGCTTCATGTGCAGAGGCAGCGAACGTCATGAGGGCCAGATGGCATTGTGGAGCAGCATCATGGCACCTGACGGGCCCCTCCCACATGTTCCTATGTCCCTGCGGGAGATGCGCCACCTGCAGCTGGGACCCCCAGTGTGGATGCTGGCTGGCTGTCCTCAGTGAGACTATACCAAGCCCTCTCATTCCTAGCTGATATGCGTCCTCATTCACAGCTAACAACAGGCAAGTGGCAAACTGTCCTGGGCCTCCCAGCAGGAGTGCCGCCACTAGATCACTGTCCTCTGGTCATGCAGCCCTCTCCACCCAACTGTAGTGCCCAGGAACTGGGGGGAACAACTGAAGGCCCAACAACCTGGAAAGGGGCTCAGGAAAGGAGGTGCATCGCACCTAGGCAGGATCAGGGACCTCGCACACATGTCCCCCAGCACCAGCACAGGCAGGCCAACAATAATAGCATTTTCTAGGGTTTTCACACTTCGGTGTTTCACCTGCTCTGACTTCACACAGGAAAACGCCAGGGCTGTGGTGCTGGCTCCCAGGAGTGTGTACCTGTCCTGGAGCACTGGGGAACACTGGGGGATGGCTAGGTGGGGTGCACTTCCCACCAGGCCCTAGGTACCCTGTGCTCCTGACCCTGAGGCCTGAGCCCAGGGACATGGGCACTGTCCTCTTCCTTTTGGCCCTACATATCTCACCAGGACTCCTCCGGCCACAGTGCCAGTTATCTTCTAAAACACAACTCCGATCCTGCTCTGGTAGCTTTCCTGCGAGGGCTGTCTGTCCGATGCTGTCAAGCTCAGGAGACAGCTGGCACTGACACGTGCCAGGCACCCCATGGGCACGAGAACCTCGTGTTCCACAAACGACAGTCATTCCATAAAAGATGAAGAAACTGAGCCCAGAACAGGAAGCTGGCCTAGTGGCACTCAGAGTGTACAGGCCAAGGGGAGGGATGGAGCCTGGGAGGAGGAGCCAGCGAGGCTGGAGGGGCCAGAGAAGGCCAAGGCTCTGCAGACCCTTCCCCGGGCTACCCAGCATCCTCTCAGAGCTGTCAACCTGGACATAGTAACTGTGCCCTGCGCTATGTTGTCCTTTGACATGGGCCCAATTGTGGGGACCATCTGGACTGTGACACTGGTCCACATCTGATGGCAAGAAAGGCTGGGCAGGCCTTCTAGTCCCTTTCAGCTGGGCCAGCTGTGACAGGGGTCTGGGTGACCGCCATCTTCCAGAGCACACCCTGGTCCGAGCTGGATGCCAGCCCCACCTATGTGGAAAACTTTCCTTCTGCGGCATCAGGAGTCCTCTGAGAAGTTCTGGAATGCAGAAGTGGCCGCACCTGGGTTAGTTCCTCAGGCTCCGCCTTGCCTCAGCCAGGCAGGTCTGGGGGTGGGCATCCTCTGGGTCAGCGTGGCAGCGAAGCCCGTAGCTGTCCAGGCTGCCTGCTGCTCTGTACTGGCAGAGCTCCCACACATGTGCTGGTCCACTGTGTCCCTCTGCTAAGTGTGCTGTGTTGGTCGCTGACCTCGTCAGAGTCACGGCCCAGCTACGGACAGAGCCTCTGACAGAGTGGGGTGGCACCTCACCGCCCTCTCCTGCCTGTTGGTGTTATGAGGACACGGATCCCTTTGTCCTGGGTGGGCACCACAGATCCTTGTGTCACAGGTGAACAGGGAAAGGCAGGCTGGGGCCCCAGCTTCTCCATCCAGGTTTAATCATCAACTGGATGCTGGCATTGCACTAAAAGCCCCAGGCGGATGGCGCTGACCTCCCAGTGGCACCCAGGGTGGCAGGCGGAGCCTGCGATGTGGCCACTGGGACACTGCAGACAAAAGGGACCAAAGGGAGGGGACACAGCCCTGCACCCTGCAGAGTTGTTGCCGAGCTGCCCGGGCCCTTCTCTTCAACCTCAGGTTACCATGGTGACCGAAGCAGGAGGGACACTGGCTGGGCTGGCCTTGTTCCCAACACTCCCTTACTCTGTCACCACCTCCAGGCCTGTTGCCATCCCGGTACATGGTCAGAGCACTGCTGGGAACCCTGGGATGGGGGCCCCACAGAGGCCTGGCTGTGTTGAGGGTGTAGAAGGGGAGGGAATATGGTGGAGCTGTGTGTGTGTGTGTGTGTGTGTGTGTGTGAGAGAGAGAGAGAGAGAGAGAGAGAGAGACAGAGACAGAGACAGAGACAGAGACAGAGACAGAGAGAGAGACAGAGACAGAGAGAGACAGAGACAGAGACACAGAGACAGAAAGACAGAGACAGAGACAGGTGCGTGTGTATGTGTCTTGTGGGTGCATATGTGTGAGCACGCGCATGTGAGTGTGCGCAGCAGGTAGTTCCTTGTGGGCCTGTGCTCTGGCTAGGATGTGGCTGGTGGGTAGGGGCGCAGGGTTAGGGTTAGGGTTAGCATTATGCAGAACAGTCTCCCCTGCCTGGGATCCTCCTCAAACATATGAACACGTACACACATGTGCACACACACACACACACCCGGTCTACACTATAGGCAGGAGTGCCCCAGAGTGGTGCCTGCTGCCCCCCAGGGTGGCCCTGGCCTTTCTACCACTAGACACATCTCGTGCTGTCTGATCACCCTCCCTGGAAAGCCCCATGAGAATCCACCCCTGCTTCTAAGGGAGGCAGCAGCCTCTCCCATTGCCCAGGCTGGGTTTGGTGCCATGGCCTCTCCTTCCCTCCCAAGACAGAGCTCAGTCCACCAGGTCCCAGATCAAGGGCAGTGCAGAGTGCTTACCTGAATTCTCCTGGGGACCTTCACCCCTCGAAGCTAGTTTGCTGACAGGTGCAGCTCTACTCAGAGGTCAAAGCTTCCATTTACACACCTGGAATAGCAAGAGCGCTTGCATTGTAAAGTCAAACTCAGTTTATATTTTGTTGTTGTTTTCTCAACACACTATGGCTGAGAAACCAAAACCCAGAGAAATTACGAGGGCAGAAGAGGCCACCAGGCTCCACTGGCGCCACTGCATGGGCTTGGACCACAATCCTTGAACTTCAAGCTTATCCTTGCTTCTGTTGTCTAGAAAATGAGAAAACTTGTTTCCTTTTGCCCAGACATGACAAGGAAGAATCTCTACAAACACCTAAAATCTCCGCAAATTCAAAGTGCTAGGTCAGTGCTGAATAATGGATGAGCCCTGCTCCAGCTGCTGAGAGGTGACGGTAAGGCACCCAGGAGTGCAGAAACCTTTCCTTTCATTTTTCCCAATGAACGAAGTTTGGGAGAAAATTGCCAAGAAAGACTTGTGCCTTGCTGTTGGTCAGCTGGGTGGAGGCCTGGGCTCCTGAGCCAAACATCCAATTTAGGGCTTCCCTGAAAGGAGATGGGAAAGCACAGGGCTGCTCTAAGGAGGTGGGACCCTGAGGACACCCAGAGTCCCTGCCATGTCCCCTCTGCAGCCCCAGGGAAGGCTGCTCGGGCAGGCAGGGCGAGGTGCCTGTGAACCTGAGAACCTGGGTCTAGAGTGGGAAGTGGCTGTAGGAAACAGGGAGGGACAAGGCAGGGCTGTCTACACAGCGTGTCATCATCCTGGCCAGCTGACACTGGTGACCACAGGCCCTTTCCGGCCAAAGCTCACAGTGGCAATACAGATGTGGGCACAGAAAGCAGACAGAGTGGCCTTTAGAGCAATCTGCAGAGATAAAAGCAGAGCGCAGCTCCAGCCCTATCCTGGCTACAGGAAAAGGAGGGCTTCCCAGCTGAGCACCCTGCAGCCCACAGACTCACCAAAGTGGCATTTGTCCCTGCCCCCAAACAAGGCAGTGGCACCTACTCAGACCCTCAAGATAATTGGCTCCAACTTCAGATCAGCAAAATCAACAAACTCCATTTCAAGTGAGATTTGTCCTTCTAATGTCTTGTTTTCTGTTTTAGCCTGCGAGTTCCCAGCATAAGGACTTCCTCAGAGGCTCCGTGGTGCACGCATGTTTACGCAAGCTGCAGGTCTGGGCATGCTGACCTCAGGGCTGGAGGGCTTAGTGTTTCCCGGAGTGCAGGTGGGCCCATCCTGGGGAGACAAGGGGTCCAGGGTGGCCTCGGCCAGCTGGTTGCAGGAGGTGGGTACGGAGGGAGTGTCGGTCCTAAGTGCCTGTAGGCAGGCGGAGCAGGTAGTGTGTGACTGTTCCCTCACTGTGAACCTGGCTCCATGAGCCGTGGTGACCCGGCTCAAGCCACTAGGTCTCAGGCTCCTCATCTGGAAACAGGATCCCAGCGGAGTCGGCCTCACAGTCTGGGAGGACCGAGGGAGAAAGGGGTATAAGAACTCTTAGTTCTGGCCCTGGGTGGGCTGCTGCTGTCTGCCCTTCACGGTGCCTGGCTGGTGCTGTCCTTGGGCTGTCGCCTGGCAAAGTGGCTTCTGAGCCCCCACAGTGCCCTGAAGTGTGTCTGTGTGCTACAGAGCATCACCTTGCTGCCCTGGCTACATGCACTGCAGGGCCTACTCAGCAGTCCCAGCCACGCTCCGTGCTCCGAGACACAGGGCCACTGCCCCATGCATCCTCAGCACACTCTGCGTTACTGACCTCAAATCCATTGCAGACATGGTGCCCTGTGCTATGTGGGGTTAGTGGGTGGGCTAAGCCCAGCTACATTCAAGTCCAGACTCCCACACGCCGTCCACAGAAGTCCCTGCTCCTAGGCAGCCAGGGCAGCTGACCCTAGTCTTCATCCTCAGAAGCACCAAGTGTTTGGTACTCAGCAAAACAACTTTGAGGAATGCACTGCTGTCCATGAAGACAGGTATTCAGGCTGCCCAGACAAACTCCAGGGAGGCTTGACTTCAACAGGGGCAAGAAGGAAGATCTCCCAAGCCCTCCTGAGAAGGTACTGAGGGCAGCAGGAGACAGGTCAGTAAGCCCCCACCAAGACTGTGGGTCACGCTGTCTGGATCTGGAAATAAACGAGGTTTCAAAGTGACTGCGTGTGTGGTGGGATTTTATTTTTTTCCTAAGGCTTGCATTCATTCATATCTGAGAGTAGGGTTGCTGTCACCTTCCTCTAGGTTTTCAGCAGCTGCAAGCAACCGAATATGGCAGTGATGACAGAAGCACAAGCTGGGGTATCTGCCTGCATGGCCACAGAGTGTGTGTGGGTCAGTTCCTTCCTGCCCAGGTCCCCAGGGCTGAGATGCTTACAGGGCAGGCATTCAGTGTTCCTTGACTTGATGGTGGATGGGGCAGCGCCAGGCCCTCTGTGGCCTCCTAGCCACAGCCCTGCATCAGGACCCTGCATGGGTGTTTTCAGCCTGACTCAGAGGCACTGCTGGCTCCCTAGCCCTGCAGAAGCCTGGGACTGTGGCCACCACAGAGGTCATCGTCTGGGACTATGCACATGTGGGAAATGAGCCTGGACATGTGCCTGCTCAGGGTCAAGGGACATGCCCTGTGAGGAAGCCACAGGGACCCATGGCCAGTCCCAAACCTGCATCAGGTACCTGGCAAAGAGTGAGAGGGGGCTTAGTCCCTGACCCCACAGAGATAAGCTGAACCCCGTCTGCCAAAGCTGCTGGGGCAGAGGCTACACAGGGTGGGCTGGCAACTGGAGAGTCCTTGTGTGATTGGCCAGGCAGGACAGGATCCACCACAGGAGCTCCCAGGAGCCACACAGAGTGCCCGGGGCTGGAGCTGCCCAGGGCAGAGGACCTTTCCTGTTGCTCAAGAGCAGGAGGAGCCGTTCTATGGACAGGGCTGAGGCTCTGAGGGTCTGGGTTGCCCAGGAAGAAAGCAGGCAGGTTGGGGCAGTGTAGCTTCCAACTGCTGTTGCTGTTCCTCCTGCTCCTTGTCTCCACTTTCTTCTGGAGAGAGAGGTGGAGAGGGGAGGGCTGGACTCCAGCGGACAGAGCTCCGGCCAGCCAGGGAAGTGCCCAGGTTTGCAGTCTTCCAGACTCTGTTCAGCAACTGGCCTTGTGTGGCATGTGGTTGCTGGGACACCAGGCTCGCTCCTCCTCACCAGCCCATCCTGCCTGCTCCCTGCACCCCTGCTCTGCTCAGCAGTCCCCACTGTCCCCACTCATCCCTATGAGCCCCAGGTGCTCACACATCAGAGCCACCCTAGTGACTCCTGAGGGACATCTATCAGTGGCTTTCTCCATCCCCACTGCCATCTGATGATCTTCCACCTTGGCAAGCAGCTCAACATTCCAGTGGAACAAAAAGCCATCACTTGGTAGAGCACAGCTCTACGGGCTGGGCTTCCAGGCGGTCCCTGAGCCACTAGTTCTTATCCACCAGCAAGATCTACCCGGAGCGACCAGGCACTGACCACCAGCCGCTCCCTCACTGTCTGGAGTGCATGGGTCTTGAGATTCATTTAAGTGTCCCCTGCAGGGCAGCTAAGCTAGTAGACCGGGCAGCAGGGACTGGTCACTCCGTCACTCAGTGAATCCATGCACGCAAATGCGAGGTTGAGGCTGTGAGCAAGGGCACAGAGTCAGGGGTCTCGGGTCAGCAAGAAGGAGCCTTCTGAAGCTGGCCAGGTCTTCTATCCTGGATGTGACAAGCATCAGCTGGCAGGGGACCTTCTCAGGTCACAGGATGAGCCCAGCACACAGCTTTCATTTCATCTAGATGTGACTGGCTTCTCTCCCTTCTCTGGACTGGGACCCTTAGATTTTCGATAACTGGGTTCCTTTGAGTGTGCTGCTTCAGGAGTCTGGGGAGGCAGGCCTGGGAGTATGCTCTTTCACCAGCTGCATATGCTGCACCCAAGGGCCTAACTTCTGATTCCCGCTGACCACACAGGCACACCACTGACCCTGCAAGGTTGGTCCTGAGGCTAAAGTGACCACGGGTGTGAAGGCTCCCAGCAGCATGTGACTGGTAGAATCCCTCGGCAAACAAACACTGGAGGAGCAGCTCGAGGGTGCTTTGGCAGGTCCTGAAACCACACTGGCAGGCGCCTCGCCATCCCGAGGACGCAGTCAGGCTAGAGGTGCCACCACCTTAGCTTTCCGAGACCACATCAGCCCTATATCTGAGCAGGATGCCTGTCTGTGGGGCGTGGAAGGGAAGCAGCTTTGGAGCGCGGACTCCGCTGGGTGCGTGGGGACAGCCCTATGCATGGAAGCCGTCTTGGCGTGTGGGATTCCCGGGATGACAGAGAGTGTACAACTTGATTGAGGAGAATCTGCCGCAGGTGAGACGCCAGGCCCCGCCACCAAGGACCACCTGCCTCCAGATCATTGGTGCAGGTGTGCAGGGGTTTGCAAAAGCACCACACCCACCCGAATTGGTTGAAGGAGACGTCTCCTGCCCCATGGGATTGGTGGACCCTCCTCCTGCTGACCCTGGTGCCTGGCTACGGGGCTGACCTGTCTTTACCCTGAGGGCCTTGGGTGTGCAGTCCCCTCCCACCCTGGCTTCAGCCGCAAGGGCTATCGTGGGGGACCTTGCCCTGGGTCACTTGAGCTCGATTGCAGTCTTGGGGTCCGAAACTTTGATGGGGCCGAGCCCGAGTGAAGCAGACGGGTGGACGTGGACGTCACAGATGACCTGGGCAGTCTGTGCCACCCCCTCTAATCCCAAATGTCCACCCAGAATCTCAGCCCTGGCCAGGCCAGCAGCGAGCTGAGGGTGGGACGGAGCGTAGTGCAGCCGCCCGTCCTCGGGAGAGGTGCGAGCCCAGGAGCAGGTGACCCGGACCCTCCCTGGCCGGCCCTCCTCCCTCCTTCCCCGGGCGCGAACCCACCTTGGGCGCAGGAGGCATCCGCGCGGTCGTGCTGCTGCTGGCGCTGGCGCTGGCGCTGGCGCTGGCGCCTGATCCCCGCCGCCTGCTCCTTGCTGGCGCTGGCTTCTCCCGCCTCTTGTGGATCCTCGGCACTGTTCTTTTGAAGAGACGTGGTTTTCTCTGCGTTGCGTCAGGGCGGTTGCCTGGCAACGCGGCGGTGTCGCCAGCCTTTGCGCTACGTCGCGGCCTTATTCAAGCTCAGCCGGGGTCCGAGTGCGCGCAGGTCCTAGAGCCCCCCGAGTTCGCCTCCCGGAGCACGGCTGGCCAGCCGCAAGCCCTCCCGACCCTAGGTGAAACCAAACCCAAGCATCCATTTTTCATGAAATCGGATCCTCACTTTCCTGGAAATAAACCCATGGTCAGCGCTCGGCCTGGGTGGAGGGGGCAGGACCCCTCAGCCCCAGCCTGAGCCCCACGCTCCACCCACTGCGGCTAGGGCTGTCCCCAAGGCTGAGGCCTGGCAGGGACTCCGGGGGCAAAGGTGCAGCCCTGCCTCCCCGGGGAACCCCAGAGCTGCAGGCACCTAGGACGCACAGGACGGCAGCTGGGGCCGCCCTTACCTTCCCCGCAGCCTGCGGGATCCATGCTGGCTGCGGCGAGGGCCTCTGGCCCCCACCCGGGCCTGGCGGAAGGCCGCCTCTTCCTCCCAGATCCCACCACGCCCCTTTCCTATTTGCCTGGGGGCGGAAGGTCCCCCTAAGTGAACCTGCCAGTCTCTTTTCCTCCTGCCCTGCGGACATCCTCTGCCCCTCTCTCAGGTTGGTGACCTTCGGGGACCCCCTGCCCTCTCCATTGTGCTAGAGGTCACTTGAGGGAAGACGCCCACATCGGACCTTCAGCTCTGGACACATCCCTGTCCCCACCTGCCACTGTCTTGGCTCAGGTGGGCTACGTTAGGGTTCATGGATACGGACAGCTGCCTTCAGCGCTCCGGCCTGCTGAATCTCCTGCAGCGTTGATTCAGGAGCGTGAACGTGAGCTGCTGAACCGTGTTAGGCAAATTGGCTCAGGGATGCTATGTAGCCAGTTTTGGGGGTGTTGGAAGAGATGAAGGGGGCTGCAGGAAAAGACAAGAGGGTAGAGCCGACTTCCCAGGGCGGAAAACCTGGGGCCCCACTAGGGTCCCGGCCTGGCTATCACCCAGCAGATCACTCTGGCTGCTTCCCTTTGCGATGCCCGGGGCGCCGGCCCTGCCCTGTGCAGGCCCTGGGGTGGACATGGCCCTTCCCTCCCTCTGCCACCTTCATCAGGTGCTCCAGACCTCTGGACCTAGTCTGTTTGCAGCCACACTGAGACAAAGAGGAGAAACTCCTTTACTTTCAAGGCATTAAAACTGAAGCTCGAAGTGCCCATCTGTCTTTCAGAGTCTTCCTAGATTCCCTTATCTGCCTGCACAATAAATATCAACTAGCTCCTATAAAATAGCCAACAGTGTTCCAGGCTTTTAGGGAACAAATTGAGATAAAGGACTTTGCTTAGGAGAGCTAATATCCTAGTGGGGGAAGCAAGGTCCTGGTAAGTTAGCAATACCATCAGTCACAGAGAGCAAAACTGTAGGCCTGGATGGAAAGCAGTGATGTGGGGGCAGGGCTGACCTCATTAGTAAGGTGGAGATGGAGGAGGAGCAGGGGAAGGTGCCCTAGGAGAGAGCAGCCCGTGCAAAGGCCCCAGGCCGCAACTGTGGCCCAGGGGTGGGGAAGGCTGTGGGGGAGGATGTCAGAGAGAGTGGGGGCCTGGCCATCCCAGGAGGCCTCCCCTTCCCACATAGTGCACAGCTGAACAGCATCTCTGCTCTGTTGCACTTGCAGGGCGCAAAATACCCCACAGTCCACTCTCTGGTCCCCATTTATGTGCTGAAGTTGTTGCCGAAAGCTCCATGTCCTTGTCTCTGTCTCTGTGTCCTGTCATTCACCTCTCCCCATGCTGGCGATTCTGGGGGGGGGGGGGGGGGGGGGGGGGGGGGGGGGGGGGGGGGGGGGGGGGGGGAGAGAGAGAGAGAGAGAGAGAGAGAGAGAGAGAGAGAGAGAGAACACTGTTCTTTGGCTTTGTAATCTAGAGGATACTGGGGCTGGGGGAGACAGCCTGCCCTGCTCTAGAGAGCATTTAGGACTCAAAGTCAAGGTCAGAGTCCACTGGCTTCTGCCATCTGCCCAGGAAATGACTTTTCACTTGGGGGGACATGACATGACAATAGTGTGGGTTTCCAGAGGAACCAGGAAGCCTTGTCAGGTGGATTGAGCAGCCGGGGCTCTTTGCTGCTCTAATCTCTCAGAAGAGGTTGATTCATCTCAGCAACCAGCTCTCCTGCCCACAGGGAGCCCTGGAGGTCCCCTTAGGTACCCATCACTCTGAGCTGCCCACCCAGCAAGGCGTGGGGATCATATATTTTCTCAGTGGGAAGCTAATTAGCTGGGCATCCACCTTGGTCTTGGGGTGTCACCACCCCCCCCCCAAACCCAGGTGAAGAGAAAGAGCAGGCTTCAGGGATCCTGAGGGTGGAGGCGGCAGAGGAAGCCTTGCTTGGAAGAGCATTGTGTGACCAGGAGGCTGGGCTGAAGAGGCAGAGGGTGAGAGGCAGTGACAGGGAGGCCAGAGGGATCCTGCAGCTGTGGGACTGGGAAGCTGTCACCGTGCTCCCACTTTAGGGAAGGTGGCCGAGGACAGGACTGGACTGGAGGTCCCAGAAGAGACGGTTTCTGCCTGTCTAGCAGCAGGAGGAACTGCATGTGTGGATCACAGTGGGGTGCCTTATGGAAATGGGACTCGTGGCCTTTCCCGAGAACCATGATGCAAAGGAAAAAAGCAAGCGGGGACAGCAGATGGTGGAGGGAATAAGCAGGACCGCAGCCAAGCAGCCTGGGTCAAGCCCTGCGCAGCTGTGAGGACAGCCTGCGGCAGTCACTTCAGCAGCACAGCGACTTCATGGATGCAGCGGGAATCATATCATTAGTGCTGGCTGGGTTGCAGAGAGCCTTGCTGTGGGCCCGCTCCAGGTTGGTGGCTGTTTTTTCAGGACCTGTCCCTTGCACACTGCAGCCCCTTTTGCTCCACAAAGAAAGTACCAGACTGGGAAGTTGCTGCCCCATTGTCCACACTTGGGCCTGAGCAGCCTCCTTTGGCTCTGAGGTTTGGCTAAACTGTCAAACTGGGGCCCCTTCCCTTGCTACAGGTGTCTGGGGCAAAAGGAGAAGAGGGGACACTGGTGGGGGCTGGGGCTGACTTTCCATGCTCCCACCCCCAGTTCCCAGAGACCAAGAGTGTGAGCTCAGAGCCTGACCTCGAGCTTGTTATAAAGGTATATTTGTCCAGGCAGGAAGGAAGAATAAACATGTTTTCACAGTTTATTAGCTTTATTTATAATGTTCAAACATTTAGACACATGGCGCGTGGGCCTGCTTTTATGCATTTGCTCTGGACTTCTCAAATGTCAGGGGTAGGCGTGACAACGGCCCATCTTGTGGTTTGTTTAAGGAGCAGATGACAACTTGCTGCACACAAATGTCTCTGTTGCAGCCTCGTGTGCTTGCGCTTTTCTCCTGGGAGCGCCTGCAGCAAGGGTTGTGGGGTAAGCATTCGGAGCCCGACACCAGCTCATGCCTGCAGTAGTGGAAGGACAGCTGTCTGGTAGGCACTAGAGTGAGTGAACGCAGGAGTGCTGCTGTCCACAATGGTGTACGTGATGGCAGGAGAGAGCTGCCAGGCAGATGATTAGCATCAGCTCCCCCAGGAGCAACCCTGAACCATAGAAGGAGCCCTGGGAAGGAGCCAGGGAATCCAGCTTCTAGGCCCAGCTCCATTTCCAACTAGACCTTTGTCACATGAGTCAAAGCTGGTGGTCTGAGCTCGGGTGGATCCTGGTCCCAGCACCACTGCCAGAGTGTGTCCTGCTGGCAGCGGCTAGGAGGCAGGAGGATCTGGTGATGGTATACATCTGGACCCAAGGCAAGCAGCACTGAGGCCAGGATGAGGCGAGCTGGGAGATGCTCAGGGCCAGGGTGCAGACAGATGCCCTGCAGGCAAAAGCCTTGCTTGAAGTACAGGGTAGAGCTGTGTTAGACCCATGGCATGACACAAAAGTCTAGGGCCTTTGGGAGAAACCAGCCCCTTGAGGCCAGGCCAGGGACGCCAATGCCTTCTCCACCTCAGGAGCACTGTGCATGTGACAACGTGATCTCTACTGTAGGGAGAGGACCTAAAAGGATGACTCCTTTCCACAGGCCAAGCCCTGAGCCCAGGCCCTTGAGGCAGGTCAGGAGAAGCTGCCACACAGCTAGAAGAAATGGGGGCTAATCATTGCACACCCAAGAAGACCTAGCTGGTGGAGTAAAGGCCAGCGGTGTTTCCCACCCAACACACAGAATGCAGGAAGAGAATGGGGAGACAGCTATGGATTGATTGTCCCACTTTTTTCCCACTTGTAACTGTTCTCCTAACATTAGCTTGTGCTTGCTGATGCCAGGGGTGGAACACAGCCCCTTCTGCCCATCCTGACCACCTTGCCTCCCACATTGCTCTTGCTATCTGCTGCTGGGGCAGAACTGTCAGCCTTTTGGTCATCAGTGTCCTCATCTTTGATCATCTATGTCCTCATCAGGGGTAACAATGTCTCCTTTAGGGATCATGGCAAGGGTTATAATCAATGCCTAGCAAATGCTGATGTTCCTTGTAAGTCACCAGGACACTCGGGATGCATGGAGACCCACTAACCAAGTCAGCTCCTGGTAGCGACTTTTCATGTGAGGTGGGAGAATGCAAAGGGGGCTGGGGATGAAAGTCAGTGCTGGGTTCAATCCCTAGTAGTGTGTGCATGTGTGCGCACGCACACACACACACACACACACACACACACACACACACGCACAGGAAATCTCAGTGTTATTGTCCATCCCTCTGGTTGCCACCGAGCATGGATGCCTACCTCGGTCATTTTACTCCTTGCTGAGATGCCATACCTAACACCCATATCTTAAGAGAGGAAAACTTGATTGATTGATTGGTTGATTTTGCAGAACCAGGGATTGAACTCAGGCCCTTGTGCTTGGTAGGGAAGTGCTTATTCCACTGAACCATCTCCCTAGCCCCTGAAAGCTTGATTTTAATTTGTGGTTGCTGGTGCCAAGGCAAAATGGCACAGCGGAGAGGCACGGCAGAGGGAAACTGCTCATGTTATGGCAGACAGGAAGCAGAGCAAAAAGGACAAGCTCAGGAGGGAGATGCATGCTTCCAAGCCACACGGCCAGGGACCTGCCTCTCTGACCATGAGCTACCTCCAGTGGCATGTCAGCTCTAGGATCCCCACAACACCATAATCTTCCCAAAGCCCATCTAGGAGGGCATGAGACCTCTGGGGGACAGTCTTTGTCTGACAGATACCAAACATCCAAAACTTAAAGGAGAAAAGATTTATTTTGGCTCATGATTACCAACTCCAAAAAAGAATGACATGACCAAAGGGCACTGAGAAGGACAGCTGGTTACACCATGGTGGCCAGGAAGCAGAGAACAGAAGATGGGCCTGGAAGGGAGCTTTACCCTTTCAGGTCCCACCTCCTGTGACCTGCCTCCTCTGGCCAGAGCCCATCTTCTAAGAGCAAGTCTGCTATAGCACCTCCACGGTCCAGTCACCTTGCAAAAGCCCCACCTATGAGCCCACGAGACTTCTCGGGGGAGATGCTTGATCTAAACCATGACAATGTCCAAGTGCTCCAACATCATTTATCAGACTGTCTTCCTTTATCTGTCGCTTTAAAATACCAAACTTTTAATATAATTAACTTTAGTACATGCAGGCATACACGCATGGGTCATCCTATTCAATTCTATTGATCTGACCCTTCGCTCCATCAATACCATGCTTAAGTTTTTAAACTTCATAATGTATTGACACCCATAAATTTTGCTAACCCTTGTAGCAACTCTATGGGCGTGTTATTCTCTTTTTATAGATGAAGAAATTGAAGCCCAGAGGAACAAAATGACGTGGCCACAGCCTGACTCACCAAGTGCCCAAAGCCAGAAGTGTTCACACGAGGGGCAGCGGATGCTCAGTCTCTTTGGGGCTATGCCTTGGTACAGGAAATAACCAAACAGCCTGCTCCTTGAGCATTGTCACACGAACCAGGGAGGTTGGGTCCTAGCTTACATGGTGGCCCCTCACCCCGCTCCAAGAAGACCTACTGCATGCTCTGGCTGCTGGGTCAAATTCTTATGATCTCAGCCTCATGAGAACCAGGCTGCTTTGATTGGCTGGGTTGCTCTTCTCTTTTGGAGACTGTGGTTCTGAACCCAGGGCTGTGCTTCCCACACCGGATTCTAGAAATCCAGAGCCAAGAAGGAGACCCCTTCCCAGGTGCAGAAGCTGCCCAGAGGCTCTGGCCTGTCTTTGTTCCTCACTTTGTGCTACTGTACTGCATCGACCTCCCTTTTTCCCCACTCCTCTATCTCACCCTCTTTAAATGTGTTCTATTTTGATGTGTTGTAGATGCAGTCTCTTTGGGAACAAGGTAACAAAGCCACCCATGAAAAGGAATGGGAAGCATCTTGAGTAGTTAGAGGAGCTACCTAGGGTCCAGTTGCTGCAAGCTAAAAGATATCAAGGTCTTCTCCAGCCTCCAGGCTTCCTTGCACTCGCCAGAGCCTCCTCCTTCTCACTCTTAGAGAGAACTTGCCGGACACCAACTCCTACAGCCCTGGGCCTGAGCAGCCCCGCCCCGCCCAGCCTGTTCCTTCTTGCTGTAGGCTTGGGCTGTGTCCCCTAGAGTGGCCCCTGATCAGAGACAGCTTCTACTGCAGCCCTGGGAGATCTCAGGAGCCTCCCAGGCACTCAGTAACTTGTAGGCACTGCAAGACTTCTACCAGCCTGGTGTTGATTCCCAAGGGTGGGATCCACCCACCTCGGTAGCCCCTGGGGGTCTCAAGAGGGCCTGTAGCAGTTGAGCTGTAGACATTGCTGACCTTTCTTTAAATTACTGAGAAAGTTGGTTTGCGGCCACTCGGCCTTCAGGATTTGAGGTCCCCAGCGCATCTGCTCTCCACTCAGACTGGTCATTAGTGGTACCATGGAATGGAAGTCTGGGAAGCATTTTCTAGGAGGCAAATGTTGGAAAGAAAAGAGGACTGGATTGCAGACTGGGAGGCCTGGGATTTGATCCAGTGTCTCTGCTCACTGGCTTGTGGCTTTGAGCAAATTCTTTCTTTTCCTAACTCTGTGAAATGGTGGCCATCAGACTGAGATCTGAGCAGTGTCTCAGTCATTCACTGATTATGATCTAGCACCTCACAGGACCAGCTGGGTGCTCAGGGTGCAGTGGCAGGCCGGTGGGAGAAGAGCCCTCCTCATGGGTCTTGACTGCATTCTGGAGAGCAAAGACAGGCAAACAATCGAGCCAGTGTATGAGGCCCCTTTGATATTGATAAGAATCAAGAAAAGAACAGGGTCACACAAGGGAGAGAAGTGGGGAGAGGGCAGTGGAAAGTGACCAGGACAGCCATTGGCCAGCCCACTGACACACTGCCCTGGGGGACAGCTGTGGAAGTGGACAGAGGTGGGCAGACTCACATGCCACGGGAGGTGGGTCCCGCTGGACACACTGCCCGGGAGGAGGTGTCAGGAGTATTCACCCCTGCTCCGGCCAGGTGCTGCGCTCTCACAGGCAGGCAGGCCTCCTGAGCTGAGCAAGACTGGTGGTGGAGCCAGGCATCCAGAGCAGAAGAGTCCCAGGGAGCCATCTGGGAGGGTGTGAGCCCTGAGCGCAGCAGACTGCCGACTGCTGAGCTCATGTCAAAGTCTGCCAGCAGAGCGCGATGAGGGCAGCACTCTGGCCTGCTGGGACGCTCAGCTTGGCAGCCACTGGCAGCCAGAAGTCAGCAGTTTGTTGTCCCTGCTGGGAAGTGGACTTGGCAGGGCTCTGCGACATAGCCCCCGCCACACAGAGGCACGTGCAGCCACCTGTGGCATGCATGTGTGCGTGTGCGTGTGCGTGTGCGCATGCGTGCACATAGGGGACACAATCACAGGGCTCTGGGCCTTTGAGCACACACTTGTGCAGCTTCAGCACAAGGCACTGGCTTTCTAGCTTCCTGCCAGGCTTCTGAGCCAACTCCTGCATTTTCCCCACACTGCAGCCTAGCAGGAGAGGAAGGTGGCCACCTCTGCTTGACAAAGGAGAGTGTAACAACTCCAGACTTCCGTCCCCCACCAGGTCCCATTTAGCAAGCAGCAGAGCCACCATGAAAGCTTTCTCTCCTATCACCCCACTCTCTACTCTCTACCAGGGTGGAGGCCAGGGGCTCTAGGCAGGGCCTCACCCAGGAAAGAGTCTTTAATTCCAGCTCACCCTGAGGCTCCTGCAGGGGAGGGGCTCCTGGGATGTCCCATTTCAGTCAAGAGGCCATGGAGACAGCAGAAGCAGGGACGAGACACAGGGGAGGCCAGATCCTGCTGAGTCACCCTGTGTCATCCCTTGCCTGATTCTGGCCTCAATGCTCAGTGACAGGAGGAGGCGGGAGTTCAAGTAGGCAAGAGATAGAGAACCTCAAGGACTGCTTAATCCGGAACATCACGTGACCAAGTGTAGCAGGTAAAGGGGGACCCCCTCCCCCTGTCATTCATTGTCCCACTTGTGATAGAAGGATGGGGTACAAACAGGTTTGCCTTCCCTAGGCCCAACTGTAGCGAACAAAGCCACAGCACCATGAGGGAAGACATGATAACCGGAAGTTGGTTGTGCACCATGGGGTGGAGCAGAGGGCTCCAGTCAAGGGAGACCCACCGTCCAGGGCCTCTCATTGTGGCCTTGAGGGATTACCCTGAGGATGTTCAAGACAAAGCAAGAATTTGGATTTAAATAGAAATCCCCTGGCTTTTAATTTTTGTCACCAAATCCAACAGCAAAAGTAAGTAGGCTAATGAGCAAGAAGGCAAAATGTATCTCAGGCTGACCACCCCCCTTGACTGGACCAGCTCTCTGCTGATAGCAGGGTGGGGCAGGGTGGGGGATCTGTGGGTGCCACGGGCCACTCCCCTGAGAGCTACAATTAGGGTGTGTGCAAAACATTGAACCCATCATAGGAGTTGGCACAGCCTCTGGCTGCAGCGAACCAGGACAGCTGTGCCAGTGAAGTCTGTCCCTGGGACCTTGGGTGTCCTCACTGTCACACCTTCCACGTGTCCAGGCAACAGAGTCACAGTGATAAAGGTTAACATCCTTGTGATTCTCGGAGAGCAGGAACTGTTCCAAGAGCTCTGTGTTAAATTGCTCACTGAATCTTCACAAACCCCTCGTGAATAATCATCAGTGCTTTTCCACTCCAAGGCAAAGGAACATTCCCCAGCCAGGTCAGGGGGCTCTAACCTGCTGGCCACTAAGGTATATCAGCGTCACTTAGGGGCTCACAGGTGAGGACTTACATTAATAGGCACATTGTGTCTTTCACTTAGAAGAAAAGGTAACAACTTTCCTGGATATCTTTTGAGAGCCAGCCACTTTCGGGCCGATGTCATAAGAACCCTAAGAAGTGGGCCTTGTTGCCCTCATTTTAGAGGTAAGGAAACTGAGTCCCCAGCAGCGGGATGACACAGCTGGACGCTCACAGCTGCCAGGTTTATACAGTTGGGATGTCACCTTCATACTAATGGTGGAAAGGGTCCGGTCCCATGGGACACGGGGAGGCAGCGGCTTCTCCACTCAGCCAACGCCCATCCAGAAACTCCAGGCCAGGATTTCTTTTGCTCTGTGGGGCTCCACGCCTGGATGACAGTGAAAAAGCAACCTAACATTTAAAAACTGAAACAGAGGTGGAATGATGTCAGGAAGACGGCAAGCTGAGCCTCCCACTCCTTGTTTACCCACAAAAACGGCAATTTAACAACTACAATGGATGAAAATAGCTCTGGGAGTGCTCTAGAGAATGACCAGGAAGCTGCAACCCCCACCCCCGGGGAGCACAGTGACTGAGGGTGGTGGTGAGGCAGAGTAAGAAGCGCTCTGCCTGCGTCACCCCCAACCTCAGACCGGCCTAATGCAATGCCAAGAAGTTTTTCCTTGGCCTTGTCTTCCTTCCATGGGGGGAAAGGCAAGCAGCAGGAATCCAGCAGCTTTCTCCCCTGGGAAACCGCTCCCCCCCCCCCAACAGCCTTGCTGTTGTCATGGTGACCCGCAGCCGTGACACTGGAGGTGATGCAGACTTCACCAGCGCTGACCCCAGCAGGTGGAGCTGCAGGCGCCTACCACTCTGGTCCTCCACAACCAGAACTGCAACTGCAGCCCTTGGGCCCAGGGCTGCCCCTGTGCCTGCCCGGGGCTGGACCTGCCCGCACACACCCTTGACGCCAGCCTTCCAGACCCTAGTGCCGCTGCCCACTCGCGCTCACCCAGTGGTCCAGTGGCCCAGTCATCACCAGTGCCCTCTACCAGATCTTGTGTTACTGTCTGCTGTTCGGCAGGTACAGGCCTTCGAACGAGTGTCCTCGCACATCCCTGGGCACCCCCTGCCGACCCTGAGCCCGCTGCTAGCGGGAAGTCCTTTCCCTCCAATACCATTCCATCAAGGGAGAAGCAACCGCTGCTTCCTGCACACACCAGCGCAAGGTGCCAAAGGAGCACTGAACGATCGAAGAGACGCGGCGGACTTCTAATAAACAAAGTGACCGAGATCTACAAATTTCCTGACAAGGAGTTCAAAATAAATGCTTTCAAGAAACTCAGCAAGCTACAGGAGAACACAAAGAGACAACTCAACTCTCTCAGCAAAATAACACTTGAACTGAATTAGAAGTTCAATAGGATATGCGCGATATGAGCGTAATACAAAAAAAAGAATCAAACAGGAATGCTGCAGTTAAAGAATACAATGAATGGAGTGAAAAAATTTAATATAAATCATGCACAGCATACTCAGTCAGGCAAAAGAATGAATCATTAGACTCTTACAACAAATAATTTGTAACTACCTAGTCAGAGGAGGGAAAAATAAGAAGACACTACATAACCCAGGATTTAGAGAACAACCGCGAGTGCAGCGACAGACACGTAATCAAAGCCTCAGAAGAGGATCGGAGAAACGGGAAGAAAGGTTACCTGAAAAAACAGTGACTGAAAACTTTCTAAAACTTGGGAGGGAAATAGGTATCCAAATTTAGATAAAATAAAATATGAAGATAAAATTGAACTCCAAAGAGGATCAACACAAGGAAGACAGCGTAAAGGCGTATTATAATCAAGTTGTCAGAAATCAAGAACAAAGAATTTTGAGAGCAGCAGGAGAAACGCAACTCATTAGGCATAAGGGAAGGTCCAAAACACTATGCCTACTGCCAGGCAGAAAAATCACAGCTAAGGAGTGGGAGAGCATAGCCAGAGTCCAGAAGGAAGTCTGAAGCTGAAGTCTAATTCAAGGATACACAGACTGAGACGGAAGGGAAGGAAAGAGATACTACACACATCGTAACTAAAAAAACAAAACAAGGACTGTTATATAAGTATTAGACAAAGTAAACTTCGAGTAATGAACTGTCTCTAAAAATAAAGAAGGTGGATATCATGTCTGCATCCTGTACAGCAATTAACCAGTGGGAGGAATGTATGCAATGTGTTAATTATTGAAACTGTCCTACCAATTTGATTTAAAACTGTCTCATTGCTATTTGTTTATCAATAAAATTATGGAAAAAAACACAAGTTAATACGATAATGCAAGTTAATATAAAAAATAAAAATAAAATTAAAATAAAGAAGGCTATTATATAATCATTAAAGGGCCAACTCAATAGGAAGATAGAACAAGTATAAATACACATGCATAAAGCAAATCAGATCTGAAGAGAGAAACTGACAACAATACAAACAGAATCGGAAGCTTTGGTATCTGTTATGGTCTGTGTCTAGCTGTTTGCCAGAGCCCGTTGCAGTCACAGGCCTGGCTTCTAGAGTTTTTGATTGATCCGTGGTCCAGTGCTGGGAACGTCAGTGTGCGTGCTGCGCGCGGCCCTGGCGTGGGTAGCCTGCTTGGAGCATGAGGGAGGGAAAGAGGCTTGCTCTTCTGCTGTTTTCTGCGGCCACGAGTGGCTGCTCTCTGCCGTGGAGCCAGCCGAGTATGGACAGAAATCTCTACAAATCTTTGAACTAAATAAACCTTTCCTGCCTTAATTCTGGGCATCAGGTATTTTGTCTCAGCAAAAGAGAAAAGTAACCAAGTTGATATCCCACTTTCAATAATGGACTGAGCATCCAGACAGAAAAACATTACACAGATGGCTGGCTTGAGCCACACTGCTGGTTAAGTGGGTCTTACACAGACTTAGAGAACTTTACAACCCCAAGCAGAAGAAGGTCCACACTTGCAAGTGCGCCTGGGAGTCTCCAGAGAAGGTCACTTGTTAAGTCACAGAATAAAATCGACAAATTTTAAAAGGCAAAACTTATGCCAAAGCACCTTTGCTGACCACAGTGGAATAAAAGGAAGTAATCGGTAACAGCAAGCAAGTGGGGCGCATCGTGGAAACTGCATTGCAGACTTTAGGTTCTAGTGTTACTTGTAGAAATCCGGACGTATTTTCATTACTGATCTTCTGCTACCCATTTTTTTTTATCTGGAAACTTGTGAATATTCTCTTTACTTCATCATTCTGAAATTTCGTGGTACAGGCCCTTGGTATGTATCTATTTTTATTACTATACTGAGTACTCAGTGGACCTTTCAATCTGGAACAGGTCTTTCAACCTTAAAATACTTTCTTTAAGTGTTTCATAATTTGTTCCTTTCTATTTTCTTTGTTCCTTTTTTTTTTTTTTTTTTTTTTTTTGGCGGAACTGGTGATTGAACTCAGATCCTTGAGTTTGCCAGTCAAGCACTTATCCTACTGAGCCATCTCCCCGGCCCCTCTTTGTTCCTTCTTTATAAATTTTTTGTTATATAGAAGTGATTTTTTTTCTCTTCTGTTTCTTTTTTCTCTGTCATTTTATTTCTTTGGGTTTTCTAGTTTTTTTTTGGTTTTTTTTTTTTTTTTCGGAACCGGGGATTGAACTCAGGCCCTTGCGCTTGCCAGAGAAGTGCTTATTCCACTGAGCCATCTCCCCAGCCCCTTTCTTCAGTTTTTATCTTCCAAATTTTTCATCTTTTTATGTTAATCTCTAAGGCTTTATCAGAATGTCTCTGACCTTTCTTAAGCATCCTCCTTTTCTTGTTTGGTGGTTCAGCTTTATCTGTCAGCTAATACCAATTAGAGTCTCTTTTGGAAGTTATTCTCTCCTAAAATCATCCTGCCTGTGCTCTCTGTTTGCCAAGATTCCCCCTTCCTATTTGTTTTGTCTTTCTCTGTTTAAAAGACTTCTTCCCCAGCACCTACTTCTGTCCTTGTGCTTGTCCACCTGAGACCCACTAGTGCGGCCATCTCACAGCAGTTTCTCGTATTTCAGTGTTTCACTGAAACAGAAGCTCTGAGGAGCTGGTTTCCACTCTTCGGGTCTGTGAGCTGTTCTCACAGTGCTATGGCTAGGGGAGCAGCCAGACGTGGTGAGACGCCCTGGGCTCTGTGCTAGTCAGACTGCCCCAAAGAATCTGTCTTTTTCTCTGTCCCCTCCCCCTCCCTTCACTCTCTCCATCTCTCCCTCCTGCCCCCTCTCTCCCCCTCTCTTTCTCTTCTTGGTTTATCATGTCTGCACTTGTTTTTTTGGCATTTTGTCTGTGATATCCAAGTATAGTTCTCTTCATGCTTTATCTTACACTGGGTTCATTTCATTTCCTGGCTTTCTTAGTTAATGTTATTCATTCCTACTGAGGAACGTTTACCTATGTTTTTCTTCCAATAATTTTTCTGTGCCTTTCTCCCCTTCTTTCCTCCCTCCTCTTCTTCCCCCATTACATCTATGTTTGGGCAGTTTATATCGTCTGGCAAACCTCTAAGACTATGTCATTCCTTAGATCTTTTTGCTTTCTGTGTTTGGGACTTCATGACATTTATTGCTCTGTCTTCAGAATTACAGCATCTGTCTTCTGTCACCTGAGAGCCACTATTGAGCCCATCTCATGACTTCAGTTTCCATTTGCATAGTTTTTAGCTCTAGAAATTCCATTTTGTAATCATTGCCATTTCCTTACTGAGATTCCTTGTTTGTTGACTCCTGCTAATATAATTTTATTTAAATCTTGGAACATATTTTTCTTTAACACAGCCCCAGAGGCTGCCTTGAGGCCTTCTCAGCACCTGTGGACTGTCTAGAATCACTCATCTTGGCATGTGTTCCTGCTTTATTTGTCATGCCTACTGATTCCTGGTTGCAAGCTGGACATTGCAGTGATTCTGGTTTCTGTTTTATTTTCCTGAAAGCCATTTGTTTTAGCAAGTTAATTTAGCTTTCTCTTACAGATTGAGTCTTTTTCTAGTGGGCAGCCACTTCTCAATTTCTTTTCTGCCTTTGGTTATTTTCCAGAGCCTAAACATGGGATTTTTTTTTTAATTTCATCTTGTTTTATATTTTATATTCCTTCAAAAGGAAATTGTTCAGCTTCTCATATTACCATCTGCGAGGTGAACCTTAGACTGGGCTGTTTATTTTTTTTTCATTTTTTATTTTAGGGAAGGGTCTACGGCGTGTTCAGGGTCTCACTACTAGATCAGACTCATAGTGATTCGCCTGTTTACAGCCTCCCAAGAGCTGGGATTATAGGTCCAGTCTCAATCGCTGGCTCGGTGCAGCCTGGGGATCGAACCTCCGGCCCCTCTGCCTGCTTGCAGGCACTTTATCCTGCTGAGCTATTTGGCCAGCTTTTGTTTATGTTTGTTGTTAGTACTTTATGTTATTTTTTAGTCTGGTCCCCTCAGATGTCCTCTCTTGCTTCACTATATAGTAATCATCTAATTATCTGCACGGAGCTTATGCTCCGACACCTGGAACAGGGGAACCTCCGCCCTGCACTGCCCACGCTGTGTGGCTGGAGGAGCGTGTTGAACTTTGCGCAAGTCTTCCGGGCTCCCTTGACGCTCACTCGGCGCTGTAGCCTTCTGGGATTCCCCACTCAAGGCTCGCTCCTGCACACTTGGGGGTCCTTGAGGAATGTGCAGCTCGTTTATGATCTCAGCACTTATTTGCAAGATCTCCCCATTGCAGTTCTAGCTGAGTCTCTGTCCACATGAGCCAAGACGTAACCGCAAGCAGATAAAGCTGCAGCTTTTCACTTCCTGTCTTTAGAACTGACGCCATGGGCACTGGCCCATAAAACTACTGGTTTTCATCTTCCCACCCCATACCAAATCCGCTGTGTTCGGCTGCTCACCTTCTCGGACAAGCTCCAAGTCAAGCACGCCACTCTTACCAGTAAACCTGTGCTTTCCTTTCTTTACCCACAATGGCAAGGCACCTCCAGGAAAGAAGACCACGGGCTGTCAGCCACTCCAGTGCAGCAGCAGACTCTTCTCCATTTGTTTTCAGCCTTGGGTTATTTTCCGGAGCCCTAACATGGGAATATTTTTGGACAATTTCTCCTGGTTTTATTATTTGTTCCTTCAAAAGGAAACTGCTCAATTTCTCATGGTACCTCCTTGAGGTGAATCTTGGATTGGATCATTTTAGGGTTTTTTCCCTACTCAAATATTCTATTGCCCACAGCTTTGATTCTGATTAGAGATGAACTGGTATCAGGGGGCTGGTGTAGCCTCAAGGAAGGAAAGTCGGAATTTTGCATAAGTCTCCTCAAATGTGCAAAAATAAGTAGAGCGGTGAGGCGGACGGCTTCCAAGCTGGGCTCGAGTCTCCATCCAGCCCTGAGGGGCCTCTCTGTGGTCTCCAACAACAGTGGCTCATGAAGGACAGACAGCCTCAGCCTGGCTTGACATGCGAGCTGCTGCCTGCCTTCTCCCCAGGTCCCCTCCTTGTCTCCCACCTGCCTGTCTCATGAACACTCTGAGAGTTCACATGGCCGGAGTGGACTTTCACTTCCGCTCAGACACCTGGCACCCAGTCACCCTGTCACTTCCTTGTTCTTTTCTGAGTAGCTGCTGGAATCAGTGTGTGTGTGTGTGTGTGTGTGTGTGTGTGTGTGTGTGTGTTGAAGAGAGAGAAGACTTATTTCTTATTTCCAGGCTACACCCAGGCCAGATAGTTAAACCTCTCCCTGTGGCCAACTGTCACATCTCCCACTCAAACTTGGGGTAGAAGAGCCAGTGTCAGGGGAAAGTGAGTTTTCTCTTAGAAAACTGGGGAGCCTGCTCCTTGTTATGTTCTCCTTAGCTCCAGCTCCAGCTTTTGGGACTTGAATTGTCCAAAAACGATATATTCAGGCCCCACTGATAAAGCATTAGCAGCAAGTGCAGCAGCTTCACAAAATCCCTGTTCAGTGAAATATCCAACCTGGGAATCTGCCTGAGAGGCAGTTTGCAGGATTCTGAGTTCAAAGCCACCCGCTTGGTAACTTCTGTCAGTGATCCTTCATGGTGTTATTGTTCTTGCCTTTGTGCCCTCTTAGGCTTCCGTAGCCACATTTACTGTTCCCCAATTGTAGCCATCTTTCACTGACGCCCTCCTTCCCCGAGCTCCTCTGGCTGAGTCCCCCAGGGTGCTGGTGCCTGTTTATAGCTACGTCCCCAGCACCTAGCGTGGCTATGCCACAGGGTAGATGATCAGAGACATTTGTTGTGTTCATACAATTTAAATAGTGAGCCAGAGTACTCTCATGTCAAATCAGCAACTTTTAAAAGCATACATTTAAGGAGTTTCAAATTCTCTCACCTTGTGTTTAACATTTAGGTCCAGCTTCCTCGGGTCAGGAGGCCCCTGCAATTTGTACACTAGTGATCGCTAGCATGCACCGGGCAGGCTCGGGGCTCTGGGCGCTTTCCCGAGTGCTTTCAACCCACTCTAGGAGAGACGAGGCCAAGGCCTCATTAAAGATCGGATTTGGGACTTAGACTGCGCATACCCACACCAGCTCCCAGGATTCGCCATTCTCTGAGCTAATTACCATGACAGGCGCTTTCTGTGCACAACCCCTTATTCTCACAAAAGCCCTTTGGGGAAGTGAAGCAGGTTGTTTCCACGGCGCCTTAATGCCAAGAACTCCGTATTGCAGCGCTACTGTGAACACCTCTTGGAAACTTTCCCTTAAGAGTGCTTAGCCCTAAACTCTGAGGAAAGAAGCTCCGGCTTGTGGGCTGTGGTGTAGAAACTGGCGGGCGTTGCCCACAGCCCCCTCAGGGGTCCCAGACCCCAGGGACTGGAAGGGCCTCCCCTGGGTCTTCCTGATGGTTGGAGGAGCCATTGACCAGCAGCTCACCGTGTCTCTAGGCCAGCAGTCTCTGTGTCAGCTCAGCAGCCGGCTTGGTCCTGCTGGTCCCCAAACTGCTGCGGAGCAGGACAGCCCCTCACCTGCCAGACTCCTGTCTCTGCTCCTCTAGCTCTGCCGAGCCTGTGAAGCACCAGGACTGACGCCGCTCTGAGCCCAGCTACTTGCCGGGATGCTGCACAGCCCAGGAGGCATTTGCGCACGCTGAGCGCTGGTTCCATGCCCGCCAGGCATGCTCACCTTACCATTTACTGTGTCGCATCCTGTGGCCTAGCTATTATTAGCATCATTTAAAAGACAAAACCAAACCAACAAGGCTGAGCAAACACTGCCCTGGCTCCCACAGGTGGCTGGCACAGGCAGGGCCTGAACTCTTTGTCTGCAAGACAGAGCAAGGTACTCTGCAGTTGGTTGGAGGTTTGCTAACTCTGCCCGACTTGGTGTGGGAAAATTCTAGCCAGGCTGCTAAACCAAAACCCCAGGAGGAAACCTCTGGGTGGCCAAGGGGCATTGTAACTGGCGTGGCCCAAGGCCAGGGGAAGGTCACCTGCTTGTGGCCCTGTTATTCTGGAGCAAAGGGGCTATGGGACCTAGTGAGCCCACGGAGAACTACACAGTGCCCACTGGAGGGGGCTCATGCTGACTAGCTCCTGGGGGGCAGCCATGGGAGCTCTGATCACAGACATCGCGCTGACACCTCTGCCTGCTGCAGCAGGAAGCCACGAGCTACACAAACTGATTTAGAGGAATCGGAGCACTCTGGGGATGGGCTTTCTCTTTCAACCTGCTGCGTACAGCTAGAAGGTCACTGCCATCCAAAGCACGGTGGTGAGGAGCCTCTGAAGCCCCGTAAGGTAGGTGTCTGCACCTTCTGGTTCCCAGCGTCTCACATCTCTAACTTGCTCAAAGTGCTCTGAGGCCCAAAAGTTGGGCGAGTAGACAGAGGCAGTGCTCTGGGACTTGGAAATGGTGAAGGAGGGAATTAATATAGCTGTGTGGGGGCTGCGAATGGGCCACTGGGCCGCTGGCTCCTTTCCATCTCAGACAGCTGTTTTGATTTACAAAAGTTCACCCACCCAGGATGGAGTCTTGACCAGGGCTGGGCTGCAGGAGGGAGGGGACAGGGACACACAGACCAGCTGTGGAGCTGGAGGCAAGTGACTGGGCCTCCCTGGAAAGGGACTAGGAAAACCTACCAGGCAGAGCCCAGCAAGGGGGCAGCAACATATGGGGACTCTGCCTCAAGGTCAGCATGGGGATCTTGGCTCAAGGTCAGCAAAGGGCCATTGCTCTTCTTTTATTTGGTTTGTTTCTGAATACAGTTGTTCTGTTTAGGGGACACTGAGGGTTGGTGTGACTGGACGGATTGGACAGTAACCTTTTTGGTCTAGATGTCTACTTTAGCTGGAAAGGAAAGAATAGCTGATGACATATTTTAGAGGATTCTTAAGCTTTCTGGGCTTTGATAGCTTTTCCATTCATTTTGCAATTGGCCATTGATTTCAAAATGAATCAATGTGACTCGTTGAACCACACTGTATGGAAACTAAAGACGGCTACCTCGTGGGTCTGTAGTTACTGGGAATGCCCTAGATACACGTGGATGCTTCGGCAGCATCAGTGCCCGCACCTGGATTAGGACTCAGCCCAGGACTGTGCAGTGCAGGACCTTGCAGACAGCAGCTTAAATGAGTGACTGAGGCCAGCGTCTAAGCAAGGAGAACCTGTCCCTGAGCAGGAGCTTAGGTCTGGACAGGCCAGCAAGGTGTCACCCGGAGCTCCAGTGTGCTGAGGGTCGTGGGGACATGGGTGGCCATGGGCACTGTGAGAGATGTCCGTACTGGTCCCGAGCTGTGGAGTATGGGCGTCACTCCTTGAGATGGTGGGAGGGGATTTCTGTGGAAGGCCTTCGGCAGCTTTTAGAAGCCGTGGTGTCTGAGATAGGACCTGCTACCAGCTGGCAGGTGGAGGCAGATGTGACAAGAGAGGTCCTTGAGGCTCAGCTATAATCTCCTCTTTTCAGTGTTGATTTTCATCTCTCAACTTTGTGATTTTCATCTCAGCATTTTGATTTTCATCTACTTGTCTTCCTGCAGCTTCATAATTCATTGGCTTCCAAAGCAGCTCTAATCTGGCAGATGCATCGCTTCCGAGTGGGGTGCACCTGCCTTGCCTGGGCTGCAGGGGGTCCAGGCCCCTCTGTCTTGTTCCCTCTGCACACACCAGCATGCTGCAGTAGCACACTGGCCAAGGCAGGGGCCTCCCCAAACTCCAGCCACTCCCTGGGCCCATGCCCCACCCTGCAGACCACAGTGCACTCTGGGGAGAATTTTCCATTTTCCACACCACAGAAGTGGGGATGGCAGAACCCAGGGGACAGCAGATTTCACTCATCTGGGGTCTTGAGAGAGAATGATGAACAATGCAAAAGGCCACCCAAAGATTAAAAAAAAAGGAGGCACTACAGGGCCACAAACAGCAGCATCCCAAGAGCAGTCTCCAGCCTGGCCCAGCTCTACTTTGAGGCAGGAGGAGCATTATATACATAATTTTTTATTTTGGAGCAATTCAGATTTGCTGAGAAATGATGGAGGTAATTTTCAGCCGCATTAACGTCTGACTTAACCACGGTACATCTGCCAAAGCTAAAGAGTTACTGCGGATCCAGTGGCTTTAATTAGACTCCAGACTTTGTGCAGGTTTAACCTGTTCCTCCACTAATGACTTTTGTTGCTATTGCTCTAGGACTCAATTCAGAATGTGAACTCTGGGTTTGGCTCATTTTCTTAGTTCCTCTGATCTCCAGCAGCTTCCCCGTCTTCCCTCATCCTTGCGAGCTGGACAGTTTTACAAGTCTCTGGAAGGCTCTCCCTCCATTCGTGTTTGTCTGGCCTTAACAGTTAGTCTCGATAGTAGGTCTTAAGGAAGAACTTGAGCACAGCAGAAGTGCACAGTAGCAATGACCCACCCGCTCTGTGACCTGTGTCCCTCCTTGCACTCCCAGCACAGATGCGAGCTCTGAAAAGAACCACAGGTGCAAGTCCAGAGCTTGACATACACAGGAAGCTCCTTGAATTCTGCATGGCTCCCAGGGTACCCCACTGAAGGACACTGCATCCTGCAACTTGGGTCACAAGGAAGTTCTTGTAGGTCTTGTCATCAATCTCTGCTGGCCTCTATCACATGTGACACCTGGGTGGGGATGAGCTGGGTCTAGTGGCGAAACAAGACCCAGCTGGGCTGCAGGACTTGAGGTTTCTCTCCCAGGGTCGCTGGGTTGCAGGGAGGGTACGTGTGTGCACATGCGCACATATAGTACGTACCCACTCGGAGACACCGCAGGACGTGAGATGTGCCCTGCTTACTGGGACAAGTTGGTTCTGATCTTTAAGACTGACATGGCAGCTGATTTCCTGGAGCCTACGAGGTCCTTAAAGTTGTAGGTGAGTTTTGTGAGGGTGAGGATTCTTTGCTAAGAGCGTTTATAGCTTTCATCAGCTTCCCAAATGTGTCTATCAGTCCAGCAGTGTTTGGCATCATTATATCCAGGATTTAATGATGACAATTTACATTTATGTTTTGGTGTGTTGCGGACATGAGATGTAAAAAGGATTTGGACAAAGGAGCTAGTTAAAGCAGTCAGGTCCCTGAGGTCCTGTAGGTTGGAGGCTGAACTCTCAGCCTGAGGACCCGAGGGCCAGAGTTCAAACTTCAGCCCTGCCTGCCCATGGTTGTGCGAGTCTCCTCCTGAGATAACGGTAGTCCCAGCTCGCTGGCTGCTAGCAGCCCACTCTGTCTCAGGCTGATTACATTCTCTGTGACTTACTGCTTTATGTGACAGTACCAATGCATTATGATCTTCTCCAAGGGAAATCCCGAAGCCCAAGTCCTTGGGCGAATTGTCCCTTTACAGTGAGCATCACTCCCATTCTTCTAATGCCTCTCAAGTCCTTGATGTCAAAGTCACTGCAAGACCTTTGCAGTTAGACGACACACATTTTATATGATGACTTCTTTGATTTATTTTTATGCACAGTATCTATTTTGAAATCTCAAAAAAGGAGAACATGGCTTAGTGATGTTTCTAAAAAGGAGACGAGTTTACTGCAATGGAGAAATGTGAAGCTGCATGGGTTGGGGGTTCCCACGTCAAGCTGCCCAAGCCGAGTGTCTGGATGTCAGTATTTGGGCTGCTCGGGGACATGCACCCCCTGGAACGGACTTGGGAGCCCTTGCGTGTGTGGACACACTGTCCCTGGCTGGTGCTGATGGGAAACTCGAGGTAGTGTTTGTGTTCACTGCCCGTCAACACTTTTTGCCTAAGACCCTCTGGATGGAGCCTCGGGACAAATGTTGCCAGACTCAGGTGTGGAAGTTCTCCGCCTCTCTCCCTGCACGGCAGGGTGTGGCTTTCCAGCAGTGGCCTTGATCCGATCCTTTCTACTCTGCTGTGGACTCCCGGCCGTGCAGGGCCACGCTTGCACCCAACCATTAACAACTGCGTGTAGATCTCGTGTTGGCTTTCCACCGCACTCATTTCCTGTCCTGGTTTACTCTCCAGTCTGATTTCTTCATCTCTCTTCCTCTTCTTATATTGGATTTATTTTTATAAGTGTCCTCCGCTCTTCTTTTGGAAACACCAGGGAATGCATGAATGAATAGAAACAGGGCAGCGTTTCCAGAAGAGCCTGCTGCATCCTATGGGTGCTCGGCAAAATCAGCTCCCAGGCGGTGATCAACGCGCGGCAAAGCCCCGTGGTGAAACACTTGGCCGTGGTCTACGATGTGGACAAATAGCCTAAGTTCCGGCTGGCTACTTTTGCAAATATTCCACTTTGTATTGTAAAGGTTAAATCATTTTATTCTATTTTATTCCTGCCACTTTTGTGGTACAGGCTTATTTTAAAAATAAAATAACTTTAAAAAAAAATTGTACCTTAAGAGGGGCTTACAAGTCATAACCCATGTTCATTATTTTATTTGGCTATCTTTATGGGAAACAGAGGACTGTCCTTTTTCTAGGCACTAACATGGAAAAGGAAACTCGAAGTTCCTTTTGCAGCCGCCTCTCGCCTCCTGGGCTCTGAACCACCTGTCACTGCGGTGGATAGTGCAGGCCAAGACAGCTACCTGGCAGAGTGAGAGCAGTGGGTGCCAGAAGCACTTAGCAACAGCTTCTTGGGACTCAGACGGGCCATACACATGCATAGGGTCATTATTAAATTCTCTGATACGAATGCTGGGTGATACATGACTTGCACACAGTAATGAAACACACATCGTTCTTTATCCTCAGAGCCCTGCAGCCCGCTTGTCCTCATGGAAAGTTCTCACTGATTGCTGCCATTCTGGGGCAAAGAATAGCCTGGCTGGGGCCGCAGCTAACTCGGTATGCAGCACTGGCATGGGGGAGAGTAGGTATTTTCATTTATGTTAAGGAGCGGATCAAAGAGAAAGGCGACATCTGTTAAAACTACAAGCCTTAGTCCTTGATGGGAGTGGCTGCTGCCCAACTGGGTAATGAATGGCTTATAAATCCTCAGAAAAGTTTCCTGAAGCTTTTGTTATTCACTTTGACTGTTGAGTGAAGAAAATCAAAACAAACAAGCCCCCAGTGTTTGTGGCATTTGCCTGTGCCTATGTACCGTGCTCTCAGGGTATCCAAGGTAAAAATGCCTCTCACTGACCTGGCTGACGCTGGACTTGCTGACTTACATGGCGCAGCCGCCTTGCTAACAGCCGTGTACGCCCCAGAGCGTGGCTGGTCCTAAAATCCAGTCAGATGACTAGGAGGCAATGGGATGTAAGTGATTATGACCTGTGTTTTAATATAAGGCATTCCTACATAATTTAATATTATACATATAACGATTTATTTTGTTTTGCTTTTTGGCTTTTGGAGACGCAGTCTCACTGTGTAGTGTAGGCCCTTGTTGAACTCAGTGATCCTTCTGCCCCAGCCTCCCAGAGCGCCGAGATTGCTGGTGTGTGCCCCATGCCTGACTATCAGTTCATTTTATGTAGAAAATTAGAATCATCCAATTGTATATCGGCTGAACTTCTCCAGCATGATGCTGGCCGAGCATCGGAAGCACCCGACACCACAGTGCAGGCCAGGCCAGGGCCCGCTGGCACCTGGCTCTGCTGACTGCTGGGCAGAGAACCTGCCTCCAGGGCAGAGCCTGGTGGCCCCACTGCTGCTCAGTACGGGAAAGGGGACCCCCGCATATGACCTTCTGGCAGTGATCAGATGTCCCCTGCAGCTCCCAGGCAGTTCCCTCCCAGGCCTGGTGAGGAGGGACAGAGCAGGAAAGAGAGCCATGTGCTGACCTACGCACCCTCTTAGCAGTGCCTGCAGTCTAAGGCTGTGAGCAGACGCTTGCTATCTGGACCCCCAGGCTGGTGGCCCTGTTTGTGGATGTGGGAGACAGAAGGGGCAGCTCTGCCCATATTCCTCCAGGAGCTGAGGTCCTGGCCAGAGGGAGGGCATCACTTACTTCACAAAAGCCACTCCAAGGGGGCCTTCCACGCCTGGGACCAAGCCCTGTGTGTGCCCCTAGGCTCTGGCATTGATGTCTGTCCTAGCACCCAGTGTAAGTGTGCATGGGTGTGAATGTGTGTGTTGCAGTTTCGAGCTATAAAAGACTTCGGAACTGTGTGAAGTCTCTGAAAACAGGCAGGGTGGGGAGAGAAGCGGAGGCTCGGCCTGCACACCAGTCAGAGATGCAGGGAGGGACATGCAGATTGCAGAAGCCTCCTTCTTATAGCCAGTACTGCCCCTGGGACTCATCCTAGATAGGTGGGCACCTGACCGGGGCACCATGACGGTGAGGAAACACAGTTGGGAGCTGATCGTCATACCCAGCAGGTAGCCGTCCTGGCTTCAGCTTGGCTTTAAAGTAAACACTGCCCACACTCCAGGGGCTGGGAACCTCCCATAGTCTGTCACTGTGAGTCCCAGTCCCTACCCTTCCAGGGAGGGCAAGTCAGTGCTCCAACAGGACTTTAAGCAGATGGAACCTGGTGGCCCTGGTGGAGGTGAAGGTCCATGTCGGGAGGTACTGAGCACTGGGAACTCACGAATCACCAACCAGAAATGCAGGTTGGACAGGAGTCCTTGTCAGTACAAAGCTGAGCATGCGCCAAAGATTGGTCAGGCCTACGTAGGGAGGGTGCAGGTGACCTCTCCCCTGGGATAGGGAGAGCTGAGGAGCACCAGCCCATGCCAGGTTAGTTTGGTTCCCAAGGCCAGGTCTCTATGGCTGGACACCAGCCAGCACCCTGGCTGGGAGACGTCCTCTCTCTTGGTTCCAGCTCTACCAGGAGAGGGGGCAACAGATCCACCCTGAGGATCCCTCTGTCTGCCCTTGGATGATTCTGGGAGGCAGACCCCGCACATGGGTCAGCCAGGACGCAGAATCAGGCAACTTGCAAGCTGCCTTGGGCTACAGGCTTCCTAGAGGCCACCAAGCCCCACACTGCTCCCAGGAGCCTGCCCAGGGCTAGGCAGGGAAGGGGTGGGTGGAGATGCAGACCTGAAGGTCTTTGTGCCCCAGTTGTTAGCTGGTACCTGGCACTGCAGTAAGGTGTTGGGGATCCTCACTGAAGTGAGGGCTCAGCGCACACGCGTGTGTGCACACACCTATGACTGACAGGAAGCTGAGAGCCAGGAGCTGACAATCTGTGAACTGTGCTCACCTCAGACAGTGTGCTGGGACCCAGGGAGTTGTGAGGAAAGGCTCTATACTACCCAGAGGCACTGGCACCAGTGCCCAAAGAGATGCCCTATAGATGCCCTCCCTTTGGGGCGTGGACACCTCTCCATGTCCTTGCGTGGTGAAGCCCTTTCCCTACCCAGCGGTGCAAACTTTCCATGAGTTCCCATGGGTCTCTGTTTCTCCTTGCACCTTGCCACCTGCACCATCAGGCCAGGGTTGGTCCTGCCTCCCTGCACTGCCTATGTGCTCCTCATGTCACCTGACCATCATGACTGACTGGGACTTGCAGGAGGCCAGATGCCAGGCCAGGCCAGCAGGTATGGAGATGGTCACTGTGGAGTTGTCTTCATCCACTGCTTGTTTGTGACAAACCAAGTCCAGGGTTTCCAGGGCCCTGCAGTGCATGTGGCCACCAGGTGAGACATCTTCCTGTGTGTGCAGGGGCAGGCAGCATGGGGGAAGGACGCCAGAGCTGCCGCTGCTCTCCCTAGCTGCCAACTGGGCTGGAGACAGGGACTTGTCTGGGGCTGAAGTCACAGTCTCTCCCTCAGAGGCTTCGTGGCAGTGACCCAGGTGCTGATCTCACCCCTGCTCAGGTCACAGCGACCTGTCCCCGTGGGTTCTTCCCAGGGATGTTGTCAACAGTTTTTTCTCTGTGACTGACTCTGGCTGAGTAGCTGACCTTGTGTCCCATGAGGACACCATGGAGACCCCGGCTCCGTCTCTAGCCCGAGCAGCTGCCCACAGGAAGCCAGGCCAGCCTGGGGCTCGGCAATGGAAGGGCCAAGACCTCCCACCCCGATGGGTCTGTCGCCCAGACAAGCCAGCGACACGCCATTTACATCTGACTGTGTGCGTCACTCTCCTTGTGGAAGAAGTGAGGGCAAAAGTCACAGACTCCCCCATCTAGATGTGGACCGTCCCCACCTTCTGTGAGCCAGGCTCCACTGAGAACCTCACCCGAGTGGGGTCTGATGGGAAGCGGGCGGGCCCTGGAAATGCTGACAGTGCTACAGGCTTTCTCCAGCGCCAGCCTTGGTTTTGTGGTTGTCTGGGTCTGGGGGCTCCTGGGAAGCCGCAGAACCAGCAGGCAGCTGACACGGGGGCTGGGCTGCAGCCACTGGGAGGAACCAGCTAATTTTGTACAGATGGATCATGTATCCCTGCCTTTAGACCGGAAAAATTATATAATCCCAAAGAACACTTTGAAAACGGATACACAACCATCAGTCATTGCGCCAGCCAGCCTGGCCTTGCTCCCTCTGGGCCGGTTGTCTTGGTTACCTGCTGCACAGGTGCACGTCCAGAAGCACAAGCGATGTGTGCTTGCTGGCCTCCTTCCTTTCATTCCAGCATAAGCAGGCTTGCGGTGGCTGCAGGTCTCAGCCATGCTCAGGTTGGGGCATCACACCTTTCATTGCATTCGCTTTATTGCCTTTAGGCTTTTTGTCTGCTTGGTTCTTACCATCTCCGGGGCTGCGAGGATAAAATGTGAGGGAACAAGCGGCTGGCCGAGCCACTCCCCACTGTAGGACTGGAGGTGGTTTCCCCCTAATCCCTCCAAGCAATGGTGATTAAATGGAGAGACCACAGTCTCCTTTTGGGGCGGGGAGGGCCTTGAAGGGCCTTGTCAGCAGAGGTGACAGTGGCCTGAGTGCTTTAGCCCCTCTCATCCAGCTCCCTGACGACCGGATTTGTGGTCCAGGACTGCTGATGTGGTCTTTGGCCAGAGGACAGACTTTGCTGCCGGTGAAATGAGATGACTCAGAAGGAAACAAACCCCAGAGCTCCCGCCTCATTTGTTCTTAATCAGAGGGCCGTGAACGGTCCTGGGCTTTGCTGGGAAAGAGGCCCCTAAGTCCGGGCGCCAGATTTGGCATGTAAATGTCAGTTTTGAAAAGTTTATACACATTAAATATTAATAACAGTAAACAGGCGGGAGGAATTTGCCCACTGTGCTTTAAGAATGGAGATGGTTTCCAGAGCTTCGTTAGATTCCCCGTGGGGGGTTGCAGTCCCAACATTTTTTTTTTTTTTGAACTCTGGCCCTTGCACCTGTCAGGCAAGCGCTTATTCTACTGAGCCATCTCGCTGGCCCCTACAATATATTTTTAAGGGACGTTTGCTTTTTTCCTTGTGTCTCTTCCTCTCCACATTTGTGAAGGCTGAAATGACGAACTCTGCTTCTGCATGCTGATGTCCTGAGCTCCAGCCATGACCTGGGAACACATGATCTGAATTTTAAGGATCCGAGCTACTGGGACACAACATTAGCATGTGGCGGACCCTGGGTTGGAGCTCCGGTCCTTCTCTGCCAAGTCTGTATGTACCCACGTCAGTAAAGTGCCCTCCCCGCAAGAGGGTTGCTCTTATTTAGCCTGTTTAGCCAAAGATAGTTGCTGATGTGTTTGGGGTAAGAGACTCCACCACGACCCTTGCCATCCCTAATTCTTAACTGAAGGAAATGTCTTGGCATTTTTAAAACTAGAAAGCTTCCCCGAAGTTTGCATTTCCCATCAGGTAGCCAGGTTGACACAGAAATCCTGCACTTGGTTAATTGTTCTTTCCCTGTTATAACCATTAACCCTAGGAGGAGAGCTGTACGTATCAAGCTGAAGTGTTACTTGCCCGAGCCATTAAAACTGAAATTCAAGAGACCAAATCAACAGGTTCAACCACCGGAGAGGGAGATGTGAGCCGCCGGCTTCCTGAGTCCGTTGGGCCCTTCCTCCTCCTGTGATTAGCAGCACTCTTTGCACCTTGGCTTCCCACATGGGCTTGGTTTCCTTTCTCACAATCCTTTCTGCAATCTCCTTGAAGTCTAGCATGCAGAGCTAGACGCAAAGAGCATGGGCAGGCTCAGGTTCAGGTCTGCAGCTTCCTGGAGTCCCCGTTAGGTGGCTGGCCAGCCATCCCTGACAAGTGGCGGTCAGTGAAAGGAAGCCATCCCGCCAGCTGGCAAGCCGTCCTGGAATGAGGAGAGCAGGGGACATTCTTGTCTCTAACACTTCGGACATAGCACAATATTGAACACTAGATCGTGCAGGTTCTTGGCCTCAGAGTACAGCTGATGATTACTAAGTAGAGTAGATAGCGGGGCACTAGTTAGACAATGTCTAACGTTGCTCTGTAGGCTGAACTGTCCTTTATGGCATGTGCATTTTCTTGTTTGGGTTTTTCTGCACTGGTTGATTTGTTAATTCTCAGCATTATCTATATACGATGTTCTAGTGCTCAGGGGAGGCCTGAAAATACAAATATTAGAATGAAAGAGAGAGAGAGAGAGAGAGAGAGAGAGAGAGAGAGAGAGAGAGAGAGAGAGAGAGAGAGAACCTTCCCTTGACAGGCGGAGGGGAGCTGATGTGTCTCCTTCCCTGTGGGTTTGTGGAATGCACCAGGGACTCTGAGGAAAGGTGACCATAGATACAGGGCCACAGAGTTCAGGAAGCCCTGGTCACATCTGGAGGGGAGACGAGCTTCAGGTGGCCCAGAAAGGACACCAAAGAAAATCATGTGAGGTGTTTGTGTAGCCCCTACCACAGCCCTCTCGCTGTGGTCATTAGCAGTAGAAATCCTCGGCCCAAACAGGGCCACGAGAGTAAGTGGAGGTAGCAGGATGAGGCTGGTCTGAAAGGCTCTAAGCTTCTCGGCTTTGTCACTTGGGCCTCAACAGAGATTTTTCTATGGGACTTTACATCTTAAGATGAGTTTTAGTCAACTTGGTCCCTTCAGGCAAGCAGGAAGTGCAGTTCTGCACCTACCAAATGTTTCCTTTGATTGTGCTGCCCTCCTGCCCTGCCCTCTCCTCCGCTCTCTGAGCCTGCTAGGGTCCCAGGTTGCTCCGTGCCATCAGAGTGAGGCCAACTGCCTTAGCATGTGCTCGGGACGGCTGGGGACACTTACTAACTTCCGTAGTATTTGGGTGCAGTTGCTTGGCAGGTCTGCCACACTGTAACACATGCTGTAAATGGGAATTCGAATAGCCAGACCATCCTCGAGCTGTCCCAGCTGGACGCAGGCCTCCCCATACCCTGGAGAAGCCCATGTCTTGGAAGGAAGCCAACTCCCTCATGGGAGCTACTGGAGTCTGATACTCGTCGTGTAGAATGACAGAGGGTGTGAGGGCTCCCCTGCCACAGGTTCTCTTTGCTTTGGGATCTCGGAAATAAGGGCAATCCCTGATTTGGTTAGTGAGGGGAGTCTGCGCAAGTTTTCAAGTCCGTGGTCCCAGGTCACCTTGATCATGTGACACCGCTTTGGAGTCAGGCAGTCATTCCAGGTCACTGAGAGGCTCAGGTGAAAAGAGGAGCTACTGCTGGTCCCTGGGTGCCCAGCCACCACTCAGGTGCGTGTCACACCCGTAGTTGTCCCTCTGCGAAAGAGGCTCTCGCATCTCACAGTAAAGGTGCAATCATGAGGAACGGTACAGACGGTGGAGCTCATGGTGGCCTCCCAGGCAGGGCTGAGCTCTAAGGCCTGGGTGGGGACGGAGGTAAGGAGGCTGGGGGAGGTGAGCCACCCTGTGCGGAGGCCCTGATGCTGGCCACAGCGACTGTAGTGGCCTTCTTGACCTCTTTAACTCTCCATTCTCCCCACTTTGGAGGAGAAACCTAGAAAACACATGCCCTTCTGTGTCTGATCCAGCTCACATCGCATTACGGTCTCGAGAGCCATCTACCACCCACAAGGGACTCAGATGTCCCTCTGTGCGGCTGAGTAGCACTCCGCTAAGCACACATGCTTCATTTTCTATGGCTCCCACTGGGTTTCTCTACTATGAGAAGTCCATAGTAGAAACAACTGAATAGCAAAGTCAAAGAGAGGTGAGAGGAAGCAGGGAGGTAGCCACTGGGGCTGGGCAGGGGCCCAGGGAAGCAGGATGCGATGGGAGGATGGGGGCTCAGAGTGACCAGGATTCGGTGTCTGTCCCAGTTTCCGAGGTGAAGGAGAAGCGTGTGTTGTCTATCACAGACAAAAGCACAGGTCCTGGTGGCCTCAGACTTCAGATCACATGGGCACCTGGCAAGCTACGCCAAGGGACTATCGGTGCACCCCCGGCCTCAGCAGGCCCCAGCCTCCCACCCTGCCTCCCCATCGGGCCCCGCGGTAGCTGCTGACATCCATCTTTCGGCACCCTGAAGGTTGCCCTGTGCTGTCAGCAGGTGTGAAGAGATTGCCAGCTCGGAGCTGAGGGCTGACGGAAAGGTGGCTGTGGCTGAGGACTGGGTGAGGTTGTGGTGGCACCCGCCTGCCCTGCACCTACCTCAGGGGGCCTCGGGCACACCTGGCCCACTGTTCTCTGCTGTCCTCGTTCAAAAGTGGGGCAATTATGGCTCCCTCCAGGGCAGGGGAGGGCTAGGTAGAGCTTGCAGGTGGCTTCAGCCTGTGTCCCAAGGCCTAGCAGAGACCCTGGTGGCTGGCACCTTTGCACAACTCCCATGCCATCGCCTTTCTCTATCTGGCTTCTTTGCCTTCTGTGGTCCCCAACTGGCACTGCTTTACCTCTCCTCCTCCCTTCCGTGGTCTTTGACTTATTTTCTAACTTTCTAAGACAGTAACTTCCCTCACTTTCCAGAGCTGTGTCTTTTCTCAAATGGTACAGCCATTTAAGATTCCATTTTTTTTTTTTTCAGAACTGGGGATTGAACTCAGGCCCTTGTGCTTGCCAGGCAAGTGTTTATTCTACTGAGCTATCTCCCTGGCCCCATAAAATTCAATTTTTAACAGAAAAAAGGGCTATAAATGAAGGACCATTTTGTATCTATATATACAAAATAGGATAGATACACAGCTACTTTCTCTTAATTCAATGAGAAGAAAGATTTGTACTAATAGTATTTGGACAGGATATCATGTCTGAATCTTGTAGTATGAATAACTACTCAGAAGACAATAATATGCAATGTGTTAATTATTGTAAATGTCCTACTAACCTGTTTTGAAACTGTCTCATTGCTATTTGTTTCTCAATAAAATTAATTTAAAAAATAAATAAATAAAATTTCTTTTTTTTTCCTTAGAGGCACCAATTTGGCCACTGCTCTCCCTTGAAGTCACACTTGCCATGCTGGAGTGGTGGGGCCCTGGGGTGACACAGACACCCTGGGCACCTGGCTCCCCTCGGAGAGGCACCTAGCAGGTGGGAGCTCTGCTGTGACTCTCAGGGACCTGCTGCCCTCCTGAAGGCACTTTCATCAATGATCTCTTAAGAAAAAAATCCTCTACAAGGTCATGCGCATTCTCTGCCTTCATCTACTTCTCCAAGAACTGAAACCAGTAAATCCCAGGGAGGTGCAGAAAGACCTTCCATTGTCGAGGATGCTGAGAAAGGGGTTTCTGTTGTTTAGTCCTCGGCATGTTGTTAGCACATTCCTAACAAACTAGCACACAGCTGCCACTAGGACCCTAATCTCTGTGCCTGGCCCCTGACACCCACTGCTCTACGCTGTACCTGTGAGTCTCACTACTCCACAGCCTTCATATAAATGGGATCATACAGTGCTGACCCTTCTGGGACTGGCTTACTTTGCTTGGTATAACAGGTTCATCAATTATTTAGCTTATGACAAAATTTCCTTCCTTTGCAAGGCTGAATAATTTCCATTGCATGCACAGACCACATCTTGTTTATCCATCCTTCCACCTGTCCATCTGTCCATCCATCTATCCATCTATCCATCCATCCATCTATCCATCCATAGATACTTGGGGATACTTGGGATACCATGAATGATGCTGCTACGAACAGGGGCTACGGTACCCATATTTATTCATGGCCCTGCTATTAATTGTTTGAGGTTTATATCCAGGAGTGAGATTTCTGGATCACATGGTAATTCAGTGTTTAAATGTTTTAGGAACTGCCACCTAGGACTTCGTCCTTGACTTCGAATAAGAAGGGGGCCATTGGAGGGCTCTGTGTAGGGAAGTGATGTGACGTGGCCTCCGTCTGGAGGAGGCACAGTTGGCTGGCTGGGAAGGGTGGGGAAGGAGCAAAGGGACCAGACAAGGCTGCTGTAGCAGATGTCATGGTGAGGGTGACAACAGCTCAGCTGGAGCTGGGCATTGAGGCAGGGGACTGGCCAGGTCTGGCTGCGTGGTGGCAGTGGCATCAACAGAAATGAGTGAAAGAAAAGAACACGAGCAACCGGAAGATTGGGCTGCAGTTTGCAGGCTCAGGGAAGGCCTGAGCCCAGCAGGCTGCAGAGAAGACCAGGTGCTCAGTTCTGGCCATTCTGAACCTGAGGTGTCCTAGGAGTCCCAGTGGCCAGGCAGGATGATGTTGGCAGCTGGCTCGCTGAGCTCGGCCAGCCTCTTCTTTGGCCCTGTCCTCTCCTGGGAATCATAAGCCCACAGTCTCCAAGTGCACCTCGATGCTGTAGATCCTGTGTGATTTTCCAGAAAGCATTTTTCCAGGGCATGTGACAGTTAGCAGTCCTGGGGAGATCAGAAGATAGTTGCCCAACTCATGACAAGCAGGGGACGGCTTTGGCTCCTAGACCCATGCCCTCCCAGCTGAGCCAGCACACACTGACTGCTGGACACCGCCAAACAGCTGTCCCAGAGGGCCCTGCACAGCCTGGTCCCGTGCTTACAGTTCTCAGCCCCCTGTTCCATGGAAGACTCCTGTTCCCCAAGGCCTGAGGCCACTGGACCACCCTGGAAGGCCCAGAAAGCACGGGCATCAATCCAGGTGGTCTTCCTGCTGAGAGCCTGAGATGTGGGCAAGAAGTTCCATACACAGTCTTAGCTGAAGATCCGTACCCAGGCGCACTGCATAGCAGGGGAACCTGAGAAACGGGGCTTAAGTTGGAATGATACGACAAAGGCTAGCTATTGTGTTGCACATAAGAAGAATATTAAAATTACACGGGGCAGGGTGAGAGTTTAGACTTGCTTACAGGCTCTGTGTGCCGGGTGCTGCAAAGGACTTTACTCTTCTGTGTGCGAATTCTGACCCATGGGGTGGTTATTGCCCTCGTGTTAGGTCAGCGGGCTGGAAAAGCGAGGCTTACATAAGGATCCAGGAAGCCGGCAGCGGTTCAAGTGAGGCTGAGTTGTAAATTGTAACACAGGGATTTGGAGACAGACTGTCTCCTTCCCAGGACTCCATTGCAATCTGTGCTCCTTACCACTTTCAGTTTTATTAAAAATTTAAAATATGCCTATCATCCCAAAAGGGACTAAGAAGTAATACTCTAAAATATTAATGGAGATTGCCACTGGGTGTTGGGCATATGGGAGAATTTTTCTATAGAATTTCCTATATTAACATTTTTCTTATAATGAGCATACACTATTTTAATATAAAGCTTTCAGTTTTATCAATAAATTGCAATACACGTACTGTAGATAAATTTATCATATTTGCATAGAAGCCAAATAAAAGGAGGGCCGGCCAAATAGCTCAGTGGGTTAAAGTGCCTGCTTAGCCGGGGACCCGGAGTTCAATCCCCTGGCCTGTAGTGCCGGCCCCGGCCCCAGGGTGCAAGGAGATGGCAGTTGAGACTGGGCATGGCTGCACACGTCCGTGATCCCAGCACTCGGCAGGCTATAAACAGGAGGATCACTACGAGTATGGCCTATGCAGTGAGGCCCTGTACATCCTGTACACCCTGGCCTAAATACAGAAAGAAAAAAGAGGGAAAGCCCAAGCAATTTGGGTCACACACCGTATTTACTGTGCTGTGAGCGAGTAGGGCTCATTTCACAGTGAAAGGAGAATCTGCTCGTGTGAAAATCTGTGAAATTTGTTCATCAGCAATCAAAAAAGAAAAGTAAAGGTTGAGTATTAAGAAAGAGGTTCAGGAGAATTAATAGCACTCCTGCGAAGGCTGCGCGCGGTGACAGAAAAAGGGACACAGACGTCTAGGCTGCTGCACAGTCCGGGTGGGGGCAGGCAGGGGTCCCGCTGTCGGTGACATCAGCTTTGCTTTAGAGCTCTTAGCCTCCCGGCGCAATAAGGAAAAGTAAAGAATGTCACATATTTGGGGAGAAGGAGCAAAAACGATCCAGGTGTCTTCCAGGCAAGTCTGTGTCAAGTAACCGAAAAGCATTAGAATTAATAAGAAACAAACAAATTAATAAATATACAGACTTCAGTAGCTCTCTTAGTCTAACAATCACCCTGACGGTGCCAAGTCAACACAACTAGTGTACGCTCTGCCAAGAAAAATTAGCACAGGAGTGTTCTAACCTGTCGAAATTGCTCTTAATCATGTTATAAAACTGGATGACAAAGAATAATGGAGAAAGTCTTGAAAAGAATTAAACTGCACCCCGAAAGGCGAGCAGTGGAGATGCGTGCGGTAATAGACACACAGTCCCAGAACAGGGCCAGGAACACGTGGGAATTTAGTGTGTGATAGAGAGGGTTTCAAGTCAGTGAGAGTGATGGTTTTTTTTTAATTTTATTATAAAAATATCTGATTTGCCAACTGGATAATACATTTATTCTCTAGATATGCACCTATACTTTGTCTAGCAATTATAATTTTTGCCTTTGACATTTAAAGCTTTAATCAGCTTGGGTTGGACAGTGGGGAATGGCCACACCCTTTCCTCTGCTGCATTTGTGGCCCTTGGCCTGCTCCGCTTTTAACCACACAGGTTTAAGTAAGCGTCGGTGTCTCCCTGCCCTGCCCTTTTCCTCTGTGGGACCTTTTGCTGTTCTCAAGAATTTTCTCACCCATAGAATCTTGGAACCAGCTTGTAAACGTCCTCAAAAGCCTAGCTGGCATAGTCACTGAAAATGCTTTCGATTCTAAGCGATTTGGAGAGAACCTGGGTCTCTAGGCTGTGAGTCTTCTAATTATAACCGGTCACATCTCTGTCCAATGTGCACGTTTTTGCTGGATCTCTATCTAGGTAAACCAGGGCTTTCGTTGGTATTCGTAGTGGATTTCTAACTGGTGGTCAGCTTACTACACCTAGCCGAAATTAAACTAGTGCGGTGCTGGGTGCAGGAGGCCCACCTGACGACTCTTGCTAGCAGCAATAAGGCAAAACAGGGGAAGCTGCTGTAAGTTAGGGGTGCTGTTTGGAGAAGCTGCTGGAGCTGTTGGAAGCTGCTAGTTCTTTGGGGCTGTTCTGCTGGAGGACCTTGTCATGCTGGCTTTCCCGATGAACTTTGGAGGAGCTCTGGACCTCATCTTGAGCAGAGGGAAGATGGTGCCCTGCTCAGCCTCGTGAAGAAGGTTGTCACACTGGCTTTCCTGATGGAAACTTGGCTTTCCTCATCGCTGGAGGAGCTCGGAACCTCACTGTTGCTGAGGATGGCTGTGGTGCTTTTGGGGGAGCTCTGGTGCTTAACCTGAGCGTTGCTTCCTAGCTCCAGTTCAGATCCCTCAGCCTGCTGGCACAGACCTCTCAACCCAGTGGTATGGACTTCCTAGCTTCCCAAACCATGGCAATATTTGAATTTTTTTTAAGTTCTAAGTAGTAAGTTTATTTATTTTTATTTGGTACAGGGTCTCACTACACAGCTTGGACTCATAGTAATCCTCCTGTCTCAGCCTCCCTAGTGCTGGGATTACAGGCATGAACACCATGCCCCATTTCAGTGGCCAGCTAGGTGCAGGGCGCCACAACTTATAGTACCAGAGATCGAACCCGGCCAGGTCCTTGTGCTTGCCAGGCAGGCACTTAGACCACCGAGCTATCTCTCCAGCCCTAGTGATAAGCTTTGAATAAGCCATATCCAGTGGGGGAAAATAATAATTTGTTCCCTGAACACCTCAAAAATCATCAAGGAAAAACAAATTAAAGCAGAAAGATTCTACTACCCATCGCAAAGGGGACGAAGCAAAGCGCTCACCTCCGAACAGAGGCCAGGAGAAGAGAGCCTTGCGCTGCGCTGCTCCTTCCAGAACAATGTCCCCTAATCACAACTGGGTAGATACGATTAGGTTCTACTTAGCTAATAGAGTAGGATAAATAAAAAAAGAACTGGGTGTCTATCACAGTGAGCACATCTCAGAAACCCAAGACCTGTGCCAAAGTGAGCTGCAAAAGTCTGTCCCTAGTGTGACGGCCATTGTGAAGCCAGAGCACAAACACGCGTGGCTTGTCACTGCTCGTGCTACGTGGCAGAAGTGCACAAAGTGCTGCAGGGTGGCAGCACCCACTCAGCTCAAGATAATGATTACTTGTGGAAAAAGCAAGAGGAGAAAATGACGATCAAGCCACGGTTGTCTCTTTGGATTTGTAATATTAAAAAGGACAGTGACAGCGACGAGAACCCAAGCGAGTGAGCAAATGGCAGGAGTGGTTTACAGTCATGCTGGTACGTCAGTGTCTGTGCTTCGCTCCACATTTAAAATGTTTTTAGCTAACAGTGAAAAATTGAAATAGTTCTTTCATCTGATAATCTCTGGGCGGAAAAGACATTTGCAAGTGTGAACAACAAAGGGAAAGATTAACGGGGGAGGGGTTTTTCTGTATTTTAGGGAAGGGTCTACAAGGTGTTCAGAGTCTCACTACTAGATCGCACTCCTAGTGATCCGCCTGTTTACAGCCTCCCAAGAACTGGGATTACAGGTGGGCAACACCACGCCCAGTCTCAATCGCTGCCTCAGCACGCCCCGGGGGCGAGGCTGGCAAGGCAGGTCTGGGGATAGAACCTCTGGCCCCTGTGCCTGCTTGCAGGTGCTTTAATCCGCTGAGCTATTTGGCCAGCCTTGAGGGAGGTCAATTAACTGAATAGGTGAAAAATTATACCTAGTTTTCCTATTGGAATGAATGGTTATTAACTTCTCTGAGTGAGAAAAATGTTTACAGTGTACGTGGCAGGGTAGAGTATGTGTTAAATACATGTGTCACAGAAAGTGCTCCTTCTGCCAATGTAGTGGTGCACACCTGTAATCCCAGCACTCTGGAGGCTGAGGCAGGAGGATTGCTGTAAGTTTGAGGGCAGCCTGGGCTATGTTGCGAGTTCAAGACCAACCTGAAC
>NW_004524612.1:16674157-16674535 GCF_000260255.1 Octodon degus
CAGATAGGCAATATTTTTAAATTTGCTGTAAGTCATTGGCAAGGACTGAGAAAACAGCTTTTTCTTCAGCACTGAGAGTGTAAATCAGCTTTTCCCCCACAGAAGTCGATTTGGCCAAAGGCAGGGAGCCTCAGCCTGGCGCAGATCTGTGACGCTGTCATACCACATATATAGACTTGACCTCAAATGCATTGCACAGTGAAGTATCTGCTTTGTGAGTGCATTTACAATAGGTTTATTTATAATAGCCAAAGTTTGAAAACAACTTATTTAACCAATAGTAGTTCTGTAAATGAACAGCACACCTGCAGAGTGGCAGACAACAAATACGATGGTCTTTTTTATGTATTTAGGACAGGGTCTCCAGGGCCTCCAGGG
>NW_004524612.1:16676575-16689119 GCF_000260255.1 Octodon degus
TGCACTATCACGCCCAGTCTCAGTTGCCATCCCAGCATACCCCGGGGATCAAACCCTGGCCGCTGCGCTCTGCCCAAGCAAGAGCTTTAGTCTGCTGAGCTATCTGGCCAGTCCTATAATATGGTCTTAAAGTTACATTTACTGACATAACTGACACTTCAGTATTCATGGAAATGACTGAGTTATGAGAAAGGATAAACAGTGCAGCCTATCTGGAGAGCAGGCACTTGTGTGAAGCTCCTGGTAACAGATGCTAAACAGTCCTACTGGCTTTCCTCTGACATTGGGCTTTTAAGTGCTTTTTTGTTTTTCTTTAGGAAGACCTAGAATTTTCTGAATTTCTACCTGTGTGTATTACAGGCATAATAAGAAGGAGATTGAAAAAGGAAAAGGTGTACTGGCCCTGCCCCCAAGGCTCACTGAGACAGCAATTGAGACTGGGCATGGTGGTGCGCACCTGTAATCCCAGCACTTGGGAGGCTGTAAACAGGTGGATCACTATGAGTCTGATCTAGTAGTGAGACCCTGAACCCCTGGAGACTCTTCCCTAAAATACAAAGAAGAAAAGAAAACATGAAAGGTAACTTTCAAATAAATTTACTTAGAGCCAGGCATGGTGATGCATGTCTGTAATCCTAGCGCTCAGGAGGCTGAAACAGGAGGATCATTTTGAGCTTGAGAATAGCCTGGGCTACAAAGTGAGCTCAAGTCCAGGCTGAATTGTATAGTGAGACCCTGTCTCAAAAAAAAAATTGCTTAGAATGTTTAAAAGCAACAATCAGCTTTTTTGGAGAAAGTGCAAGGAAAGATCTGCTCATACTCTGCGGTAGGAAACATGCAAAGGTCAGTCGGGCTATGTGTCGTGAAAGGGCTATGCCCGTGGGCCGCGCAGTGCGCTGGTGGGATTTCACCATCCGTGAAATTCATGGAAGACTGGAGCCAGAATTACGCGTGCAAGCAAAGGGCATTCGGGCAACAGGCCCACGATGTGAGAAGCATGACAGGAGGGGCGGAGAAGACAAATGTGCTGCACCCTCGCACATTAGGGAAAGGCGAGCCTGATGCACTCTTTGAAAAGCAGGTCACAAAACAGGATGTAGATTAGGATCTCACTTTTGTTTGTTTGTTTTTTAAATGGCCTTGGACAATCATAAACCAGCATGCTAAGAGTGGTGGTCTTCACACCGTGGTGTTGTCATTAGTTGATCTTCCATCCTAGATGCTGACTTTTCCATAGCAAAAGCAGATTGCTGTGGCCAGAGGACATATTTGATGTACATGCTAACAGGAGACTTCATCCTGCAGGGCTGCTAGAGGACTTCGTGTCGCCTCCTGTCGCATCCCCCTTCCTTTCTGTCACAGTGCTCGGGGTGCACATTCCTTTCTATTATTAATTTCTTTTTTTAAAATTTTTTTTATTTTAGGGACGGGTCTACAGGGTGTTCAGGGCCTCACTACTAGATCAGACTCATAGTGATCCGCCTGTTTACAGCCTCCCAAGAGCTGGGATTACAGGTGCATGCCACCACGCCCAGTCTTTCTATTACTAATTTCCATCAGCTTTTTTTTTTTTTTTAAGGTAGCAGTTAATGCTTAAGATTATTACTTTGGCCAATTTTGGCCATCTTTAGTGTAATCTGAGCAAGTACACGGAAGACAGCAATGTGTAATATAACAACCACCATTGAATACAACCCCCGCAAACTTTGGATAATTGCTCATTTTTCTTTGTCTTGCTTCACATTTTAACTTTTTTTTTGGGGGGGGTACCAGGGATTGAACTCAGAACCTTGTGCTTGCCGGGCAAATGCTTATTCTACTGAGCTATCCCCCAGCCCCTTGCTTCACATTTTAGAAAGGCACTGAGGCATCACGCGTTTACTGCTTTAGTATGCTGAGGTGCGCAGTGTCCTCCAGTCCCTCCGCTTGCGAATTTCACTCCCAGGATCTGTTAGCAGCTTGATGTGTGCCAAAGCTCCTGGCCATATTCGTTTGCAAATCCACTTGTAGGCTGCCCTGCCCTTTTCAAATGTAAAAATCATGTAATATAAGCACTCTGCAATTTGTCCCTTTCTCAGTGATACATATTACAGACATTTTTCTTTTTGAGTTCATGTCTCTTTCATTCTTTTACTAATTTATCTGTCTATTTATATACTTCACTGTATACAAGCTATTCTCATGAATATCATTTTTAAAAATTTGGACAGGTCCATGCGATATAAACAGAAAACTAAATGTTTGCCTCCCCGCCAACACCTGATTCCCTGCCCAGAGCAAGTAGTGAGAAGTTTTTGTTTCTAAATCTCCTTTTTGCTTTGTTTATGACTTCAACAAATATGACTATGACTCCTCTGTGCTGATTGTATATGAAAGATGCCACCTCTTTCTTATCGTGTAGCCCTCCTGTCCCCTCTGCTCAGTTTTTATTAGTTATTTTTAAGCTTCTTGTAATTGACTTTATGGGCTGAAATCTTTCCTTTAAGTTACTCTCTCTTCACTTATCAAGTTCTGAAAACAGTGTGTTTCCTGTCTCCTTCCTGTCGGCCTCCTTTCCTACTTTTCATAATGTTACTATTTTTACATACTAAAATGATAATATTCATATTATGTTCAGTACTTTTTTAACTTCATTATGTTTCATCAGCAGGTTAATACTCAAAAAAATTTTAATTTGAAAAGTAAGCATGACAATAATAAAACTACATAACATTTTTCCTGTGACACCAAGTAGAATAAAAGGGTACATCAACGAGGTCTCCTGTCACTATGTCATTAGTGCCTGGCATTCAAGGGAGAATATAAATATAAGGCTGAATGACGCTTCCTTTATTTTCCTCTCAGTATTTGCAGTCCCATACAGCTGCCAGTGTTTCTTGTGTCTTGGGATATCATTGTTTCTAGTCTTTCTAGAATCTGCTGCGGGGTAACTTATTTTCCCTTGCGTTTGCCTGAGAGGAAGAGAACTTTCAGGAGCTTTTAGGCTTAACTGGGACAAAACGGGTATAAGCTTTTCAACCATGTTACAAAATCCAACACACTAAAGACTACACAAAGCTCAACATCGTGATACGGTTCTCCCGGCCTCTTACAGCCAGCCTTCATGTGCAAGCCGTAAATCATGCTCTATGAGGCTCAGCTGTTTTGCATGTACAATGAGTCTGTACAAATACATGCACTTGTGTAACCACCGCCGCACCCAGAATGTAGAGCACTTCTTTTCTTTTCTTTTCTTTTTTTTGGCAGAACTGGGGATTGAACTCAGGCCCTTGTGCCTGCCAGAGAAGCACTTATCCCACTGAGCCAACTCCCCAACCCCAGAATGTAGAGCACTTCCATCTGCCAAAAAGTTCTCCTGGCTCTTCTGAGTTCAGTTCCCTTATGCCATCCCCAGCTCCTGGCTGCCACATATCTGTGTTCTGTCACTAGAGTTTTGCATTCTTGAGCATTTCGTGTGTATGGACTCAGGCTGGCTGTCTGTATTCAGCGTCTTTCTCTAGCACGGTGCTCCTAATGCTAATCTGAGTTGTTGCACACAACAGCAATTCTTTACAACCACAATATTTTCTTCACTTATCAGTTAATGGCCACTTCTGTTGTCTTCGCTCAATAGGCAGTGCAAGGAAAGCTGCAAAGACTGCCCATGAACAAGTCCTGCTGGGGTCGGGTAGTCACTCTCTTCAGTACAGAGCTAGAAATTCAACTTATCAACGTTTTTCTTTCCTGGGTTGTGCTGTTGGCATTGTATTTAAAAAGTCACTTAATGGGCCGGGGAGATGGCTCAATGGAATAAGCGCTTCTCTGGCAAGCGCAAGGGTGTGAGTTCAATCCCCGGTTCCACAAACAAAAAAAAAGTCACTTAAAAAATTTTTGTTGAGCAAAATTTTTTTGAAAAAATTTTGAAATTGTTTTTCTAGTTTTCTACTTACATTTAATTTTATAAATATATGCAATTTGTATATTTGTATATTAGCTGACTTTATATTTAGTCTTATGATCCATTGTGCGTTAAGTTTTATGAAAGACGTGCCTTGTGTGTCTAGATGAATTTTTTGCGTGTAGATGTCTAGTTTTTTCAACACATTTGTTGAAAAGATGATCCTTGGTCTGTTGTGTTGTCTCTTTGTCAAAGACCAGCCGACCACGTGTGTGTCCCTCTATTTCTGGACTCTATTCTGTTCCGTGGGCTCGCTTGCCTGTTCTCTCACCCATACCACCTTGGGGCTTTAGAATAGGTCCTGTAGAGTCCTCCCCGAGTTTCTTCAGCGCTGTGTTGCCTCTTCTGGGTCTTTATCCACATGAACTTAAGAATCAGCTGCTTATATCCACCGAATAGCTTGTTGGGAGTTGGGCTGCCCTGAGTCTGTATGTCAAGTGGAGAAGAACTCGTACCTTGACAACACGGAGCTTCCTGTCTACATGTATGGAATATTCCTCCATTTAATGAGACCTTTGATTTCTTTTAGTAAGGTTGTCTAATTTTCTTCATATGGAGCTGGCATATATTTCACTAGATTAAACTTAAGCATAGGTATTTTTGGTGTTAATATAGATAGTACAGTTTTAAATTTCAAGATTCAATTGTTCATTTCTAGAACATTAGAAAGTAATTTTTTGTACCAGGGATTAAACTCGGGACCTTGCACTTGCCAGACAGGCACTCATGCCACTGAGCTGTCTCTCTGGCACATAATTTACTTTTTTTATATTACCCTTAAATCTTGTGATCGCACTGTAATTCTATATGAGATTTGGGGGGATGCTGACTCTTGTCATGCCACCTGTGACGAGTTCTGTTTTTCCCTTTCCAATCTGTACACTTTTAATTTTCTTGTTTTGTCTCATTTCATAAACCGGGACTTCCAGTAGTGTTGGCTGGGAGCTCTGAGCGTGGGCGCCCTTGCTGTGTTTCTGATCTTATGCATTAATCATTTTGCACTAATTTCCTACATACTTTTAGACCTATATTCCAATCACCAACCTGAACTTCATACATATCTATTTTATTATTGTTTAATTACAGTATTAATTTTCAAGAATGCTCTTTTTTCTGATTATTTCAGAAGAGAAAGAGGAGCAGGGAGGAGAGGAAAGGGCACAAGGGACTGGGTGGGATGTTTCCGAGCTCACAGGATGGCTAGAAGCTCTGTATGGGAAAATCCTTCTCAAGCTGGAAAGTACCACCTACCATTCTAGTTATTACAGAAAAGGAAGTAGTCCCGTAAGACAGAGAACAGGGCAGGATACAGCTAATACGTAAGGAACGCTGGCTTGGAGGGCAGAAGACCATCATTTCCCTTAGAGAGAAAGGACTGCTGGGAGTGATGCTCTCAGCACTCTGTCTGAGGGACCCAGAGGAAGGAATTCTAGGTCTGCAGAACCGTCTTCTGGTCCCTTGTATGACCCAATGCGTGCTCCAGCAGCAAAGCCACGCATAGTAAAAGAAAGGCTCTTCCACAGGTAGCATCCTCTGCAGCATGTTCTAAAAATGCAGATCCCCAGTCCCCACCTGGACTTGCCTGCTGGAACCGCCAGGCAGGACTAAGGGTCAGCCAACTGCCTAGAGGATTAGGATGCAAACCAAGCTTCCAGAACCATTGGCCACTGAGCAGAACTGACTCTACCAGCAAGCAATGAACCTAGGATTTAATTTTTCATTTCTTTTTTTAAATGAGAACAATGCAAAAACTTAAAAACAGAAAAATAGACTAGGGCCCAGTGTCCCATCAACATACAACACATTGTAGCTATACTGACATTTTGACATAGTGCTAACAATTTCATTATCACCCTTGTGAAAGTTTTTACAATATCAATTTACATGATGTCACACAGAAGAAGGATCTTTGCTCAGACAAAGGAGCAGTGTTCATTTGCATGACTGCCTCACGGATGTCAGGATTCCCCAAGCCTGCAGGGGAAAATGGAGGTGACTCCAGGAGCAGGCTTTGGGCTCAGCACAGCTTTACCAGAAAGCCGTCTTCCTTCCTGAAGTTTTGCTTAGAAACCCCAAAGTTTTTATCATCTAAAATCTTTTCTGTCAAATTTACCACAGTGGTGGTGATGGGTGGGTAAATTTCCACAGCAAGAATATTTTTGTTTTATAAAGTTGAGCCACAGGGTTGTCTCCTTTGCACGGTGCCTAAGTTGGCAGCCACTTTGATGAGAGGCACACACAAGCCACAGGCCAGCACTGCCAGCCTGTCCCTCTGCGGGTAGCCACTCCTTCCCAGGGACCCCCCTCACCCTCTTTCAGGAGCTACAGAGTAGCACTTGCACCTTAGGTCCACTTCTACTAAGGTGCTGGGTCTCCTCTAAAGCTAAGCAGGTTTGGGCCTGATGGGTGCTTAAGGTGGGCGATATCTAGGGATGCTGAGTGCTGTGGATTTTTTTTTTAAAGTACTGCACGAGGCATTAACACTTCCACAAGCCAACCAATGGCAAAACTTTGTGAACATGCTTCCCGTCTCAACTGTCTCGAGGAAGATAGCTGGTTCTCAGAGGCGGCTTAGCTTTGGTGGGATTACACGTGGCAACTTTGATGGTGTTCCCGTATTCTTACTCTTTCTTCTCTTGACACCTGGCTAGCAACTGAGGAGCCAGTGACTGTCAGGGCACCTTGTTCTGTAGCCCTTGATGAAAGGCTTTGCTGAAATCCTGGTGAGGAACCGATAGAGGCATCAAGGACCGCCAGAAATCTGAGCTAGCTTAGCAGCCCTCAAGTGCTGCAGCCAGACTCTGGGAGTCTCCTGGTAGGATGCAACCCAGATGTCACCCCTGGGAGCATTCGGAAGAGAGAGGACGAGCCTGACTCTAACCGGACCGAGGGAGTTCACTCAAGGGACAAGAATGAGCACATGAGAAACGTGAGTTACGAGCCATCACAAGGAAGCAAAATCCAAAGTGCAGAGCATTCCACAGCACTAACTGTCCTGAGCCGGAGCTCTTCCACAGCTGCCTACAGGAGATACAGGCAGGAACTGGGAGTGGGGGAGGGGCGAACCGAGCGCGAAGCTGGGCTGGTGATGACCCCTGAAATCTCATTACGACTGGCTTGGGTGACTGGACGGTTAGATGATGCCATGGGATTGTGGCCGGATTTGTTAGCTTTGACAAAATGACAGTGTGATCATGGGGGAAAACAGCGGCATGTTTTAGAGAGGCGTGCCCAGTGGGGGAGGTGGAATGATGGCTGCGAGGCGCTCCTTTATTTCATTCCAAAAAGTTTCACTTGCTTATCTCTAACAAAATAATTTGTTATTCCATGCTCCCATCAAGAAAAATTTAAAGGACTGGAGATGTAGCTCAGCGGCGCAGCACCTGCCTAGCACGCGCAAGGCCTAGAGTTTGATTCCTGGTACCAAAAAAGAAAATAGTGGGGGGAGGGGGGAAAAAAGACCAAGAAAAAAAGCCCCTTTGAAGAAAATTTTAAATGTAATTATCCAATCTGGGTACTCAGATGAGGGTTCACTACACTTTAGCGTATTTTTAAACATTTTGTAAAAACAATCTAAATCTAAGCAATTCCACCCGCCGTCCTCGCGCCTGCCCGGCGCTCCTCCCGGCCCGCCGAGGTGGCTCCTGCTCTCCGCGAGCTCACGCAGCGTCTGCCTGCCCCACCCTCTTCCGCACGAAATTTTGCTGACCCTGGAGTCCTGCGCCTCGGTACTCTGTTGCTCTCCATCCTCTCCTCCGCCTGCCTCTGTGCCTTCCGCTACACCTGACCAGGGACACAGTCGGCCGCCGCACCAGCTAGAGGAGCGGAAGGACACAGAGCTGGAGGAGCCACGGCCTGCAGAGCGCGGTGGGACCGGAGCGGAGAGCGGCCAGCAGCTCTTTGCAGCCTGGGCTGGGAGGGGAAGTGGCGCCTCTTTAGAAACGGCACCACAGGCCACGACTCCACTTTGTGCATCTGTGGGATGATGTGGCGCTGCGAGTCCATCAGGAAGAGGACCTGGGGGCCCAGGGACCGTCTCTGCTCCCCCGCCAGTTAGCCAACAGGAAGTTGGCATCTCAGCGTGGCTGCCAACTCCAAGGTGAGCCCAGCTTTCTCAGCGGACTGCTCTGCCTGGCAGGTCAGTCAGGAGGTGATTCTTTCAGCTAACAGCATGGCCAGCATTCCAGATGCCAGGCTTAGTTATGGATTTAAGGCGACCCACGGCTCACTAGCCAAGTGACAGTGGCCAGGCGTTCCACGTCTCCAACTTTCACCTGCAGAGAAGGGGCTGCTTCTCCCATCAACAGCCAGTAGGAAGCTGTGATCATAGCCACGCGTGGTGGCACACGCCTAAGATCCCAGCACTCGGGAGGCTGAGGTAGGAGGATCGCCACCAGTTTGAGGCTAGCCTGTGCTACACGTAGTGAGAACGTGTCTTAAACAGCCCCCCCCCAGGAATAAACTGAAATAAATACTCATTAGATAATTTTTATGACTAGGCACCGTTCTTTTTTTTTTTCTATACTTTTATTGAGAAACAAATAGCAATGAGACAGTTTCAAACCAAATTGGTAGGACAATTTCAATAATTAACACATTGCATACATTCTTCCTAGTGGTTAATTGCTGTACAAGATGTGGACATGATATCCTATTTACAAACACTACTAGAACAAATCCCTCTATTCATTAAGAGAATGTAACTATATATCTATCCTAACCATTTTGAATACACAGATACAAAATGGACATTCATCTGTATCCCCTTTTTTTGTTAAGTTCGTTATTCGAATATAATAGGTGTGTTAACTCAGCAAAATATTCTAAAAGAGTTCAGTAGTCCATAATAGTATTGGGTCTTCCGCTTGACTGGCAATGTCAGAAATTGTTGACCTGGGTCCCCTACAGCTCAACATAACAGTATGGCTTTACTTCTTATACTTTGTTTTTATACTTTTCTGCTGGATGGTTAAGACCAAGGTAAAGCAGGACCTATGCAACAAGAGTTGTAGCTTTTGGGTCTGAGAAGGTCAGTGAAATCCCCTCACCTTCTCATGTATTGATACTAGGCACCGTTCTAAGGGACACAAATAACATATAATGCCAGTTTAATCTTTGCAACACTCAAGGGGTAGAAATTATTATTACTCTGAGATTAAGAGACAGAAAAAGGTTATGCAACACTTCACAGAAGGGCCTAACCAGGACTCCAGCTCCACGTTCTTTACTTCCGCACCATGTTCCCAGGGACATGCTCGGGTTCTGGAGCAGCCAACACTGCGGAGGTACATGCGAATATTATGTTCATCAAAACTAAGATCAAGGGCTGGGGAGATAGCTCAGTGACATAAGCACCTGCCTGCCAAGAGCAAGGTCCTGAGTTTGATCCCGGATACCAAAAAAGAAAAGTTAATAAAGAAAACTGTGTGGTGCCCTACCTGTCCTTGCCTCTCCTCACCTCATCTTGCTCGGTTGGCCTGACTGTGAGGGGTTAGACACAGGCTGGCGATCCGGCGCTGCAGAACCACATTCGCTCTCCATGCGCCAGCTTCCGCCAGCGCCTTCCACATGCTGAGTGTGGACTCCATCGCTTCCACAGACGACTGACAATTCCCAGGCTCTGAGGGCGGCCCCCCTCCCAGCAGCTCAGCTGCACCAGGGCAGCTGCTTTCGTCTGTGCAGCACAATTGCTTTAGTATTTTGGTGTACTTTTTCCTTATTTTACCCAAATGCCCGTGTCCAGTAGTCGTGGAAACAGACATAATTGGACTTCTGCGAAGGTGCTGGAAGTAGACAGTGGGGATTGGACAAACAGGCAGAGACAGGTGAGCTGTTAGGACCTGATTAATTCTGCAGATAGGGAAAACTGCCCCTGCCCCACCACGCAGGAGGTCATTTGTTCTGAGCCCTGCTTCCTTGAGCTCCTGACTACCCTCACCGGACCAGGGGCAGGAAGAGACTATCAGGATCTCAGCCTAAAATCGCAGAGTGCCACGCACCTGCCAGAGCTCCCAGGCCCAGCCCCTTCTCCCTAGGTCCCTCCTCTGAACAAGCAGGCTTCATCCCAGGGAGCGTCCCTGTAGGAGAGATGACAGGAAAGCTGAACGTGAGCCTGAACTTGGGCTGGGGCCATGGGTACACCAGCGTGGGCAGTGGGCAGGGCGCAAAATGGGAGGCCTCTCTCTCTGAGCTCTGCCACCTCCAGGGCCCTTCCCAAGCCTCCTGGCCTCTCTTTCTCCAGCTGCAAAAGGGGATAATTGTAGCTAATCTATGCGTGTTATCATGAATATCAGAGACTTATAGACGTCAAGGGCTTCTTAGCCATCACATGCTGAGCAAGGGTAAATTGAAGGTTTCTCGTCTCTATTTTTAGCCTTTCCTCCACCACATCCCCTGTTGGTTGAGGCTGTTTCAGCTCTGAGCGCCTCACCAGGGGCAGTGTGGACTGCCCTGCTCCTGGGGATGAGCATGGGGGTCTGGTTCACTTGAGTCAGCAGATCCCCTCGCCCACCTTCCACTCCTGCCACACACGTGTGCACATGTGTACCCTCTTTCACATACATGTACAAACACATGCCCAACACGCACACCTGTATAGAGACACACATGCGAGTACCGACCCATGGGTGCAGGCAGTGCTTGCTCTGCCCTTCTTGGCCTCACTCTCACCCTCTCCTGTGCACACACCCACACCCCCACACTTACACCCTCACACCCACACTCTCTTCCACCTTCCCCAGTAGGAAGGAGGCCAACGTGGGCTCACTGAAGCGAAGCCCTCTGGTGCCCCAGACCCACATGTGGCCCCTCTGATTCCCGGTGGACTCTGGCACTTTCTGGCTCCACCCAACTTGAAAGTGTGTGGGGGCAGCCCGTGCCCCAGTCACAGTGGCAGTCGTCACAGAAGCTCCGAGGGACTCCTGTCTCCAGGCAGAGCCATTCGTGTGGAGGCATCCTTAGAGCCTAAGGTAAGCATCCCTCAAAGCTGTGGAATACCGTTTGCACAGACACCACAAAGAAGTCCAAGGACACAGAAGTGTAAGCGAGGTGTCGTTTAATTTCAGAAATCTTACTTTCTGTCAGGTCTTTCACTGTTCAGTTGCATGAAATGGACCTAAGTGTCTGCTGGGGAAGTTTAGGGTTGGTGGCAACATGGCAGAGCAGCTGGAGGAAGGCAGTGGGACAGGTCGCTTGGGCAGGTGCAGCGAAGGTGCCAGGTTCAGGGAAAGTTCTGGCAACTGTAGCCTACTGATCTGCGTTCAGCTGGGGAGGCTGGGAGAGGTCAGGAAGGCCACACTGGCTTTTGTGATGAACGAAGGCTGGCCTGGCTCCAGGTCTTGCACTTGTTTACTGCTGCAAATCATGCACATTCTGCTCATTTCTGTGCTTGTACCAATATGATATTAAAAATTCAAGAAATGCATATGTTTGTGAGAAAGAAAGGTAACACCCATGAAGTCCTCCGCCGAAGGTAAACAGTGTGGACGTTCTGGGAACTGTCTTTTTTGAGGCGCTGCTTTGCATTAACACCCACACACACAATTCAAAAATTTGCCTTTTGGGGGGAATCTGTCTTTTGTCTCTGCCTCCCCCGCCACCACTACTGCCAGTGATCAAAATAACCAAATAAACAAGCAGCCAGCCATCCTGCCACCTCTCCATGTCATATGCAAGCACACGCGGCGTCTCCCGCTGTGGGCCGCCTCAGCACTCCTGGGCATCCTTTCTTCCCGCGTGTTGTAGAAATTCCACTGCCCTCATGGGTGAAGATCCAGTCTGTGCTTTTTAATAGCTGCACAATATTTTGGAGAGTTCTAGTGTATAGATTTCTTCAGCAGCTCCCTACCTGGTGAGAAGTTGCCTTCCTAGTTTTTGTTTGAAGGGTTCTGTTTCTTTCATTACTACAACGATTGCCACAATAAGTGTTTTTATATCTAGTATTTCTCCAAATAATGATGTTTTACTAATCTGAAAGATCCAGAATGAAACTGTAAATTCAAAAGTGAGTGTATTTTCAATTTAGCAGAATCTAAAACATTTATTTTGGGCTGGGAGGATGGCTTGATATTACAGTGCTTGCCTGATATGCACAAGGCCTTGGGTTCAATCCCTAGTACTGGAAAAATAAAAACTAAATAAATGAAAAGTCACATTCGAAAAAGTTAGTGGTGTGTTTCATATTTTTACTTGCTTGAACAATATTTATTAAACCCGCACTCCGAGCCAGGCACTAACTACTTCAGCCATTTGGACTCAACGTGAGAGCGAAGACCTCAGTTCTCCCCAGCGTCACTCTAGAAATAGAGTGGGGGAGAGAAACAGAGTCATAGTTCCTGGAGAAAATGCTCTTCATGTAAAGTCTGTGCCAGTAGCGTTCCCTTGCTTCAACATGAACTGTTTACATTGTACTCCATCGACCTATTTATTTTACTAATCTAATATGATCTAATCTATTTTGTCATCTTAATTCATATTTTGCACTCAGTACACAATGTTTTTCATGTGTTCACTTTGCTAGTTGGATTTGTGTCGCAGAAACGCCGTCTTTATAATCTTCATGCGTTTTTCTGTGGAGCGGCTTGGTGCTCCGCCGCACTTCTTGTCGCT
>NW_004524612.1:16691514-16707316 GCF_000260255.1 Octodon degus
AATGAGGATCTAGTGGGCCCTGGGTTGTCTCACTCACTTGCCGGGCCTGCGCTCTGGGTTTGTTCAGGATTCCGTGCCCGGTCCTCTCACTCATTAGCCGGGCCTGCGTTCTGGGTGTGTTCAGGATCCGGAAGGCCCTGGGTCATGTCACTCACTCGCTGGGCCTGCACTCTGGGTCTATTCAGGATCCCGCGGCCTGGGTGGTCTCACTCACTCCCCGGGCCTGCGCTCTGGGTCTGTGCAGGATCCTGCAGCCTGGGTCGTCTCCTCTTCCTTCTCATTGAATTAAGAGAAAGTAGCTGTATATCTATCCTAACTATTTTGTATATACAGATAAAAAATGGTCCTTCATTTGTATCTCCTTTTTTTTGTTTAGTTTTGTCAGAGATGGAAAATTTTTTTCAAAAAATATTTTTGAAATATACAGTAATATCTCAGTTCGTGAATGCTTCTGTTTGTGAATAACTCAGTTTGCAAACAGAAGCGTTCAGCAAAATTTTGCTTGCATTTGCCAACTCCACACTGGGTGACAAACATGAATTTGGTCATCTTCCCTGGAATCCTGGAATGAATTAAGTTTGTGAACCGAGGCACCGCTGTATTTTAAGTACACGTGGGTTTTTTCAAGCTGGGGGTCTAACCTAGGTTCTCCTCGGTCCCACTTGCTACTCCTAAGCCATATTTCCAGCCCTAGTTTTAAATGTGGCATGAATCAGGGGCTCACTTGTCCAACATCATTTATTAAAATAAGTCATCAATTTGCAACTGAATTCAAATAGCACGTTTTCATATGTGCAGTTTCATCTCAGCAGAGTCTGTTGTGCGCTTAGTATTCTCTGTACTGGTTATACGCCTAGTCTCATTCTGGTTTCACGCTGTTGTAATTGTAGTCTTCTTTTCAGAATTTTAAAGCTGGGGCTCAGACTTCATTTGGTCAGGTAAAGCTTCAGATAATTATGTCAAATTAAAATTTTAAATTATACTCTAAAGTACATTCAAGTCATATGGGAACAGGAAAGAGGTTTTAAGAAAGAGACCAGATTAAAATAGCTATATAGAGGGGCCAGGGAGATGGCTCAGTGGAATAAGCGCTTCCCTGGCAAGCACAAGGACCTGAGTTCAATCCCCGGTTCCATCAAAAAATAAATAAAAAGGGTTTAACTCTGGGGCTGGAGAGATGGCTCAGTGGTCTAAAGCACCTACTTGGAACAAGCTTAGCAAAGCACAGGGACAGCGGTTCAATCCCCCAGCACCACATGCCAGCCAGCCCGCCCCTTGGTGGGCTGAGCTGGCCACACACACACACACACACACACACACACACACTAATAAAATGTAAAAAATAAATAAATTTTAAAATAGCTATATAGAACTTAATGGCCACAAATGGGCACACGTGGAAGGAATGGACGTTCTCTACAAATCTTCAGCACAGCACATAAGGAGGAGAAATAGGAATAGGCCGATTGTTAGAAGAGAAACCGGGAATGTGTCTAAAGACCTACTGTGTGAGTCCTACCCGGGCCCCAGACAGATGATGCCTGGGTTCTACCCAGCCCACAAGACGACATAATTCTAATGTTATTCAGCTACTCGCAGTCACAGACGTAAGGCAGCGAGCTCCCTAGAATCCCGTAAAACTAATCCCATTTGTGCCTCCTGTACAAACCCCTCCTGAGAACAGAGATTCTTGCTCTAACTAGGAATTAGGAAGCAGGATCCATCGCTGGGTCAAAAAGACTAATCTGGCGCAACCAGCCTTTTAAGCCGTGATACCTACAAATGACATTAACAACATTCGCCAACACAATTCACTGCATCCACAGACTAGAGAAGAGAAACGATCGCATTAACAGGCAACAAGTAAGCCCCTGTTAATATTCAGTAGCCATTCCTCCTACAGACCTGAAGCTCCATGTCCGAACTTCTAAAATGAAAAAGTCCTGAAAGCCGAAGTGATGCTTGTAATTTGTAACTACACCACAGTTGACTGGAGGTAGTGCTGGTCTGAAATAATGTAAAGAAATAGTAAATATAAAAAGTATTGTGTTGTTCTTTAAAATGGAAAGTGTGCTCTGTGTGTGCTCAAAATAAACATACTGGGGATCGGTCACTGGGAAATCTGTCCTCTATTCACAATTACTGTAGCCTTCTGTCAAGGTGAGCGAGGAGAGGTCACGTGAGCAATGTGCTTTAGGTTCCTTGGAAGAAATGTGTCACTGAGCTTTATTAAATCCAAGGCAATACTGGGAGAAAGCTGGCATTTATTTCATGTGTCACTAAAAGCAACAAAACGCTGTAGCAACTGCATTATGAAGTGTCATTGGTTGTAAGGCACTGCCTGGTTTTAGAGATATTGAAATGTAGAAAGAGATGTATCTTACAGTTGGTGAAATGTGGTATTTATACCCAAAGGGCAAATGAAAACATCTGTCTCAGGCCAGATATGAGTGCAGGGTGTGATGGTCTCAGGTTGGCCTGGATGCAAGGTGGCTGTGGACAGGCCACTTAGTATTGAACGTTAGCCTCCCTGAGCAGTAGGTTGGGCATCAGCCCTGGGAGGGTGCTGACGCTGGTGGTGTGGCCTCTGAGGTCTTTCCACATCCTCCATGCAGATTCCCTGCCTGAGAACAAACTCGACAGGCTCTTCTCACTCGAAAGAGTCTCAGCTTTGAAGAGAAGCAGTGGGTGCCCTTGGGTGTCTGCCCCTTCCATCAGTCTGTCCTATGTGTAAGGCGGCTCAGCTGAAGAACCTGCTAGAACCTCTGACTGTTCTAACAAGGCCTGGACATCTTCAAAAGAGCCTGTAGCCCAGGGAGATGTGACTTCCCCATGTGCCCACCTCAGCTAATGGCAAATGAGCCTATGACCCAGGCACCTCACTGGAGCCCAGCGAGACAGCCCTGCCTAGATTCCTGACCCCACAGGGCAAGGATCCAGCCATAAGTCTCTGGCCCTTGTGTCAGGCCCAATGGTTTCTGTGTTCTAAACACAGTCATTTCTTCCTAAAACTTTGGGTGCCTGGCTTAGCTCGCCACCTTCCCCTGCTAACCACGCTCTTCCTCATTGGCAGGGGCCAGGGGCTCCTCCCTGCAGAGTGTCTGAGGACCTGAGGCCTCACGCCGGCAGCTGCTGCTTGCTGTCCTGCAGGATGGGGCTGCTTAACAGCAAGAAGCACGTCGCTGAGAAGGGCAAGGCCTGGAGCCCCACGAAGCCTGGGTCCCGGAGTCAGGCGCCCCCACCGCTGCCGCCCCTGGTGAGTGGGCAGCCTTTTGGGGGCTGACGGGTGGGAAATAGGTGGATGCACACGGGGTTCCCTGGCCCAGTTCCTAGGCAAGGATACTTTCCAAAGATGCTCCTTTGAGATACCTGTGCCCCCTGCCCTGCAGCCTCTTGGTTTGGGCAGTGAGACTTGTGCCCGGACCCCGGCTCTGCCCACCACCATGGGGCAGTGCCACACTCTAATGGGGAGCTGCTGGGGCAGAGATCACAGTTTCCATGTCCTGTCTTAGCAGAGCCCAAGATTAGCATAGGGCCTGGCACAGAAGAAAGACAATTGGTGAATGGATGGATGGCCCAGCAGGCAGACTTAGACAGGTGGAGGGATTTCCTCAAAGTTATAGGCTTCCAAGGAGTAGCTGGGAATTTTTGACTTGATAAAGTCACATAATATGTATTTACTAATTGTGGAAAAATGCCACTGCCTCAAAATCCCACCTCCACAGATACCTGGAGCCGGCTCTTCAGAGCGCCTGGCCAACCTCTTTTTCTATGTGTCCTTTATGTCTTGGGTTTGTGATTTGGAGGCAACCTTATCATGCACGTCACTTGCAAAAATCTACCTCAAAACTGGGTGCAACGAGTACAGAAATTAAGAAGGGAATAAGCACATGTCAGATTGAAAGACAATAAGATAAACACACACAATGCTCAGCCACCTCCTGTCCTCAGAGAGGGAAAGCGACTGCTGCTTGGACACTCTTGCTTGCATTGGTCTGCCACCCGCCGCAGCCCCCCATAGCTCAGGTCTGCTTAGGATGCATTCATTCATGGCTTTTTTTAGAGCACTGCACACACACTCAGGCTATGCAGCTTCATTATGCGCATCGAGAGCGTCACATAAACCGATTCCACAGCAGGTATTCCTCTGAGACTAGAGTTGAGTCTGTCATTATGTCTGTGAAGTTCACCCACGTGGCTGTGGCTTCACCTCATTCGTTCCGTGGCCTGGCTCCACTGCAGTTTGTCTCGCTGTGGGCCCTAAGGGTTATGCCATGTTTTAAAATGTTCTATTTTATTGAGATTACACTGATGGCTAGTAGGCACATGCTTACTATTTCCTGTACACATATGCAGAAGTGTATCCACCTCAGGTACATCTATGGATACATTTGCTGAGTTTTAGGAGCTCCTGTAGTCAGCCCTGCCCAAGCTCCAGCCTGTGGAACTAACTCACAGCACGTGTCTTTCTGCCCAAGGTCGTCTTTAACCACCTCACCCCTCCACCTCCTGACGAACACCCAGACCAAGGTATGAAGGGAACTCCTCCCCTCAGGGCCCTGCTTTATGGGGTTAGAACAGGGGCAGTCCGGGTGGGCCCTTTAGACTCAGAGCATAGAGCTGGGGGAAGCTGGCTTGGCTGGCTCTGTCCCCGGCTTCGAGTGCCCCCTGGGTCTGTCCAGGAGCCGAGTGTGAGTCCTTAGTGTGTCAGCACCTGCGGGATGAAAGCCAAGACGCTACTATCTAGAAACCAAAGCATGAGAGAGAAAAGAGTCGCAGAAGCGGGGTAGCACCCAACCCCAGCTTTCGAACTCTTACCACACAACTCAAGGACATGTGCTCCTCTGTTGTGGTGCCATTGGATGGTGCCATTGTATCTCCTCTCCTAGCCACCTTCCCAGTCCCCAGACTCCACTTCCACTGTGGCGGGTGGGGTGGTGGGTGTGACAACGCATGGTCACAGTTGCCCTGTGCCAGGGGATCAGACCTCAGTGGGCTCCCAGGGTGGGCCCTGGCTCAGAGCTGGCTCGAGAGCATGCCTGGCACCATGTCCACATCACACCAAGAAGCCCACAGAGCACACAGCCTGCTCTGTCCTCTGTGCCAAGGCTGGGGAAGGTGTGGCAGTGGCCAGACTTGGTAACAGCCATGGCTAACGCCACAGGGCAGGTCCTGTCTTCCTCAGCCCAAAGGGTGTCCCTGAGTGGTTCATAAGGAATGCAGCCCTAGAAGGATTTTTTTTGAGGGGGCGAGGGGGGGGGAAGGCTGACTCTGGATGCCTTCAGGGCAGGTTTAGTAAGGCTTGAGCATCTGGGGATCGAATCACGCAACCTGAGCCTGACTGCTGTGTTTAAGCAGTCACTAAACAACTGAGCTAATGGGCAGCCCTGAACACAGCCCTAGAGACCACCCTTGGTCTGGAGAATTTCCTCTTTAGGAGTGGTAAACAAGGACCTGCCCATGGTTCGCCTGTCTCCAACCCTCTTTGTGGCTTGAAGGTGGCTCCTGTACCCATCACTGCAGGCCCTATCACACCCCCAGCCCACAACAACATCCATCTCTCCCGCTCCCTTCCAGAGGAGCATTATGTGGTGGCCCTGTATGACTACGCTGCCATGAACGACCGGGACCTGCAGATGCGGCAGGGGGAGAAGCTGCAGGTCTTGAAGGGGTGAGTGTCTTGGGCGTCTTCCCCAACTGGGTCCCATGGGTCTCACTGCACCTCAGTGACCTCAGTTGGTCACCTGGCCTTTTCTTAAAGTTGACCCAGTTGTGATTGTCCCCTCCAAAGTCTCCCTGGAGTGGCCATATTCTTTGGTGACATTCTCTTTGCTCTTTGCAAACCCCTACCAGCATCACCTCCTCTGAGCTCCAGGCATGACCTCCCAGGAGTGCATTCCCCTGAAGGCAGGCACTTCCCGGGCCATGGTGCTTGAGGCTTGGTCTTGTTTTTGCATTCCCCTCAGACCCTGCAGCCCTTTATCTCTGAGAACTGTAGCTCTCCTCACAGAGCCCAAGGGCCCGATTTTGTCCCCGAGGCTCCACAATGGCCTCCTGAGTTCCAGCATGCAAAGGCTCTGGGCTTTCATGGGCTCCTCCTTTCGTCACAACTGTCCTGGGTCTGTTTGCCCAGGCCAGTCCCAGCTCACTCTGAATTCCCACTTGACTGGGGCGGAGGTGGGTATCTGGACAAATTCTCCCCCTTCTCCCCGTGGCTCCATCCCCCTGGCCGGCCGGCATCTCTGGTAGGCATCTCCTTGGATCTGGAGCAGCCTGGAGGGGGGCTGGGCCCCGCTGTCCTATGCCTGTCTCCCTCTCCCCACAGAACTGGGGACTGGTGGCTGGCCAAGTCGCTTATCACCGGGAGAGAGGGCTACGTGCCCAGCAACTTCGTGGCCCCAGTGGAGACCCTGGAAGTGGAAAAGTAGGTGGACAAACAGAAACCCTCTGCAGCTGAGGGGTGGCCCTTGCCTCTGCCCTGCAGGCTGCTGGGCAGTGGAGGCTCTAAGACTCTGGGGAGCGCCTGAGAGGGGTGGGATTGAAGTGCCGGGAAGGGGCTACCTTGATTCCAGGTGATGTCTGCCCCGTGGCGTGCTGCCAAGGGCACTGCTCTTCCCAGAGCAACAAGAACGTCCCTTTGCTGGCTGCCCTGATGGAGTGGTCGCCAGGGCCAGTGGCCTCCACCACTCCTCACAGCCTCCGGGGACAGGATCCAGGGCCACAGGGAGGGTGCAGGGTGTTGCCAGGACCAGGGATTGCTCAGGCCCAGCTTCCCAGCATGCAATGGCCACCTCCACACCTACCAGGGAGGTTCACTCACCCAGGCCAGGGGACCCCATTCATTCAAGCCACGACAAAGAACATGCAGCCCATAGCAGCGCCGTTCCGGGGCTGGGGAAAGCGTTCCCAGGGATAACACATGGCTCCTCCGTCCCTCCTGGACCCAGATACCACCAAGTTGCAGGACCCATGCTGCAGGGGTGTGGAGTGGGGAGCTCTGGTACCCCAGTCTCAGGCACACAGTGGAAGGCAGGTTGTGGTGTTGGTGTCATGCTGGGTCCATTTTGGCAGAATAGAGACACCCAAGGTCACCCCAATGATGCTCTCTTTCAGGAAAATACAAGCTCAGGGGCCAATGGAAAGTGGGATGGGATGTGGACAGTAGAGCTGTGAGTGGAGCAGGAGGCGAGGAGCAGTGGTGCGGGGCTGACTGGGGACAGAGGGAGCAGCCAAGGACTGCTGCAGCCAGCCCGGCTGCCACCAGAGCCCCAACACCCACACTGTGTTCTAGGTGGTTCTTCAGGTCCATCAGCCGGAAGGAGGCTGAACGGCAGCTACTGGCCCCCATGAACAAGGCCGGCTCCTTCCTCATCAGGGAGAGCGAGACCAGCAAAGGTGAGCAGCCTGGCCGGCGGCCCCTGCCCACAGGTCACCAGGAGCCTGATGGAGACTGGCCTGGGATGGACTGGCTGGCAGCTTCTGCCCTGGCTGCCTCCACTGTGGGGTCCTGGTTGGGTTTTGAGGCTGTTCACGTTAGTGGCTCTCTGGTCACTCAGGCCAAATGCATTGCTCCAGTGGCAGAGGTGGGGGCCTCCCAGCAGCTGGCTGCACAGCAGATATGAGGAGGCTGGTGGGTGCCCAGCGGGGGCTTTGAAGCAGAGGATTTGGAAGAAAGAAACTTTACAGGATGCCTCAGCCAGGGGCTAGCAGGTGACACAAGTTTGGGAAGTGGCCTGGGCCTCAATGTGAGAAGGGGTGCCAATGTGGAGAGCTGGGGAGACCCTACGCAGCTCCCAAGACTCAGGGACTCCAACTCAGCAAGGTTTGCTGCGTTCCTCTCTTTCTGTCACTTAGCTAAGTGACACAACTTCTGCATGTCCTTTTTGTTGTAAAATAGAAGACATGCATAAAGCATGCATAAATTACATGGTAGAAAGCTAGGGTGAACATCCAGAATTTCTTAAATTCTAGCACAGTGAAAAGCACATCACCATGAATCCCCCTCAAAATCTTCCCTGCACTTTGAACTTTTTTTTTTTTTTTTTTTTGGTGGTACCAGGGATCGAACTCAGGACCTTGAGCTTGCTAGGCAAGCACTTATTCCACTGAGCTATCTCCTCAGCCCCACTTTGAACATGTTCAACCCATCATTCTTGCCACTCTCTGAAGCAGCTCTGGCAGTCTTCTTTTCTGAGTATCATTAATCGCTCTGTCGCGGCTGCCGCTGTGTCCTGCCCCGATTCACTACGCTTACTTTGCATGGTCATTTTGACTTTGGGGAGACCTAGAAGTCACAGTGCAGCGAAGAGCCAGTGAGTAAGCCGGGTGAGCACATACACCGCAGTGCCTTCCTTTGATAGAAATTGCCCTGAAAAGGTGGTCAGCTCAAAGTGATCAACAAGTAGGACCCAGGTCAAAGTTAAAAGCTGATGACCATAAAATACTGCCATCCATTCCCCCTCAAAATACGTCACACGCTCTCCCTCACTTGGGACTTATCTGTCCAATTGGTCTTGGTAGTGTGTCTTTTACGGCGAATAAGATGTTTACAGTTTAAATATTTGCTGTACTTTTCAGTCTCTCCTTGTAGATCAGGCAGTAGTGGGGCCTGAATCCCTAGGTAGCCAGGACAGAGGCAGCACGGCGGACACTGCTCGTCTTCGTCCTCCTCCTCCTGCTCCCTCTTTGACCAACCCGCTCTGTGAGGTGCTTCTTTCTCCCTCTCCTGAACAGCCCCAGCCACCGCCTATATCCTTCTGCCTTCTTTCACCGCGAGATTCTGCATTATCCAGCCAGGGTGCTGTCACAGGTACCACCAGAGCCAGGTGCCATCAACAGCAGGATTTATGTCCTCCGGGGCCAGGTGCTGGCAGGGCTGGGTCCTCCGAAGGGCTCCCTGCTTGGCCTAATCACCTGCATGACAACTCTGTCTCCAAACATAGTCAGGGACCAGGGCTTAGGATGGAGGCAAGTGAATTTAGGGAGGTACATCCATGAGCTGGGAACAGCGACAGTGTAGGACATTGCTGTATGGAATCCAGCATGAGTGTCCCACTGCCTACCCAGCCACTGCAATGTGGGAGACAGTGGTGTCCAGAACGAGGCTCTGAGCCCTGCTCTGTGTGTGCCCTGGTATAGCCTTGCCACTGTGACATACCAAGCCAGCGCCCATCTGACAGGTGAGGAAACTGAGCCTGAGGCAGGAAGTGACGTGTCTGAGGCCAATCACAGACTGTGTGAACCTGGCTGATCAGGGCCCTTCCCAGGCACTGTCTAAAGTCTTCGTCCATTAGAAGGGGCCCTGCTTTAGTAGTGACATTGGAGGAGGAGAAGGAGCCTGAGTGAGAAGAATGTAAGTTGGGCTCCCCGTGGCAGGGCAGTGGACAAGGCTCTGTGTGACCCACAACAGCCGCCAGGGCGGCAGGAGCTCGGGGCACAGTCTCTCCACACTGGGATGCCCTGGGGACCAGGGCCAGGCTGGGCTGGGGGTGCCGGGAAGCTCGGATGCCCTGTGCAGAATCTCCTAAAGGCCCCAGCAGCTGCATGACATTCGTACAACCCCTGGGCGCACACCCGCTCGCACTCCATGTACAGTTAGGACATTTCCACTGCATTTCTTGGCAGAACACCTCTGCCCGAGGAACAGCCGGAGAGTCACTGGCCAGGACATAAATATTCTGTGAGTCTGGGACATTGCAGACACACTTCGAAGTGGAGAGAATAGAAAACGGAAGCCTGTATCCAACCCAGGCTTTAGCAGTTTTCCCTGGGCTAGAACGCTTTCCTTTGTGTCCCCAACTCCTGCCTCTCTCTGGAGTCAGTTATCAAGGCCCTTTCCCCGGGAAGTGACGTCTGAACCAGTGCTTGATGCTGAGGTCCTCTAACAGGCCACAGATTTCTCCTTCCTTGCCCAGCCCAGGAAGGGGTCCAAGCCAGGACCCAGGGGGATAGATCAGGGTGCAGAATGTACAAGTATTGTCACCTGCTGCCCACACAACACACAGGCACATGCTCATACAGCATTCTCTGGGGTTCCAAAAGGAAGCCCTCAACCTGCATCACAAAGCGCCAGCCTCCTGACACCAGGCGGGCAAAGAAGCTGCCCCAGAATTCCCTGCGCTTCCATTTATTGGTGTCCATGCCGGCACCAACTGTTTCCCAGTTCAAAGACAGACAGGTCCTCCCATGTTAGGGAATCTGAACCTAGGTGAGCCAGGGCCCACGCCCTCGGGGCAGCCCTGGCACTGGACAAGGGGCCTCATTAGGAAGCGCAGTGATGGGCCTCAGTGGAGCCTGGCAAGGGAAGCCCCCAGCCCGAGCCGCAGCTGTTCCTCCTCCCTGGGCCGGGCAGCGGGGCTCCTGGACTCACTGCAACGCACCTCACACACTGCAGCTGCGCTCGGGGAGCAAAGCCCTTATGCCTGCTGTGGCGATGGCAGCGTGCAGGAGCCCAGGGGAGCGAGGGCCTTAGAGCCTGCGGACCCGACACGGCGGTACCAAGCTGGGGCCGGATGGCAAACCCTGAGCGTGAGGCAGGGACCGGGAGCCCCCTGGAGAGGCGAGGCGCACTGTTCCGTGGCTTTCTCGTGCACATGGGTAGAGAGGTGCACATTGCAACAGAAAACAGGGGAGGGAGGGAGGGAGGGAGGGAGGGAGGTTCTGGGCTTCCGACAGGGTGGGGAAAATCAAGCATCCATGGCTGAGAAAGCTGTGTCCGAGCCTGCCCCCTGGCGGAAGAGGGTGGTACCGATCCTGTAGGCGCATTCGCGGGCAACTGACTTGAGATGCTCACCTCCCATAGAAGAGTTGAGGAGAGGGAGTGTCCGTGCTACCAGAGACATTTTGTAAAAGCACCAAGGCCACAAAAAGGAGTCTCTCAGCTGGAAAGTCATCCACCTAAGTTGTTCTGAGCCCGTGTCATCTGTTACAATTGCGTTCAGGAAAATCATGAACATCTAAGACAAAACACATGGATGTGTGTATGACAAGCGGTTAAATCTGCATAGACCCCGGGGAAATGCCTTGCTCCACTCGGGCCCCAGCGCTGACACTGATTCACCACGTGCCAGCCTTTACAGCCAGCAAATAAAGCCCCGAGGCCACCAGTGACCTACCTGGCGTTTCTTAATTTTCCATGGCACAGGGTCATAAGTAACCAGGCCCATGGAGCCCCACATGACTGCTGGGAGACCATCCCACCTGCTCTGTTCCCCTGGCTGTACTTGGGGGACTTGGGGTGAAGCTCTCAGGTGGAAGCAATGGGGCGGGGGGCTCCCATAGCCTGGGCATGAGATGCAGTCGAAGGGAACTAATGCCAGCAGTGGTAAAAGGGGAGCGCGGAATTTGGGGACCTTTATTCCAGAGACCTTATTCTTCCTATTGGTGCCTGATGTCTCCTGCGTGCCTGTTACTGCCCTAGGGTCCTTTTCCCTATCTGTGAAGGATGTCACTGCTCAGGGGGACATAGTCAAGCACTATAAGATCCGCTCCCTGGATGAAGGGGGCTACTACATCTCTCCGAGGACAACCTTCCCCTCCCTCCAGGCCCTCGTGGAGCACTATACTAGTAAGAGGGGTGTCATGGGGTGGAGCTTAACCACAAATTATGTGACTCAAGGGAGGGTGTATGCGTGTGTGTGTGTGTGCGCGCGCGTGCGCATGTGTACATGTACACTAAGCAAGGACTTGTAGTCTTAGAGGGAGCAGGTCAGGGACAACAAGCCCTGTTCTATGTAAATGAACAGATAGCAGGGGTGGTAGTGGTGCACACCTGCAATCCCAGCACTCGCTCATGGGGGGTTTAAGACCTGCCTGGACAACATAGCAAGACTGTGTCTCAAAAGCAAATCAAATGAACAGGAAGAGCTGCAGGTGTGCATGTGTGACCTAGGCCAAGGTGTGGGGGGCGTGGCTGGGGGCGTGGCTCCAGGAGAACTGGCTGCCCTGGTGCCCTCCAGCCCCTCTCTTCTTCCTGATGCAGAGAAAGGGGACGGCTTGTGCCAAAGGCTGACGCTGCCCTGTGCGACGCTGGCTCCACAGAATCCCTGGGCACAGGATGAGTGGGAAATCCCCCGGCAGTCTCTCAAGCTGGTGCGGAAGCTCGGGTCCGGGCAGTTCGGCGAGGTCTGGATGGGTGAGTGGCAGCAGCCCAGGTGCCATGGATCTGGCCCGAGTCCTGGCTGCACGGAGACCACAGAAGCCTGACAAGGGAAAGCAGCACAGAGCGCTGACTGACAGTCCCTGTGACCTCACTGTGGTGGGAAGGATAGAGCCCAGCTCGCCGGCCCCAAAGCCTGGCTCTGGGCCTTCTCCACTGCCTCTGCCTGACTCCTGTGGGTTGACAGCCTCTCAGCTCTGGAGCCTAAAATGCAGCTTGAGTTCAGCCTTGCTTGATCCATGTCTCTGGGGTGCAACTTCAGGGTGGACCCTGAAGACACCGGTGGTGCCTCTGGCAGGAGCTGCTGCAGGGTCCCCGCTGAGTCCTGCCCCCAAGGATGGGTAAATCTGAGTCCCCATTATCTTTAGAGGGACCCCCCCATAAACCTGCCTTGGTCTTTGGGGCTAGGATTCCAAGGAGACTGGGACAGGCCTGCCCTGCCCCAAGGTGCACCCCTTGTCTGTCACCTGCAGGAGACACAGCTACAGCTGCCACCTCCATCCCATCCCATCCAAGGGCCTGGGACCAGAAGCTCCTGTCGGATCACCTCCAAGCATCTGACAGCTCCTCCCTTCTCTCTCCTCCCTGCGCAGGTTATTACAAAAATAACGTAAAGGTGGCCATCAAGACCTTGAAGGAGGGAACCATGTCCCCCGAAGCCTTCCTGGGCGAGGCCAACCTGATGAAGACCCTGCAGCATGAGCGGCTGGTCCGTCTCTATGCCGTCGTCACCAAGGAGCCCATCTACATTGTCACCGAGTACATGGCCCGAGGTGGTGCCCGCAGTCTGGGCTGGGGTTTGAGCCCGCAGGGTAGAATGATTGTCACATAGCTGCTTCTCAGCTCTGCGGCATAAGGGCCTGCACTTCAGGCAGGCGTTGCCTGGGATACTGCAAGAGGGACGAGGCATGCCAAGGCTGGGCGTCCAGCAATGGTTCTGGTTCTGGTTCTGGTTCTGCCCTGCATAGGTCTTTTACAGCCGTGTGACTCCCCCAGCTCAACGGCCAGAGAGGCCCACAGTGTGTCCTCAGGGGCAGTGGGCTTGCACTGGGCCTCAGCCTTTGCCCTGTTTCCCACCCTCCAGTGTCCCTGGTCACACACTGCTCCCTGTTGGGCCTTCATGTAGCCACAATAATTATGAAAATTGTTAGCTGGGGGCTGGGGCCACAGGCTGCTGGGCACAGGGGCCACTGCGTGTCTGCACGGCACCCCACTCCTTGGTCCCTAGGAGACACCCTTTTGCTCCTGCCGCAGTTTCCTGCTAGGACAGAGCCTCTCTGGCAGCACAGTTGAAGGGAGCAGGGCAGATGCGTGAGAGCATCCAGGCTGGGGCCCACTCCAGTGCCCTGACAGAGCCTCAGATGGATCCCTACATCCTGCTGGGACATAACTAGTGGGCTGCTGGAGGCCGCCCCGGGGGTGGGACAGTGAGGGCGGAAGCAGAAGGGCTGAGGGCTGCAGGTGGCACCTGCCCGGTCACCAGTGAGAGGGTGCAGAGTGCAGCCGCTTTCCTGAAGCACACCAGGCCCTCTGTCCTAGGGTGCCTGCTGGATTTCCTGAAGACAGATGAAGGCAGCAGACTGTCCCTCCCAAGGCTGATAGACATGTCAGCCCAGGTTGGTGCCCTGAGTCTTGGGGGCGGGGGGGGGGGAGTACGGTCCTCCTCCGAGCCTGCAGCCTGACCACGTCCTGAGAGGTTGTGCTGTTCAGCCTTGGGCTGTGAGCAGGTCAGAGGGCCCAAGAGAGGGTGGCCTGAGTCTAGCTGTTGAGAAAAAAAGGCAAGTGTGTTCTTGTCTCCCTCACTGGCACCACCAGTGCCTCCTGGGAGAGGGGGCTCTGAACACATAGCTCTGGTCCTGGATGAATGGGAACATCCAGGACCCGAGGACCCCCAAGTCCCGGGAGCCCTAGCCTCAGTGCAGCCCCAGGACAGGCCTGGCCTCAGGTAGCACAAGCTGAACATGGGCGCTGGGGCATCTCTTCTCTGAGCTCCAGAGAATGCCCACTTCTGCCATCAGGCTCTAGATCTCTGGGCCACCCTGGACTAGCCCCTGGGGTCCCCCAAAGTGCTCTGTAGGCCCTGTGAGGGGATAGCAGTAGGCCAGGGGTCTTTTCTCTGGGGGATGTAGCTGAGGGCTCACCCACAGAAAAGCACACTTGGGTTCCTGTGTGGGTATCTATTACATGTGGAGTTCTCAGCAAGAAGGCTATTGTCTGTGGTCAGCATTACACACACACACACACGTACGTACATACGCACACATGCACACATGCACACACACAGCAACACAGGTACCCGCCATCACCTCCCACCCCGCCGGGCACTATCTCCCCAGTATCAGCTCAGGAAGTGAGCTCATGGAGCTTTTGTCTGCTGAGCCTGGCAGAGACAAATTCAGCAGCGGCAAACTCGGGACCCCAGGACAGTGATTACCCTGTCACCGGTCCTTCCCTTTCTTCCTTCCCCTCTCTCACCTGCTTCCAGTGCCCCTGCAACCCTGGGAAAGCTTGGGTCACTGGGGACAAAGAAGCGCCGGGTGCTTGAGCCCTGGGGGTGAAGCCTGTGGGAAATCAGAACCTCTCGGGCCAACAGCTTCTGGGCCCCTTCCCGGCACACTGCGCGCGCGCGCACACACACACACACACACACACACACACACCCCATTGCCTGCACACAGTGCTCCCAGCTCTCCTCTTCCTACTCTATAGGACGAAGCACAGAGTCCCCAGGTTGCTTGCTGAGTGGCGCCTGTGCCCCACAGCAGCCAGGCTTGTCCTCTGCCCAAGGGTCCTGAGCCCCCCGCAGGGGCCTGATCAGCACTGCATGGAATCATATGTCCTGCTGCTGAGGCTCCCCTGGGTGGCAGAGGAGGAGGTGCCTCTCTGTCCCTCAGTGTCTTTGCAATCTGTGGAAGAACAGCCGCAGTCAGTGTCCCGGACTGAAAGGCGCCAGAGTGGCTCCTGGCCATGCTAGGGGTGGGAACAGAGGCTCACCTTTGTGCGCTCCAGTGCTCACTTGGATTCTAAGTGAGGGTCACAGGCAGGTGCAGGGTGATTGGGTGAGAGCCTCGGCCACTTGTCACCTCCCAAACACCTCCAGGCTCAACTCTGGCCTGGACAGTAGCCCTGGCATTCAGGGTCAGGCCCATGGTGCCCTGGAGAGGCTGGCAAGCAAGCCAGGGTTCCGCTCCAGGCAGAGGGTCCTTCCCATCTTCCCTCCCTCACTCTGCAGAGACAGCCTTGCTGTCTCGCTGCGGCTCCTCCCCTGCCATCCTGTCCTCTGTAGTGGGTCATGGAGAGGGTGTGGGACAGGAGGAAGGGGACAGGTGGCCCCGTTCCTCTGACAAAAGCAGCTCCTGCTCTCCCGCTTCTCGGTTGACCCTGCTGAAGCCACCTTCCCCTCCACCTGGAACCGGCACCTCCATGCTGTCCCACAGAGCAACCCCCAGACTCCCCGGAATTCCACGCTGTGCTCTCCCTCACTGTGTGTCTGTCCCCACAGGTCGCTGAAGGGATGGCATACATTGAGCGCATGAATTCTATTCACCGAGACCTGCGGGCGGCCAACATCCTGGTTTCTGAGGCCTTGTGCTGCAAGATCGCAGACTTCGGCCTGGCCCGCATCGTAGACAGCGAATACACGGC
>NW_004524612.1:16708481-16718524 GCF_000260255.1 Octodon degus
CAGGCATGAGCAACCCTGAAGTCATCCGCAACCTGGAGCGCGGCTACCGAATGCCACGCCCCGACACGTGCCCGCCGGCCCTGTACCGCGAGGTGATCTCCGAGTGCTGGCGTGGGCGCCCCGAGGAGCGGCCCACCTTCGAGTTCCTGCAGTCGGTGCTGGAAGACTTCTACACGGCCACGGAGGCCCAGTATGAGTTGCAGCCCTAGTGAGGCCAGCGCCTCAGTGGGACACGGTGAGGACCGTGGGGCAGAGGCAGCTGCAGGGCGCCGCTGTGTCCAGACAGGCGCCTGTGCATCCGGCTGGCGGATCCCGGTCCGCTTCCCGCGCTCGGCTTCTCTGTCACGTGGGGGCCACCGAGTGAGGACTTAGCCCAGCACTCACCTTCGACGTGCAATGCCCGGCCAGGCCCGGCCCGGCGCGGGGTCCCCAACCCGGCTGCGCTGCCGCGCCCTAGCCTCCTCCCCGATCCAGTCCAGCCAGCGCGCCCTCTGTGTCCCTGCGGGGCCATAGCCGGCTGTCGTGTCGCGCAGGACCCGCGGGAGGGGCGGGCGGGAGACCTGGAGCGAGCGGACCCCGCCCCGAGACGGCCCAGCGGCCCACTGCCCCCCTCAGCCCGCAGGTGGCGCCCTCGCCCCACCGATGCCGGGCCCCAGAGCGAGGAAGGCCGGAGCCGGCAGGAGCGGGCGCCTGGGGGCATTGGCCGCTGGGAGGAGCCCCACCCCAGGCGCCGAAACTCCAGGCCCGCGGGACCCGAAAGGGACACTGGAGGGGCGCGGGAAGGCCGGTGCCTATCCTCTCCACCTCCCTTCCTCTTCCTCTCCTTCCCTGTTTTTTTCCCTCTTCTTTTTGAGTGGTTTAGATTTTCAGTGAAATAAACACAAGATGCCGGGAAGGGGGCGTCATATGCCCGGCTCCCCAGTTTCCCCTGTTCTAACCATCTTTCGACCCGTGCTTCCTGCACTGGTCTGCAGTTACCAGAGCTCCTTGTATGGGGAACGTTCTGTGGATTTTAGCCAAGTGCGTACACCACACCTGTGTCATACACCCCACTTCCGGGCTCCGCCTGCTTGTCCCTTCCCCCTTGACCTCTGGGCACCCTCTTATCATAATTTGCTCACTCTGCCCTGACTGATGACCCACAAGGTAGTACGAGTAGTGGCACCCTATTACAGAGGGGGAAACTGAGGCACGGGTTGTCGCATACTACTCATGAGTAGTAGGGTGGGGTTGTGAGTCATCGCTGCAGGGCTGTGGGGTGGGTCCCGAGCCCACCTGCAGGGCCCTAAGGCCTAGAAGTGCTTACTATTTGGTTACACTATGTGGGTGGGGACAATCCGGATGAAAGTGACTTGAGTTCTGCATCCTCCTGCCTGTCTTGGCTGCTGAGCCGGACCTGGGGTTTGAACCCTGAACCTAGTAGGTGCACGTCTGGGGAGCCCCGGCAGAGAGCGCTGTGGTCACAGGGGGCTGGGAGAGAGGGTCCAGCCAACCCAGGAGGCTGGAGTGTAAGCCCTGGGGTGAGGGGGGTGGAACCCTGTTGCCTCCAACAGTAGGATCCCTGAGAGAGCCTCTGCCTGCCCCCAAGGGCTGTTCTGGTCAGTGGTTGCTGAGCCTGACCAGAAAACCCGGGGTTTAAACCTCCCCTACCAGTGGCCCCAGAAAAGGGGTTCCCAGAGTGGGCTGCCTGGGTGGGGCCCTGGGTGCAGGATACCTGGCCCGTGGAAACCGAACAGGCGGGAGAGGCCTGCCTCCTGCTTGTGGATGGCACAGGAGTGAGGCAGCGCCAACCCTAGGCTTGGGGTGGGAAAAGTGCTGCCCCAGGGGGCCTGGGAGCACCCAGGGATCCTCTGGGTTGGAGAGGACCCACAAAGTGGCTTCCTGTGCTGCCTCTGGCAGAGCAGCTGTCACCTCCCTGTGGCCCCCGCCCCCAGCACTCAGCCCTGCCCGGCCTGGAGAGCACATTGAGGTGGAAGTGGGGGCCAGGGGCCAGTGGAGGAACATTAAATGTAGCAGTGGGCCCTGTGCCCCATGTTTGAAGTCCTGCCTGAGTTGATGCCTGCCCAGGATGGAGGGTGTAGGGTGGCTGGAGCCCCCCGGTGCCCCTTCCGGCACCACCAGCTATGGGTACCTGGGGGCCCTCTGGTGCCAGGCCTTGGACCCTCAGGCCCACCAGGAGCCTTTCCCAGCTCTAATGTGCAAGTGACACCTGCAGAACCTGGTGAAGGAGCCCAGTTCTTTCTTTTCCTCCCCCAGTGGAAATGGACAGTGCGAGTTTTCTCACTAGGAGTGCATGCTTGCCCTAGTGGGCCCGGAACTGAATCCTGGCCCACTGGGTGTGTGCCCCTGTTCCTGCATCAGTACGTTTATATAGGACCAGGAGCCTTCTGATTCCCATGCAGGTGGCAGGGTGTGTGTGTGTGTGTGTGTGTGTGTGTGTGTGTGTGCTTCCAGCTGGGCTGTGTCTTGCTAGCTGGAGGGAATATCACCCCTGTGGCTGTCCTGTACATGTCCCCAACACTGAACCTGCATCCCTTAGGGGCTGGTGCCTGAGTCAGAGTCACAGGCCTGCTGTCCCTGTTCCAAACTCTGGTGAGGACAGCCGGAGCCTCTGGACACCAAGTCCTCCTTCTTAGGATGGGGGCTGTGCCTGCCTTGCTCTTCCTGAACCCAAGACAGGTCACTAATATGAATAACAGCAAGGGCACTGGTCCTGGTGTCCTGGCCCAACCCCAAACCCGAACACTTCCTCTCCCAGGGCATGTGATGGCAAACACCGCATCGCACTGCTGAGCCTATTTCTTTATCTGTAGAGCAGGCACAGCCATGACACCCCCAGAGCCCTCTGCTAGGCTTCGTGACAATACACCTGAGGTGTTTGCCTAGGGCCTAGGATACCTGGAGAAATTGGCTCCTGTTAGCAGTATGGTAAGCTCCCAAATGAGGCCTGTGCTGGGCTCCGCGACCTCTGCACTCCTCCAACTCAGGCGCCATCCTCCATCTGACACGGTCCCCTTTCCTGCAGTCCTCGCCCTCGGGCTGGCCCTTGCAGGAGCACACAGGCTGGGTGGGCATATCCAGCCCATGACTGCAGTAGCGTGGTTCCCGAGGCGAGGGTCCCTGGTCTGTAGGCCGCAGGGCACAACGTCTCCCAGGTGCAGAGTACTGAGGAAGCTGAGCGCTGTGTCAGCCTGCCAGGCCTCCTGTAGCCGCCACAGCTGACCTTTTTTTCCTCACAGTCCTGGAGACTGCAAGTCCCAGATCACGGCGAAGCAGGGCTGGCACTGCCTGGGGCCTCCCTCCCTGTCTTCCTCCCCAGCCCTGACAACCATCATTCCACTTTGTGTCCTATGATCAGTGTCTAGATGCCTCACTTCTGTGGCCTTCTGAAGTACCAATGTCTCCACGCTTGTCTCTTTTTGAGGCTCCATCACATTCCACTGCCTGGATCTTACTGTCAGCTTTTCCTGACACGCGCCACTTAAAGGAGTGGTTTCTGTGGCTCGCAGTTTCAGAAGATCCAGTGCATACACCCCCTCCGAGGTAGAAGCATCAGCGAAGAAGGGTGCGGCCAGGGAAAGCTGCCCGCATCATGGAGCCAGGAGGCAGAGAGAGCAGGAGCCAGAGAGAGGAGGGGCCCAGCGTCAGAACTGTGCCCTTCCAGGCACACCCCGGCATGCCGCTTCCTCCAGCTGGGCCCGGCCTCCTAATAGCACCTTCAGCTGTGAACCACCAGTGGGTTAATCCCACAGTTGGTCGCCACCTTCACCAAAGCCCCAACTCTAAGGGCTAGGTTGGGGAGACCTATTTTATTCGACTGTAACAGTGATGAACCACATTTTGGTTTCCCACTTATTTGTCAGCGGACGTCTGTGTGACCCCAGCTGCTGGCCATTGTGAGTGAGGCTGGCACACACACAGATGTACAAACACCTCCTTTGGCCCAGCAATGAGTCACTGCTGGGCCAAAGGCAGTTATGCTGAGTTTTGGAGGGGTCATCTTCCGGCTGCCACTGCATCTCCATGGTTTTATGCTCCCACCAGCAGTGACAGTGTCCCCACTTCCTCACCAGCACTTGTAGCTGCCTGCGTTTTCTAGGTGCCATTCTAGTGTACAAGGTGGGTGGTGTTTTAAGTCTTGGCTTTGGTCCCCACAGTAGGCACTCAGCCCTCCTTGAGATGCCCTGGAGTTGCGAGCTCTGAGTGTTTGCTGTGTGCTCCTGGCAGGTCCTCCAGGCCCTCTACCCCTGGAGGACCACCCTGGGCCCTGGATCTGGGGCTTTGTGGGTGGGGCTGGCCCAGGAAAGCTGGTCAGAAAGTCCCAGATGTCCCCAAGTGTGTGTACATCCTGGCCAGAGTGTGCTCAGACCCCTCTCCAAGTGTTCCCGATGACACCCAGCATCTCAGGCGTCACAAGAAGAGCATGTCAGGATCTGGGCCCTTGGTCTCCAGAGTGACAAAGACATTGGGCAGAAGGCAGCCAGGGAGTGGGGGAGACACCTGGGCCTCCATGGACACAGCCTGGCTGAGCACAGATATACTGTAATAACAGCCAAGGCACTCCATGCCTTGTGAGGGGGGCCTTCCAAACCAGCCCTGGGTGCTGTGAATTAAGTAGCTGCCACTGCATAGCCCAATGGCCAGGTCCTTTGGTCCTCGCTGCACAGGTGAGGACGTGGGCCCAGAGAGGGTGAGCAATGGCCAGGCCACAGCCTGGGGGCTGGAGTCTCACGGAGAGATTCTGGGTGAGATATTTCACTGTGCTCCTCTGTGCTGGAGGCCCGGGAGAGAGGAGCCCACAGTAGGACGCAGCAGAGGGAAGGGGACAAGCAAGCACAGCCAAGCACAGCCCCTCCTCTCCACCTGCTCTGCTGTTTGGTTGACCCAGGTTACTGGAACCAAGTCAGGCTTTAAATTTTTTGTTTTTGAACAAAGCAGTTACCAAGTCCAACATTTGCATCCTCCTGTGTGTCTCACAATTGGGAAACTGAGGCACGGATAAAAACTTGCCCAAAGGCCAATAAGAACATAACGGGAACAAGTCCCTGGCCCTGGCCTGGACTCGGGACCCTCGCCAGGCTCCCATCCTCTGGCTTCCTGGTGGATGGACGACAGCTTGCTTCTTTGCTTGAACACAGCATGGCATCCGTAAAGTCAGCCCTGCTGCCAATGGGGCCGTGCCAGCTGCAGCTCCCACAGTTTACAGAGGGGTCCAGGCTCCACTTTCCTGGGCCCCTCACAGAGCCTCTCGGGTGTGGAGCTCCCACTGCGTCCTGAGCACGAAAGGTGCACTAGGCCTGCGGCTCCTGACAGCATCCCTAGGATTCAGGAACCAGACCACTGACCCCATACTCCACGCTGGGCCCAGCACCAAGGGACCCAGCACAAGATGCTGAGACCATGAGAACTTTTGCCGGGCACGAACACATGAGCCTGCCCTGGGACGGGGGACAGTCCCTTGTTCAAGGCTGAGCACACTGCAGAGAGGGCAAGTGGGCCCACAGAGGCCAGGGGTCTAAAGACTGTGGAGGAGAAGTCTTTGGTGCTGCCGGGACCACTGAGCCAAGGGACTGTCATGCTGGATGTGATCACAGCATCCCAGGAGAGTTGCGGTGGCTGAGGCCCCTGCATGCGCCAAGCTCTCTGCAATGATTCTTGACATGAGAGCTCCGCCTGACCTCACCCAGGGCCTAAGAATAGCTGTGGTGAAGGCAAAAGATAATCACAGGGTCAGAACTCAAGGGTGCTCGCCAACAATGTCCAACTCAATGTGGGGGCTTGGCGTGCCCCCCACACCCCAGCCCTGGGCTGACCCTGGAGCCATGCATCCTCAAGGAAGTTGAGGTCCTTCTGTGTGCATGGAGAGGCACGGGCTGAGCTCCAGCTGGCCATCCCCGAGCCCCACCTGCCCTTGGGCTGGCTTGAAGTGCTGCTTCCAGTCCCGGGCCAAGAGGTGAGTCCATCTGCTGAGTTCTGTAGCGGAAGCCCAGCCAGGCTGGCCTGAGCTCTGTCTCTACCTCTGCAGCCCCACAGGGACAGAACACAGCTATGAGGCTGCAGGTCACGCATGGCTGGAGCTAGACCAAGACCCCTGGGCACACCCAGGCCCTGCACGCCTGGAGGTCTCCTTCAGGGGTTGCTGAAAGGGTTCGCCTCTGCTTCCCACTCCTTGCTTGGTCCTGAACTGCCGTGGGACCGCTGGTGGATCTCTGACCTTCTCTGAGCTCAGGTTTTGCCATCTTTCAGTGGACACAAGCACAGCCATTTCGGAGGGGCAATGGGGTGACAAGGCCAGTGCACAGGAAGCTCCGGCCTCCCCTCCTGCACAGGAGAGCATCAGTACACACACACTCCCTTCCCTCCCCAGACTTGCTCAGAAGCCAAAGCCTAGGCCAGGCACGTCCTGCCCTGGGCCCTGGGGGCCTGGCCTTGCAGAGCCCGGCTCCCGCCCACCCTGTCTTCCCCTGTGTTCACCCACACCTTGGCCCTTGGGCCACCAGGTCCCTCGCTATGGCCAGCAGAGGCTGACAGATGCTGATGGGAGCCAGTCCCCCAGGTGTGGGCAGATTGCAGAGGACGGATGAGGTGCAGGGAGAATGCAGCCTGGGGGCTGGGAGGCAGGGGCAGGAGGGCTTGGGCGCCCACTAATCTTGGCCCAGTGCCTCCTGCAGGGGCCAGGGCACCATCTAGGGGCATCTCTGTCGGAGCCACCCCAGTACCAAGGTCACTCTGCTGCTCATGGTTAAAATTAGCCTCATGCTCATGGCCCTGGACTGCCATGGGCGTTTCCCCTGAGCTTCTAGGACCTGGCCCTGCACAGACGCAGTGGGCTGCCTGCCCTGTCTCCAGAGGTGCATGCGCTGGGGGGGGGGTGTGCATGGGTGGGCCTGATCAACCAGCCCAGGGTGTCCAGGCAGGAAGGGATCACAAAGCCACACTAGCGTCTTGTCCTCGGCCCAGCTTATGGCCTGGGCTGTGTGTCGTTCACCTCGGAGAGCCCCATTGCCTCCTGTCACCCAGATCTTGTTCACCTCACATCAAGCGCTGGGCTCCACACTATGCTCCACAGCACTGCTGAGGTTAAACAGAACCTAGCCAGGCTGTATGGCACACACCTATAAACACAGCACTCTGGGAGGCTGAGGCAGGAGGGCTGCAAGCTTGAGCAACTTGATAACTTGACAAGACTATCTCAAAATAAAAGATAAAAATGGGATGCAGCTCACTGTGAAAACCCTAGGTTCAATCCCTAACACTGAAAACAAATAATAATAAAAAGTGGACATCCATTAGTAAATGGCCAACCAGGAGGCATAACAAGCATCAGTTTGGCCCAACTGTTGCCTCTGCTGACCAGTGTCCTTATCCCTCCGTGTCCCAGAGAGTCCCCAGTCTGTGGTCCACATCCCACAGCTGACAGCATGGTGAAGCTGGTAAACCCTCCCCCTCAACTCAAAAGGGCAGTTGGAGCTTCAGGACAGCCAGGACCGTGAAAGGATTAGAAGCTCAGTGCCCTGGAGCTGGGCCAGGCAGGGCAGGCCCTGAGTCAGGCTCAGCTCTGGGCTTGCATGAGGCAATCAGAGCCCGCCGGTCAGGCACATACACTAACCAGAAGCCTGGGGTGGGCAAGACAGTGGCTCTCCAGCCCTGCAGTAGGGGCCTGGCACACGTGGGCCTCCCCCTGCTGCAAGGGTTAAACACCCTGAAGCCAAGGATGCTGCGTCTGCTCATCCCACAGGGTGAAGGCTCACGCGGGATGTGTGATCAAAGCTAAAGCCAGTGTCAGACGGGAAGACAATATTTGCAGTGCCTGTATAACAAAGGATTACTGCAAAGAAAACTGAAGGAGTGCTTCCCGTCCTGCAACAGCTGAAGACAAATGGGCAGATGATAAGTGAGATCGGTCACTGCCGGGGGAGTGCTGCAGGCCACAGCTGAGCGGCCAGGGCCCTCAGCCTCCCTGGTGCACAGGAAAATGCAAACCAAATCGGGGGGTGTGACTTTTTAGCCATCAGACTTCAAGTGGCAGGAACCCCAGAATCCCACAGCATTGGTAAAGAGGTGGAAAATCCCCTCGTGTGGCCAGGGCCTTTGGAGAGGCACCCCGGGCAGTGCCATCTCAACTGCCACGGAGCCGTGGCACTTCTTGAAAATCATCCCACAAGAGAATAGGCCCTCATCCCTGAAGACGCGCATGCCACACCTTCCTGTGGCAGGTTTGTCTTTCCAAGGGAGACAATTGAATGTAAACTCTGGGGAGGAAATTAGGAAGGAAACCAGGGAACCATGGTTTTGTGGACTTGGTCCTGACTTTAAACCAGTGGCTTTGCAGCACCACAGCGCTTGGAGACACAAGGAGATACATAGTTGGGGTGTGCAGGAAAACATGCCTGTTGCAACTTTACACATGTGCACAATTTTATGTCACACACACACACACACACCCTTATGTGTATGTAAATGTGTGACTAAGGGACCCCACAGGACCCACCAAGGACAGACCTTGATCCAGGGAGGGCGGTGGAGTGAAGGCAGAGGAGGATAAAGGAGAACGTCGCCTCAAGCTGCCGGAGTCCTTTGGAGCCACAGCACGTTAATGCATTTGGAGAAGAAAGCCAGACAGGTGACAGTGATGGATTGCTCAGTGCAATTGTGCCTGGTGGCAGAGAATGGATGGCGGGCCCCCTGGGGCCTCCTGACACTGAACCTCCTTTCCTGGCTCCACCCGGCCCATCTTCCCATTTCCGCCCCTGATATCGCCCATCCTGGGTTATCAGGTCTTCCCTGCAAGCACTGCCCTGGTACAAGTCTTCAAGGCAGCCACCAGCAGCAGGAGCAAAGCACGGGAGAACAGGACTGTGCCCCTGCCCATCCAGGGCCTGGCACGAGGCGATGGTGGCTGAGCTCCTCCCGGGCCCAGCCAGATTTTCTCCACCATTGGCTCCTCCACAGCTGAAATGCTCTGAAAAGAATGTCCTGTAATGGCACAGTCATACAGCTTAGCAGCACAGCATGGACCCAACATTAACTGTGTATGTCCCCCCTGGGGACTAGCCACCATGCCAGGCAGAAACATCTTTACACAATCCTGACAGATGGGCCCTGTGTGCCCACTTCACAAATGAGGAGACATTCAGAGTTGATAAGTGACCCAAGTCACCAGTAGATGTGTGACAGAATCAGGATTTGGGTGCAGGCACTGAGATTGCAAACACGGGGATGATCACTGGCTGCCGGGCTTCTGCCCAGGAGGCAGGAGGTCCACTCAAGGTCAGCCTTCCATCCCCGCAGGGCTCCTCAGCCCAGCATGCACTCATGCTTCTCCTTGGTCTGCATGGTGGAGCAGAGCCCTCTCCACTCGGTGGCCACCATGAGAAGTGGCATCATCAAGCTTCCTGCCCTTTCCGAGAGCAAGGAGAGAGGACTTGGTGGAATTAGAGATCTAGCAGAGCCTCCTGGCACCCAGGCCTCTCAGAACTCAGCCAGGCCACTTACCAGCTTCACTTTTCTCACTTGTAAAACAGAGGCTATAAAAGAACCTATAGGAATCAGGATGTTGGGTTCATGCCAAGCCCCTCAGTGACAAGTAGGTCTGGCACCTGGGACCCACTGAGCATTTGGTATCAGAAACTGGGTATCACTGTCACTATCACCATCACCATCACCTGCACCAACACCACCATGACCCTCACCACCACCACCATCACCACCACCACCACCATCACTACCACCACCACCCATCACCACCACCACCACCATCACTACCACCACCATCATCACCACCACTACCACCACCACCACCACCCTCACCATCATTGTCATCAGCACCATCACCACTATGGTCACCACCACCACCACCACCATCACTACCACCACCACCCATCACCACCACCACCACCATCACTACCACCACCATCATCACCACCACCACCACCACCACCATCACCATCATTGTCGTCAGCACCACCACCACTATGATCACCACCACCACCACCATAATTACCACCACCACCAACATTACCACCACCACCACATCACCACCA
>NW_004524612.1:16718624-16747295 GCF_000260255.1 Octodon degus
CACCACCACCACCACCACCACCACCACCACGATTACCACCACCACCGCCACATCACCACCACCACCATCACTGTCTTCATCATCACCATCACCTGCACCTGCACCAACACCATTGCTATCATGGGTATCATCACTATGATTGCCATCACCACCATCATCATGAAATATCATCTTCTCCTGAATCATCGCAATCACTGTCACCATGGTGACCACCACCACACTCATTATCACCATGCCCATCCTCAGCATCACCCCATCACCACCCCCATCATATTGCCAAAGCCAATCCCTGTATCTTGGTTACTTATTTGGAAAATTAATCATTGGGTGATCTTGTAGGTGTCTTCCTACTCTAATTCTGACAAGTCAAGGCCAAGTTTCTTGGGTACTCTCCTTGAGAGACTAGAGTTTGCCAAGCCAGTAGGAAGGAGACAAAAAGGGCAAAATTTCATCTGAGTGAGGGGGAAATGATCGAGAGACTTCCGGGAGCACGCAGTGTATCCACAGCATGAGCGCCTCCTCTCATAAGGGCATCCCTGGCAGCACTCTGCCAGCTGCTCTTGGGTGGCTTTGTACCCGGGAAATGACAGGACAGATTCCAGCTCCTATCTGCCCCTTTGCAATCTGGCCTGCCAGTCCAGGCTCAACAGAGCCCTCTGCAGGGCTGGCACAGCTGCTCAGGAGGACCCTGTATGGCATCTCAGGGAGGCTATGAGCCCAGGGCCTGGGGAAGAGTGGAGCCTCCTCTCAGGGTCCTCATGTGCAAACTCAATTGCTCCTCTGCTTCTCTGGTTACTGTGACTATTTAAGGAGGGATCTGAGACTCACCCAGCTCTTGGGGACAATAGTGGAGACATTCAGAGGGCCTGATCTGGGGAGACGTCACGGCCACTGCAGCCCTCCCAGAGCTCCTGGGAACTCTGCTCCATGCTGCCTGGGTCAGCAGGCCCCAGGGTCACTGATGGTGGAGGGACCCTGCCAGGGGTGATTCAGAGCAGTTGGTGTGTCCTGAAGGGGGCTGAGTCACAGAAGCAGGCCAGCTAGGGAACATCAGGGCATCATGGGGTGTGAGGGAGCAGTTGTCCCATGGGGGATGGGACAGGGTGGGGTGAGATGGGTGTGGCATGAAGGGGTGAGTGAGGGTGTGTTATAAGGAGCGAATCTGGTGGAGGGTACACGGGGCCTGGGCCTCCGACATGAAGGAATAACATTAGAGCTGGGACAGTGACCTCTCTAACCTGGAGCCCCCCAGCCAGCCAGACTGAGGATGGGGGTGCCAGACACAGGACAGCAGGGTGGGTGGAGGGAGGAGATGAGCAGACCAGTAAGGCATGGAAGGGGGCCGGAGAGGCTCCTACAGGGCCTCCGGGCAATGGAGCTGGGTTTGGTGGCTGCAGCTGTGGACCTTGGGAGAGGCCGTTCCAGGGCAGAGTGTGGTTTGGGGGGGACTCTGCCTCAACGCCCAAACTCCTGGTGACCTCTAGTTGAGGACCTGGCCTGGGATAGAGACTTCATTCATGTCATTTTGTTTAAAACCCTGTGAGAGGGTACAGAAAAGGAAGCTGAGGCAGGGCCTGGCCAGCTAGGGCTTCTGGGGGTCCCCTTGTCTGCGCTGGCAAGGTCCCCGATAGTTGGAATCACAGCCCCAATGTGGAGAGCCGAGATCTCGGCCAGGAGCTACAGCAGGAGCGAAGCACTGAGTCCCAGGTGCTCTGTGGGTGCCACGCCCACCTCCCAGCAAGGCCAGCCCGCTCAGAGTGGCGCCTTCAAGTACAAGGCCAGACAGCAAGGAGCTGCATATTGCGTGTAGGAAATAATTCACCACAATGACGCCAAGTCGCTTACCTAAAGGTACAGGAGCCCTAGGATGACCTCCTCTCCGAGTCTGAGTGAGCTTACCCCAAATGGGATGTAGGGAGAGAGGTCGGGGTGCGAGGAGGTGACATCCTGCCCACTCCAGGACTTAAGCTTCATTGCTACCGTGACTAGCCTTTGGGACAATGGCTGAGACTCAAGAGATACCACAGCCACCACCTGGCCCAAGTGAGTCCGTGTGGGTTGCTGGGGTTACTGGGGTCCCACAGGGAGCCACTTTAGGGGACAGGGAGAGAGTGGGATGGCTGTGAATGCGTGGCCTTCTCTGTCTGCAAGGTCCATGTCCCCGAGTGTTGCATGGGACCCAAAATACACAGGTAGAGGCTCTAGAAGGGGTCCCCGTAGACCCTGCCCCAGGGCTGAGGACTGAGACAGGCTCCAAAATCCAACACCCTTGGATGAGAACACTGCCTCTGCCAGGCAGTTATCTCTGCTACTTCTGTATGCCTCAGTCTACCCAGATGCACATCTGGACAGTAGTGGCACCCACCCTCTGGTGGTGTGAGCTGACCAGGGCTGCATGCATACTGCAGACCCCAGGTGGGGTCAGAACGGGCCTGCGCTGGGGGCCCTTCCTCACCCCTCTTGCTCCACCACCCACCCCTGCCCTGGCGGCATGGCGGGTGGTCCTGGGCCACCACGGCTGGCTCCCTGTGATAACTGAGGGTCATGAGGGTCAGCGTGGGGCCAGCAGCTGCCCAACTTGCTCCATTCTCTCTGTCACTGGGAGGGCCAAGGTCCCGGCACAGAGCAGAAGTGTAAACACCGAGCATCCCAAAGTGAGTAGGGCTGGACAGAGCACTGTGCCCTCAGTCAAGAGCCACAGGCTTGGCCTGAATGGCCGCCCCGCAGCACCAGCACGCCAGGCCCAGGACTGGTTCCCCAGGGGGCTCAAATGGTCATTGGGACCCGCTGTCGGGTTTCTCTGCTGACCCCTAGCATTCCCTATGTCCTTGTGTGAGTGACATGGGACTGCTCGGACCCAGCTCCTCAGCTTCTCCCATCTTAGCTCGAAAGGCTATGAGCAGTGGGGGGCACAGCCCTGGGCACAGAGGACTGTGCCCCTGGCCACACCCTCCTGCAGTGGGCTCCGTGCTCTCCGAGAGGGAGGCTGAGCTCTCGGGGTGGCCCAGAGCAGTGGGTTGTGCTAGCCACCAGTGAAGAGGGCAACAGTGTGCAGCTGGGCTGGCCCAGGCCCAGGCCAAACTTTCATAAAGGGCGCTGGGCACCTGCCTGCTGCAGCTGCCATGACAACAAGCCACGGGCGGGGTCACACAAACCACAGACTTTCCCTGGGCATGGTCCTGCAGTCCCAGCCCAGCCGGTGGGGCTCTGCTGAGGGTCTCCTTCCAGCGGCTCCTTTCTGCATCCTTATGTGGAAAAAGGACAAAGGAGCTCTCTGGGATCTCTGTGGCACTGATTGCAAGTCCTAGTGAGCCCCCAGTTCAACCCAGCAGGATGGGCAAGAGGGACCCTCTATCACTAAAGCCACTTCGGAAGACCAGATGGTTCTGGAGGGTGATAGGGCCACTGGGCGCCACACAGCAGTGCGAACGTGCCCACTGTCCCTGAGCAGTGCCGTTAAACATGGTGATGATAATTGATTTTATGTTACGTACATTTTGCCATGATCAAACCTAAAATTTAAGTAGCTCCCAACTTGGCAAACAGTAGCCTTAAGGATGCGTGCTGAACAAGTTGTCTTCATGCCAGAGTAAAGAACTGATGTGGGGATGTCTGGACAGAGCCCCAACTGGGGTTCCCTGCTCTGGGACTTGGGGCATGGCCAGTGCTTGGCCAGCACTGGTGAAGGGGTGGGCTTGGAGGGTCACCATGGAAACCACCTCTCACCTCTGACCCCACCTCCTTCTCCATCCTGCCCAAGGTGCCTTGTAGCCCCCAGTAAAAACCACATCCTGCAGCCACTGTCTGCATCCCCTGACCCCCAGGAAAAGAGGCAGCCACAATCCAAGTTTTCCCCTCAAAGGCCACAGAAGAAAAGTCCCGCTAATCCCCGGGGCATGTTGTTAGTGCTCTGTGATTGATGGGGTGCTCTTCCTGGACTAAACTGTTTCTTCTGCCGTTTGCTGGCTACCACCCTGGCGCCCAAGCCCTCGCCAGACAGAGCAGGAACAGAGAGGGTCAGGCAGGGAGGGCGGGGCTCGGCCACCACCAGGGTTCCAGGGGCCACGACTGAGAAGGAGAGACTTCGGGAGACACCGCTGGAGCCCCAGGATCGTGCCACCTTGGGAATCCTCCCACTGGCGCTTGGAATCGGTAGCTCGGTGAGCACAGCCTCGCCACCCTGGCGGAGAGAGTCACCATGTTGAAGCTGCTCTTGATCGCATGTGTTTCTGAGAAGGGCGACACGGCCAGTTAGTGGCATTGACGTCACTGAAAACCCAGTGTGACGTTCAGTGAGTTTCCTGCAGACCTTTAAGTTGGCCAATAACTAATATTTCTAATATGAGAGGCAACATAAACGCAGTCAATGCATAGCTGATCACCGAGGCTGGGTGGCCTCCTGCCAAGAGGTCTGCTCTGTCCCAGCACCTGTGCATCCCGGAAGAAGGAAGCCTCAGCGCTTCCAGAGGTGGGTGCCCAGAACCCGCTGCCTGGGCCACGTGAGGAAGGAACAGCCATCAAGCAGCCATGGGAAAGGCTGCATGGCACTGCCTCCAGGGCACTGATCCATATTAGCACCTTAAAAGATCTGCAAAGCTGTGACAATCTCTTCTGTGGAGAAATCTGTCTTAGCGTAATTAATCCAGCCTTTCCCCGAATTAATTTTCCTCAAACGCCTTTGTCCACCAGAAACTACTGTTCTGAAGAGAGAGGGATTCTTGGGATAACTCATTTAGGAAAATGCTGGAATATCCCACGCCAGTGCCCCAACTTCCCCGAGGGTTCCGTAAACAGCTGAGAGTCACTCTCTAGGGCTAGCTAGGTTTTCCGAACACCAGCAATGTGAAAGTGAACAAGACACTGTCCCTGTTCCCCAATCCTAGGTCCTGTACACAGGGCTCCCTGGGCTGTGGAGCAGCAGAGGAGGCTGCAGAGAGTTCCTGGAACCCGCCATCTGCCAAGGCGCCTCTATCCTAAAGGTAGATGAGGTACTAGAGTGTGGCTCTCATTCACTGTCACTGCCAGCGTGATGGGTTTGGCTGGATCAGGTGGCACAGGCCACTAAGGGTGGCCCAGGCAGTGATGTCCCCACCTGGGCTGGGCCTCAGTCACAGGCAGCAGACAGGCAGGCAGCTGTCACCAGAGCAGCGTCAGTGGGCATTACTGCCACACGGAGGCAGGGACACCCATTACCCCGCCACCAGCTGTGTTACATGCACACTGGCCTTGGGGTGGACTACCCCCAGGGCTGGCAAGAAGGGGAGATGGGGATTGTGAGTGCAGGGGGTGGACTCAGTGAGACCCCCGTGTCGGGGACACACCAGAAGTGAGGAGCAGATAGGTGGGCGACAGGCAACTGAGGCAGAGGAAGCCGCGGAGCTCCAGCCCGAGTCCCACTGGCAGAACAGCCCAGGGGGAGGGCAGTGCTCGGCGCCCTTTGCTCTGGGATGGCGAGACCTCCACTCTGGGGTGGGGAGGCCTCAGGAGAGGCAGCCTGGGCAGGCCCTGCGCACAGTGCTGCCCCCTGCTGGTTGACCCCCACTTCTCCAGCTGCCGTTCCCGCCCCTTCCCGGCCTCGACGCACAAAGAACCCAAGGAACCCCGGGCTGAGGCTGCGGTCTGGGGCTAGAGAGCCCCTCGCTGTGCACTCAGGCGGACCTTGGACCCGCTCTGTAACCCGGACCGGCCTCGAGCTCTGGGTGACCCATCTGCCTCACCTCACAGGCGTGCGCCACTGCGCCTAGCTCCCCACCTCTGTCTTGGAGGGTTCCCCGGCAGGCATCGCTTACCTTGCCAGCATCCTGCGGTTCTCTGTCTCTAGCTCCACCAGGTCCAGGATCCCCCCCGCCCCCCACAGCACCCCAATTCTTACCTGGGCAGCTCAGTGGACAGCTCTCCCGCCTGGCCTGGCTTCTCTTGCTCTTCTCTCCTTTTCGTTTTGGGAAAATTTTTAAATGACTCAAATTATCACTGATTAGAGATAGCGAAGGATATATATTAAGGGAAAGAATGCCTGTGAGGTTGGGCACGTGGTGCCTGCCTATAATCCCAGCACGCAGGAGGCTGAAGCAGGAGGATCGCTGTGCACTCAAGGTCAGCCTGGGCTACATGGTGAGACTTAATCTTGCCCCTGCACACACCAAGAAAAGCATGTTAAGAGTGTTCTTCACTATGTATTTCTTTAATGATGCATAGTTGTATGTGCTGATGGGGGACAGTGAGATAATCCAACACCTTCATACACTGTCCAGTGATGGAGTCAGGACAGCTAGTATTTCCATCTCCTTTAACATCTTTCAGTTTTTTGTCGTGAGCAGCTTTGGGGTCTTCTCTTTTAGTTCTTTATAAGGAATGGTGCACACCATAGTCACCACCTGTGATGTAGACATTGCAGCGGTTTCCTCCTGTCCCCTCTACTTCTGTGAATTAGTATTTTTTGCTTCCATCTTTGAGAGAGAATATTTTTGTTTCTCAGCCTGGTTCATGTCCCCGAACATGATGGCCCCTGGTCCCATCTGTATTGGCATCTGTGAGGGTTGTTCTTTTTTATGACTGAATAGTATGCCACTGCTCTACCCCTCACCTCCTCATCTTCCATTCCTCAGTCAATGTCCCCTTCACTGACTCTGCAGCCTCGTATGGTGCATGGTGCGATGCTGACTGCAGTGCTAAACCCCAAGCAGTGTCACCCTTGCAGGCCCTCAGAGTCCCCTGAAGGAACACAGGGGTGCCCATCCATCTTTGCATCTTCTTACAAAGCCTGGCTGTCTTCTTGGTCCAGTGGTTGGGGAGAAAGATGACTGAGTTGAATTTGTTCTTTCCATTTGAATTATGAGTTTGCCATGGCTGTTGGTACGTGGTGGCTTCTGAATGGGCTGGGGGTGCTTTGGGACTGGGCTGGTGCCCTGATTTTGTTGGTGGGGTGCTGTGTCTGAGGCCCAAGATGCTGCCCTTGTGGTAACTTTCTGCTTCCCAGGCTGAGCCCTGTGCCCGGCAGACCCGGAGAGCCTGCCAAGGGGTGAAGAAGGTGGAGGGTGCAGAGGGGAGGTGTTGGGTCTTGGTGATCTCCTGTGCAGTTATTAGCTCCTTCTTGCTGGTTTCCCTTCTCCCTCCCTTCCCTGGGGGTCCCCTGGCCTCCACACCCCATTTTCTCCCAGAGAGAATGACAGGCTGCACGGCAGGGCCCTGAGCCCTTAGGCTATATCTCGGTACTGCTTTTCTGAAGAGACTAAGAAAGATCTACTGGGGTGAAGGCACTGCTGGAGGTTGGCACCCTCCACCCCTCACAGCACCACGGCTCTGGGCTGGCCACTGCTCCCTCCCTTCCATCCATCTGTCCGTCCTGCAGTGAGGCAGGTGTCATGGAGGAAGGCCTCCTGGCCCTGCCCTGTTTCTTGCATCCCAGGAACTTTGATCTCAGTGTCTGGTGTGTGAAGTCCAGGGTGCAAGCTGGAAATGACATCTTTGGGGATAGGAGTAAGACCCCACCCCACCGGGCCTTGAGGGTGCTGAGCTGCAGGGAGTGAGACTACGGGGCTCTTGTCATCTGCAGCACTGCTGTTTACGCCTGCACAACGTAAAGGAGCACTGCCTGAGGCACTGCCTTCCTTGTGGACTATGCTGGCCAAGGTCTATGCTGGCCGAGGTCTATGCTGGCCGAGGTCTCCCTGCCTGAACCGGGGTGGCCATGGTTACTGTCAGGGCACCCGAGCCCTGGAGACGCAGGCAGGGGCGGGCTTGGGCCGGGGTCGCTGTTGTAGGGTCCTGGGGTACTGAGGGGCTCAGCCCCCTCTCCAGGCTGTGGTAGATGGCAAGACCTCATCCCCACGGGGAAGCAGGACCAAGGGGCGTGGAGGTCTGGCCCCTGCTGGTCGGGATGGGCGACCATAGGTGAGGTGGGGACCCAAGCTGGTCGGCCAAGTGGACAGCAGCTCTGGTGCCAGGGCCTTGAGCCCCGTTTGTTCCCTGGGCCCAGCCTAATGTTCACCCCATGAGCCCCGGGCAGGGTATCAGAGCAAGCAGGCACGCTCCTTAATGAGCCCAGGTTTTGGGGGCATCTTCCCTTAGAGGAGTAACAGCACGGCCCGTCAGGGTGGGAAGTGGTCCCCAAATCCACCTGACCCAACCCCATCCAAGAATTTACCATCTGCTTTAATATTGCTAGGAAATAATTGTCCACCCAAGCTTAAATACTCCTGTGACCGGCATCTGACCACCCACGGGACCGCCTCGGTCTCCAGAACACGGGCTCTTCCCGTGTTGGGCGACTCGTTGGCCTTACTCCTCCTCATCCCCAGGACGGAGGTTATGGATCTGACCCATCGCCACAGCTCGCGCCCCCGCAGGTCCTACTTCCGGATCTGTCAGCGAAGTAAATTAGGAACCTAGAAAGCAACTGGGCTATCCTGCTGCACCCTGCGCTACAGGTGCCTTTGCTCACCCACTACCGCCATCTGCTGGACGAGCGCGGCGATGCTCCTGCCTCCCCGGACCTGAAGTTAAATCCGTCCCTAGCCTCAGGTGCTGGGTGACAGCAGTCAAAACCAAAGGGACTTTGTGTGTCTGTGATACTGGGGGTTGAACCCACGGTGTCTGCGTTGACCTACATCCTCAGCCACTTTTTTATTTTTTTATTTTGAGACAGGATCTCTCTACATCGCTAAATTGCTCAGGCTGAGCTCACACTTGCAAACTGCCTGCCTCAGCCTCCCAGAGTGCTAGGGCCACAGGTCTGTGCCAGCGCACTCAGCTTTGAAATAACTCAGAAAAAGGGGTCTAGCGCGCTCCTCCACGATTCTGGAAAGCGGCTCCCAGATGCTTATCTTCTTCCTGCCTGTCGTCTTTCTCCTTCCTGCCGGCTCCTGCCGTGGCGGGATGGGGTGCCAAGATCTGAGGTAAAGGGCCGGTGCGGAGTGTAGCAGTCACTTAGGACCTAGAAGCACCCAGCCGCACACACAAGCTTCTGCCCCAAAGGACGGTCTAGGGGGATGGGGATCCCCAAAGCCTGCAGGGAACCTCAGGGACCCCATCACAAAGGCTAACAAGTGTCCAATGGCCGTCTGCTGCCTGAGGCTCTGAATTCCTGGGGTCCCCCACTGTGCCCCACTATGCCGTGTACCAACTCCCCTGGGAGCTCTGGCCAGCATCCTGGCAACATTCCTTGGGAGACATGCTGCCCAGGCCAAGGTGTGGTGGGGACAACAGCTGACAATGGCTGTTGGGGACCAGCACACGCGGGCCGTGTCCCCCATGGTGGCTGCCTTCAGAGGGCCCTGGAGGAGATGGGGTATGATTGTGAGTATCCTCAGACACAGGGCCTCGAGGGGACAGGGAAGGTGTGTCTGTCCTGCTGCCTCTCAGGATGGCTGGGGGAGCTGATGAGCTGTCTACCACTCAGCAGGCTGACAGGCTCCACCCTTGGGCGGAGGATGAATCAGGAGGGTCCCGCGGATGCCACGGGTTCTCTGACCTACAGCTGCTTCAGGCACTGAGCTGCGGCTCTCTGCGTCTGAGTTGTCAGAGCCGCACACCCGCCTCCGGCCACGCTTTCCGTCTCCCGACTGACCCCGGCCGCCCATTCTGGGTGCGGCCAGCCCACGGCCTCCCCCTGTGGCCCTCAGCCGGTGCCTGGACCCCGTCCAGCCTGGAGCCGGGATAACATGGCTCTCCTCCCACCAAGGGAGCCAATTAAAAAGACAAATGGCCGCCCCTTATCTTTCCTGGGCCTCTCTCCCATCCACCCTCACCACCCCTCCAGGGAAAATAGCAGGGGCCTCTGGGCTACAGCGGCCACTTCCCTCCCGCTGGCCTGGCCTAGGTCTTCCAGGCTGGCAGCTCCTCAACCTCCTGGCACTGGCGGGCAGCACAGGAAGGGGCAGGCAGAGGGCAGAGAAGGACCAGCAAGGGGATCAGCTGACCGTGCTTCACACGGTGCCACATGGAGCATGGGCTTCTTTTCAGATTTGGACTTGAAGCTTGAACAAGGGGCTCTGCTTCCAGGGGACACTTAGACCCTTTGTCCTGCAGTCGGAGGACCGTGACCCCAGGCCAGGCAGGGGCCAACTGCCCAGGAAGCAAGGGCACTTGGGCAGCACAAACCCAGGACTAACCCAGCTCCAGCGAATGATCTCTGAGGCCCGAAGGAGTTGCCAGAGCCCTGGCTCCAGACCGCCCGGCGCCCAGGCTGGCAGCTGCAGGGCCCCTGCACCAGGGGTCTGATTCAGCACCGGGCACGATCAAGACGTCCCGCTCATGTCCTCAACGCCCTTCCTGTTACGACCACCCCAAGACATTTATTCTCACTTCTCTGTACCACACACTTCCACTTCCTATCAAGCTTACTTGAGTGTCCCACAAGTATCATCACTGCAAGTTTTTTCCTGAAATCTAGCTAAAGGGGGAAAAGGCCTTCATTCCGATCACTCTCTGATAAACTCCTATTCATCCTTCAAAACCCAATCCAGTTGTCTCTCTAGCTCTACTTGTCCCACCATTCTCCCTGCACCTTGGCAAGACTGTAATTGTTCTGTTAAGTTAATGAACATGTGCTTTATCTGCCTTGTTCCAGGCATACTGTGGGATCCAGGCATCAGGGTGAGGAAGCAGGGTGAGAGTACCCGCCCCCTCTGGAGGAGCTAGTCCAGTGGGGGGAAAGAGGCACAGAAATAATTTGCACGGATCCCTGGAGTGTGGCAGCCAACAGACTCCTTGGCTTCTTCCAGATTGCTGCGGGTGGCCAGGATGGGGCTGTGGAGTGTGCTTTGCTGTCCACACACAGCTCCCGCAAAGGGCTCCCCAGGCCCTCCTGAGATGAGGACTGTGGCCCCTTGGGTCTCAGCAGCTCGCAGCGCTGGGTTGCTCAGGCCACAGAGGACACAGCTCCCTTTCAGCAACTGGGGCAGAATTGCAGGTTTTAGGGAGCCTGAGGACCAGGGGACCCCAGGGAGTGGGAGCCGAGAGCCACCTCTGGAAGGGAGCACTGTAGGGGACCTTGAGCCCAGCCTAGGCCCGGAGACACTGGGGTGCCGGGGCTGAAAGGAACTCAGAGATCAGCAGCCTGCCCCCCTTCCGCCCCCACAGAGGACACTGTCCAGGCTCTGGCAGCCACCCCGCTGAGAGCCAAGTCCTGGGCTCACCTCCTCCCGCTGCACGGTCCCGAGCCTTGGCCTCAGCTTCATCCCCAGCATCCTGTTCTCTCGGGGATGCTCAGTGGCCCAGGCTGGGCTCCAGCTTGTCATGTCGTGCTGCCTGAGGGACCCAGACTCAGCCACGTACCCTGGCCCAGGCCTTCCCACTCTGCTCTCATGGTCGCCAGGACACATCAGGTGCAGAGATGTGAAGAGGCTGCCCCTCCTGCCCCCCTGGTTGATGACACAAGACCAGCACGGGTCAAATGCGACCTGCTGCCTCTGACCCCGCACGGTCCCTGTGCCTTCCCAGGGTTCCCTGAATTTCGGGCTCTCGGAATGGGGTTCCAGCCCGCCAGTGCGCTGCCCCAGAGCTTCCGGCCGCGCCTGGACAGCTGCAGCTGCTGAGGGTGGGAGTGGGGGGAGGGGGACGCACCGTGCCCTTGAGAAGGCAGCTCCCTGCGGGAGTTTAGTCTGAAAATCCTCCCGAGGCCTCCTCTGCCCTGCAGCCCAAGGCCTTGAAGATGCTTCTGGTAGTGTGGGCTGCGCCCACTGAGAACTGTATGCAGGAGCTGGAGACAGAGCCTCGGGCAGGATGGCCGCGGGTCAAGGCCAGAAAACAGGCGCAGCCGAAGCAATTTATTAGTGACAATAAATAAAAACAAGCTCTTACTCGTCGCACCCACGCCTTCCACAGGTCACTGGATTTGGAAATAGCACCTTTAAAGGGTAAAGGAGACCAATACGGTCATTGAGTGGACATCATCCTGTACCTCTGGGGTGTAGGGGACAGAACCATACAGAGGGATGCCCCTTGGGGATGTACTAACTCGGGTTCCAGTCAGCGGCACCTCTGGTCAGGAAATTTATGAAAAGGGAGATTTATTGCTTACCGTTCTGGAGGCTGAAAGTGGACGATCAAGGCGCCAGCTCCCTGCTCCCCGCCGGGCCTGTGCCAGGTCCCAGTGGCGGGAGGTGGAGGGCAGGAGGCCAGGCCCCCACCGGTCCTGATCTCCGCCTGAGAGCAGAGAACCCTGCCCCTCCTCACCACCCCGCCATAGGTTGAGTTTTACCCAGAAGTGTAGGTCCAAGCACAACCTGAGCCTGCCTTCTCCATCCATAAATTGGGGACACAGTACCCCCACACATCTGCACCTGTGCTTTCCATGTTTTTAGTGCCTCATGTTCAACAGTAAACTGAAAATATTAAAAGGAAAACAACACTTGGAAGGTGGAGGCAGGAGGATCGGTGTGAGTTCAAGACCAGCCTGGGCTACAAAGTGAGCTCAGCCAGAACTGCATAGTGAGATCCCGCCTCAAAAAGACTCCCCTCAAAAAGGGCCAGCCAAATAGCTCAGTGGATTGAAGCACCTGCAAGGAGGCGCAGGGGCCGGGGATTGGATCCCCGGGCCTGCCATGCTGGCCCTACCCCAAAGGTGGGCTGAGATAGCAGTTGAGACTGGGTGTGGTGACTTGCGCAATCCTAGCTCTTGGGAGGCTGTAAACAGGCGGATCACTACAAGTCAGATCTAGTCCTGAGATCCTGAACATCCTGTAGACCTTTCCCTAAAATACACACACACACACACACACACACACACACACACACACACACGTACTCCACAGGTTTTAATTGCCCATCCTCTGGAATATTGAGATAGTCTCTCACCCTCCTATTCTGTTGTAGGCAGGGGTGACTTATGCCTTTGCCCTGCAAATGCACTCTTCATCCAACAGCTGCCCATCAGTCACTGCTGCCGCCGTCTCTGTCATCGCGTGGACTCGGTGTCAGACTGCTGGTACACAGGTGGGGGCTATCTATAGCCTCAGGCATCTGGCAGGGTCTTGAAACAGCTCTCTCATGAAGAGGGGACTAATGAAACCTCGCACGGTTGCCATGAAGGGGACGTGGGGAAAGAAGACTGCTGGCTGGGAAACCCTACTGTGTGCCTTATACTCACCCCAATCTCGGCTCTCTCACCTGACACAGGCGCTAACTACACCTGCCCAGGCCTTCCTACTTTAGAGCAGAGTTTCACATCCTAAGAAGGGCGAGGTTCCCCCTGCACCTCCCAGCCCCTGCTGCTGTTAGCATCCCACTTCAGCAGGTCCTCTTTGTTGCAATCTGTGCACCATCACTGTCCGACACAGTCCTTTGAACGAAAGTCTACATTGTTTTCATTTTTCCTCCTCTTACTCAGCTTTCTCTCTCTCTCCCGGGGCCCTACTTCCCTTTATCATCTTGTCCCCTCAGGCTCCTCTACACTGGGCCGGTTCTGGCTTGAGGTTTGTATTCTAGGACAAGGCTTTTGCTAGAAGTAGGTGAGGGAAGAGTTGGGTGATTCTCTTGAGAAAGCAGCAGTATTTTCGTGCATTGCACTGTGTGAATTATGGATTACCCACACCATGTACGGTTACCAAGGAGATATGTGTCCACCGAGGACCCCCAAAAGCCTGTGTTTCTTATAGTCTCAGTTCATTGTATGTGTTTGCGATATTCTCAGTCTGTTCTTTCCTTTGCACTAGCAGACACACAGATATCTTCAATCTGTATGTAAGTGTGTGTGTGTGTGTGTGTGTGTGTGTGACTCTGGCATCGCCTGCCTAGCTGCCTGCCTCTGCCTGCAGGTGTGCTGTGCTCTCCGACTGCTGGAAGCTCTGCCCCTTGGAGCAGTGAGAAGCTGCCTCCTTTCTGAGGCCCTGAGGTGCCCAGGCAGAGGCGGGCACAGGGCACAGCATGCTCAGTTGCTCTCCTCCTCCCCCAGGACCCCTGCTCTGGGCAGGGGCTGAGTCCAGCACCTGAACCTCCTCACACGGCGGATGGGCCGCTCTGCCCTGAGCCCAGCTGGGTGGCCTTGGACAAGGGTGGGGGGCTGCTCCTGGCTGCTGCTCTCCCACAGGCATGGGCACATCGCTGTGGGCCCTGCTGCCTGGCTGGGAAGAGGCCAGCTCCCCAGGCTTCCCGCGAGTGCAGCCACCAAGGGACAGAGTCTCCCTCCTGCTTCGCCAGGAGTGTGCTCTTCCAGGAACACCGGGTGCCAGGAGCACATCAGCCCAGGATCCACGCCAGAGTGCAGAGCAGGCCGAGCAGCAGAGGCCCACCCCTGCTCGCCCAGCTCCAGCAGGGCGCTGGCCACCACCGTCTCCATGTCACACTTCTGGCTGACTTTATTTCTTCTCAACAATCTTTGATTTCAATGAAACACAGTCATTCAAGTTACCACTCAAAGAAATTTTACATGAGCAGATGGAGTGAAAATTCCCCGGACTACTGTCGAGTCCCCACCCCCTCTCAGAGGCCACAGTGACACCGGCTGAGGGGCACTGTCCGTGGGTTCATACCACAGGTGCACACAAGTGAGGTAACACTTTCATATGGGCTGCTTTGGCTCATATATTTGCTGTCAGAATTTTGGCTTCTCTGGAAGCCCCTTTTCTATGCATGTAAGTAAAGAGCATGGCTGGGGAGCTTTAGACAGAGGTGCTTAGGGCTCTCGGTCCCAGGAGCTGGAGGCCAAGGGTGTGCGTGTGCTGCTGGCCTTCTCACCAGGCAATAATGGCCACAGAGTGTGCACCACCCTGGCCCCCAGGCCCTGGAATACTCAGCTTCTAACTCTTCAATGGCCAAGTCCTCTGTACACCTGAGCCTTGGCTAGGCATCTGTGGTCCACACCATGAGGGAAATAGCTATGCCGGGGAGCGAGAGAGAAGAATGAACAAAGTCAATAAATGGTCAGTGTATTAGGTCAAACGAGCCTGGATCACCACCTGAACTGGGAAAGGAAATGAAAGCATCCATAACGCCAGACGGGCAGGGTCAGGACAGCTCCGAGTCGGGAAACCAAAGGCCAAGGCCGTGACAGAAACACAGGATGAGCTGACTGCGGGGCTGGGGCAAAGCCATGCAGAACCTTGGATAGCTGTTAGGGCTCGATGGAGGGGCACTGGCCACCTGGCACACAGCCCACATGTGCCCATGACTAGGCCCAGATTTGCCTCTCAATTCACCTGCACTGAAAGGACCTCTTGAAGTCAGAGTGTCCTTAACCCTGATTTCGAGGGACACAAGGACATGTTTTCCCATGTGCTGCATGGTGTGCGATAGCAGGGGCCCAGACAGGGCTGAGGGGTGCTTGGCCTCCCACCTCCACGGTGGAGACCAGGCTTCCCTGCTGCAGAGTCCCTGAGGCCTGTGCACGGGCGATGTTAGCTGGGCAGACTCCTAGGAGCCTCAGAACATGCCAGCATGCCTGTGGGGCTTCACAAGGTATGCAGACAAGGGGCGATTTAAGAACAGAGCAAGCTGTATTGCTTCTTCTAGCCTGTGAAGTGGGGTGCTCACCTCTTGCACAAGATTGTCAGGATTAGTCCTGCTGCATGAAGGGCCAGGCAGATGGTGGAGGCTCCAGGAGAGATCGCTGTTGCTGGAATTGGGATCATTTGTCCTCTGGGCCGCCCAGCGGGCGTCAGACGCACCCTGCCACATCCTACTCGCTATGAATTGAATGTATCCCCCAGATTTTTTTTTTTCTGGAAACCGGGGATTGAGAAGCGCTTATCCTACTGAGCTATCTCCCCGGCCCCTCCCCCAGATTTTATAAGTTGAAAAATTAATTCTCAAACCCATGTTTTACTGGCATTTGGAGGCGGGGCCTTCAGAGGGTGGTATGAATTAGAGAAGATCATCAGATGGAGCCCGTGATGGGACCGGAAGGGGAGGAAAGGCCCCTGCCCTCTCCTGATCCAGCAAGGAGGCCCCGCCACACACGGAGCAGGTGCCACTCTGCGTTCGCAGCCTGCCTGGCCACTAGAGCCACGCACCAACAAACTTATTTTCATTGTAAAGTACCCAGTGTGGGGTATTTCATTAAAGAAACTGGAAACTGACAAAAACACCACCAAGGTTCGAAGCTGAAAGCCAGGCAGGATCTTGAGACAGACAGCTCGGAGATTGGAGTAGGACTTTGGAGAAGAGCTTAGTTGTTCCAAAACTGCTTTACACCCTAGTAAATATAGCATTTGTAAAGGGCAATGCCTCCACCACATCGGAAAGCCCTGCTTTCTTACCAACAGAGAAATGCTAACACGACTTCCTGTGCCTAAAACCCTCCTTCCCTCAGGACTAGAAGCCATCAAGGGGAGCCAGCCAGTGGAGAGCCACACGCTGTGTGGTGCACACTAGCCAGGGCTTGGAGCAAGTAACAAGGGCTCACCAAGCGGCAGCTTCCCTCCCATGCGGAGAGCTGACACCTACTTTGCAGAGCCACGCGGCTTAGTGATTTACATCCTGCTGCGGTCCAGGAGCCTCGCGCAGCGCACGCAGCCAGGGCTTTGGAAGGTGATTGGATCCTGGGGCTCTCACGTGACGCACTGTTGGGCCTGGCCGGGAAGAGGTGGGGCGCGACCTAGGAGGATGTAGCTCCCGCCCCGGCTCCTCCCTGACTTCACTTACAGTTCGCCACGCGTGAGCTGGTCTCTTCTGTCAGGCCGCTGTGCTGCGCCTTCCTGCCTTGGAGCCAGCTGAAATAAACCTCCCCTCCTTCAAGTCTTGGGTGTCCAGTGTTGTATCCAAGCAGTAAGAACGTGACTAAGCCACATGTGGACCAGCCAGTGAGACTGAGCTCCTGGCAGAACGCAAGCATTCAGTTGTTAAATCCCTGCCCTCCTCCCGCAGGGGTGAATATCGAGAGAGCCAGGGTCCCGGGCTTGAGCGTAGGATTTGGCTGCTCACTTCTGCCTGGTGAAGGGACAGCCAGGGGCTCGAAGAGCTGCGCGCTCGTCTAAACCTTTGTCTTCCTTTCCCGGGTCCTGAGTGACAAGCTGCGACTGGTGCTTTGGCTGCCAGTGATGGCAGCAAGTGATGGGGTGGGTGACGGTGTCGCGTTTGGGACCTCGGGTGCTGCTAGATCCTGAGACTCACGGGGCCTTGCCAGGGCTCTTCTCCCCTGCTGCCCTGCCCAGTCTGCTCCTTGCAGAGAGGAAGAGGTGTTTGGCAGCTCAAGATTCCCGCGGCTTTAGAGATCTCAGCGAGGATGTCGTAGCCCACACCTCTGCGAGCTTGGGCACTGACGCTCCCAGTTGCCTCTTCACCAGGCATCATCTTGGGGACAGGATAGGGTGCAACGTTGGCCAAGCACGCGATTCGGGGGGACACAGGACCCCCAGGTGGCGGCTGGGCAAGGAGAGGCTGCACGCCCATTAGCTTTCCAGGCACCCGCGGGCCAGTCGTGCTGCTGGGGCGAGCACCCCAGAATTCCTGTTCCCAAGAGGACAACATGTTTTCCTTCCCTCCGCCAGTATTCCCAGGCCCATTGGTAGATTATATTAACCAAGTGATTGGGATGGATTTACGCTATTTCCATCCCTTCGTAAATAAAATTGGTGTTCATAGCTCCCCCGTAGGGACCAGCTCCCCAGAGGGAGAAAGGAGGTGAGTCTGCAGCCATGGCTCAGACTTCAATCCAGGGATGCTCAGCACCCACCAAGCCCCACTCATTCTACCCCGTGCATGTATGAAGGCTGTGGAGGCAGAGTACTGTGTCTGGTGTCCTGCCAATGGTGTCAGCATGGCACATTCAGGGGCCTTTTCACGAGACGCTGTGCTGATGCAGCGAGCCCTCAGGGTTCCAGAGAAAGGCTCTCAGCTACCTGTGAGTTTGGCTGTGTCTCTGTAATAGGGCATGTCAGCTTGGCTTTTGGCCATAACCTCTGCCCACAGCAGCCCCAGTGTGGTGAGTGCTGTCCTGGGAGACTGGTAGTGGTCTAGGGGCAGTGGCTCTGGGAACAGAGGCAGCCCCCAGGAGCCACAAGGAGCACCTCTTAATCACCTCCATGGCTGTCCATGTCCTGCGGAGCCTGGGCTGAAAATGCTCGGTCACATAGACCAGTGGCTGACTGCTGGGCATAGAGTGGAGTGCAGGCCTGGTGGAGTCCAGGGTGCAGGACCAGTGGTCCCCTGGCCCCCTAGATGTCCCTTGCCACAGCCAGAGCGTGTGCTCAGGAGACCCGCGCCAGCCAGCTGCTCCGTGTTCCAGCGAAGGGCTGAGCTGCTAATAAGGATGATTTACGAGTTTCTGAGAGAGGAGAGTGGGAGCCGCGCTCTGCCTGACACAGAGCCTGGTCCCGGGGGTGCCGGTATGAGTAATGCTCGCTCCCGGGGCAAAGGGCTCTGGTCTGAGGAAGGCATGATTTAAGTCCATAGGGAGCTGGAGATTCCGTCCACGACTCTCCCTCCCCCGTTGGCGTCTGTGCCCACAGTGGGCAGGCAGAGTTGCCAGTTTCCCTGACCAGCATCTTGCAGGGAGGGTCCAGAGCTAGCAGACACAGAGGGAACATCACACAGGGCCGCATCCTGGCAGAGTGGGCAGTGGCTGCAGGGACAGCCCCAAGAGGAGGAAGCCAAGTTAGATGGGTGATTCCCAGGAATTTGGTGTGAAGGATGCCAGAGGACTTGAACTCAGGCTACAAAGAACTCTCTAGTAACTGCGTTCGTCCTCCATGAGAGCAAACTGTTCCCTGAGGCAGGAAAACCCTCTCGTGGAAGCATCGAACTGAAAACTAGGTCACGCTCTAATGGAGGGAAAAACAGAAAAGGCAAGTGTTGGCTGGGGTCTGCATGACGCCCACGCGCATTTTGGGAGAATGCTGGCCGCCTGCAGTGAGTCCTCAGAGCCTGACACACAGGCCGCACCTCCCTCGGCAGTTACGCTGGGAGGGAAGACCCTCACCAGGTGCGCTTGGGCACGGCACACCTCTGTGGGTGCAAGCAGAGATCCCAGCAGAGATCACCGGTACACCTGTGTCGCAGCAGCATAATTCCCAAGAGCCCAGCAGTCCGCCCGCCTCTGCACCTGTGAGTGGATGCACACGGCAGGGTCAGCCACAAAGTGCAACATTGCAGTCTCAAAAGGAAGGAAATCCTAGCTCATGGGACAACCTTGGGGACATCATGTTCAGTGAAATGAGATGGTAGAAAGGACAAATACTATGATTCCACTCATATGAGGGATCTGGAGTAATGGGGAAGATTGGGGTGCGGTCTGGGAAATGAGGGGGACCTAGAGATGGATGGGGGTGCTGTCCAGAGAGGTTCACATACTAACAGCCACCATGCCAGACCCTTTCACTTGGCAAAAGCAACCAGCTTTGTATGTAGTATTCGTATTTTACTATTATTTTTATCTTCAAAGAAATGAAGCTGGGGGATTACAAGGGCAAGGGCTTGGGCTTCTGCAGAGCCCAGATGAATGAATTTGGCAGACGTGGCTGTGCTAAAGAGGAAAATGGAGACAAAAGCCAGACCATGTGCCCAGCAGACCTCATCTGGCGGGAGCCCGAGGGAGGGAGGAGAACACAGACTGTGCGCCCACATCCACAGTGGCCACCCGACAGCAGCAGAGCACTGGCCCCTTCCCAGAGACTTCCGGGAAGTAGTGACTACAATTATAGAGATAACCAAGGCTGGCTTTGATGGGGTCTGCACAGTCACAGGTCTGCCAGGTTCACGACAAGCATTCATGTGCTGGAGCCTTGACAAACCTAGGAGGCAGGCCGGCTGTGATCTTGCACTGGTACAAAGGGGCAAAATGGGGACCCGGATACCTCAGGTCTGCGAGTGCTCGATGTCCCTGTCAGCTCCGTGGGCCCGGAGTTGGGGCAGAGGGAAGAGGAAGGCAGGGAGGGGACATCTGAGTACTGCAGCCGTCAGGAGAGGCCTGGAGTTCTGGGTTGCCTTGTGGGCAGGACTCCCCTCGAGGGTGACTCCACGTGGAGTACAACCCTGTGCCACACAGGGTGCCTGGAGCAGGCAGGGTAAAGCAGCGCAGCCTTGAGCGGTACGAGGGACCCCCCGCCGCACCCGGGGCGCTTGGCCTTCAGCCTCAGGCTGCCCTCAGTGACTTCTCCCATGCTTTAGAGCCCTCTGACTCTGCCCAGGGCAGGCCTCCGTGGCCCCACCCCGAAGCCCCCACTCGTTGGCGGTGAGGGCAAGGTTCTATTTTGCTCATCTCTGGGTCTGCAGCAGCAGCAGAGGAAGCACACAGTAAATGTCGGTGTGAATGGCGAAATAACAAACGATGCATGATACTCTTTGACCAAAAAAAAAAAAAAAAAAAAACACTCCCAGCTATAATCGGAGCCCCAGGCACTCAGGCAGAGGAAGAGCCTCTGAGACCTCATTAATGAGGAAGGCCAGAGCTCTGTCCAGCCCAGCCTGGCTCCGCAGCCAGACAGACGGCCGGCAGCGCCATTCCTGGCGGGGCTGATGGCAGAGAGGATAAGAGGAAGCAGGCGGCATTGGCTTCGGAGCCGCTATTGGCCTCTCCGCAGACAGGCCGAGAGGAAGTGACAGTGTGGGCCTCAGCCCTGGACGCAGTGGCTCCTGAGGACAGCCTGGCCCTGGAAAACTGGAGCCTGTGAAAAAATGAGAGTGGGAAGTGGGAGTCAAAGAGCCAAGGGAAATGCAGATCTGTTAACATGCTGTTTTGGCTTTTGTCTCTGGAAAAGGAAGAGGATGGAGAGGAGCGAGGAGACTCACGCTGGCTTCCTGCTCTGCCCAAGGCCCTGGCGGGCGGCTCGGCTCATGCCAGATAGCAGCTGATAGCAGTGGAAACAGGGACAAGATAAAGGCAGAGCAGGGAGCCAGGGAGGAGAGCCGGAGGGATGAGGAAGAGGGCGAGGAAGCAAAAGGTCTCAAGATGACACTGAGCTGGTGTCAGCCTTGGCCAAGTACCCTGGGCCTAGGAGCCCTAAGGACAGTGGACACTGGGCACATTCCATTTTCTCCAGTGAGTTCCTAACGATCCCAAATTCAGCAGGGGAAGCAGGCCTGGCTGGGTAGAGTGTTAGAGTCCTAATTTCTCTAAGAAAATGGACAGAAGTACATATTCCAGTAATGGCCTTGGTCCTCACCCCTCCAAAGCCAATTCCGCCCCATGATCTCTGAAGCCCTGCTGACCAGGCAGTAGCCTCAGGCTAGGGCCCCAAGCTCTGGTCTCTGAAGGGATCTGGGGAACCATGGCTCCAGGGCAACACAACTGCTGGTGTGATGCCGGGCCCCATCCGCAGGGCCAGTCATGGCATGCACAGGTCGACCCCTGTGACCTGCACACAGAGCCAGGCTGGTGCCAAGCAAGGCCCAGAGCTGAGTGGCCTGAGTCAGGGAGACCAGGCAGGTGGGCTGTCCACATGTGACTTGGAGGAGCACATGCCTTCTGGTTCCTCTGCTGTCATTCCTCCTGGTCTCCACATTCCTGGCTGCCTCCTCATCCAGGAGACCAACAGTCTCGGCTTTCTTGGTGTCTGTACTAGGATTCAAAGCCCACCACCTCTGCTCTGTGGAACGCGCCTTGGAAACTCAGGGCCCAGTCCACACACGCCCAATCTTTTCAGCCTGTTTTCTGTCCACCCACACTCACTGCGGACCCTGTGCTTTGACCCCAGGCAGATACTTGGGGTTCTAGAGGAGTCAGAGCAGGGGCCCTAACTCAGCCAAAGATGAGATGCAGGTCAGTGATTACCTGGCAGAAAGGAAAGGAAGGTGAAAGACAAGAACAGGTGGGGAGGGGAGGAAGGAGAAAGGGAGATTTGCAAGGGAGGAGCTGGCATTGTATGCAGACACTGGGCTCTGATAACTCTCTAAACACATTGTTGGTTCTGGGAAGGAGGGTACTTGTGGAAGAGTTTTCCAAGAAATGCAGCCAGACCTCAGAACTCTGTCACTGAGGCTGAGGGGGCTTAAGGAGGGTGAGCATAGAGCACCACAGAGGATGCCTTGGAAGGGCCTTGAACCAGCGGCACCGGCGGGAGCCCATCCTAAATGCAAAGCCGGAGAGGCAGGGAAAAATGTGTCCACACATGTGGCCCTGGTAAGCCTGTCAAGTGAAGGGCCTGTTTCTCTCTCTCTCTTTCTCTGGCCCTTTGACCCAAGGCTGCCCTGGCCCCAGCACCCTCAGCACAGAGCCTGTGAGTTATCCCTTTGCACTACGGCGTCCATGGCTGTGTGCTGGTCTAACCAGAAGCACGTGCACCCAAAGTAGAGAGACAGAGGCACACTCCTGCCATGAAGGAGAGGCACGGGGCAAAGGCTTGCTGTGCTGCCCTCGACGCGCGGCCCAGCATTCCTGCTGCCTCTCTTTCCCCACCTTCGACCTTTGGAGCTGGCAGGGGAGAGTGCTATCCAAGGCAGAGGGGTCCCCACCATAGAGCACTATCCATGGGAGAAAGGTCTCCACCATTGTACAGCTCTGTCCCCAACCTCTGCCCACTTCGGTCCATCTCTGAAGCCCAGGCCAGTGTGCGCTCAAGCATAGAGCAAGTGTTGAGTGATGATCCCAAGGCGGATGGTGCTGGAACTTTCCTTTATTTATTTATTTATTTATTTATTTATTTATTTTTGGCCCCTATTTCTAAACCCCTGTTGGCCCCAGAAACATGTGTTTAGAGAGAGAGAGTCAGGGGCTTTATCTCCTCTTGACATCCTGAAAAAAGCCCAGACTGGAACTCCAGGACATAGTCCATGTGGGTTCCTGCTTCCAGGGCCGACAGCCACCTTTACTAGAAGACTGGTCTGGAAATTCTGCCCTGCTGTGCTGCTGGGGCCTGGCAGGAGCTCCTGAGGTGGTACCCATGAAGGTGAGGGCTGGGTAGCTCTGGCCTTGGGCTGTTAAGCGGCTTCTTCCCAGAGCCAGGCAAGGTAGCAGGACACGCAGTGGCCCAAGAGCTCCACCCTGTCCTGTGTGTCTGTAGATAGCAATTAAGCTGCTGTCCCCTTAAAGACAGCACAGCCTCCTTTGCAGGGCTTTGTGGGCACACAGTGAGACCCATCTGCTGTGGCCACTTCACACAGGGACAGCTCCTATTCAGTTGGGACTTGCCAACTGCATTCTGGGTGATGCTTATCCAGGATGTGAGAGCTTCCCTGGTCTGTACAAACCCAGGCTCTGGAGGCAATGACAGCCCGCAGAAGCGACAGGACCTAAAGGTCAGACAAGAACTGGAGGCCCAATTTCCTAGCTCAGGTTGCCCTGGCCCCTGGTGTTCCCTCCCCTTGTTGCCCCAGCTCTCCAAGGGCAGTGCCAGGAGAGGGACCACACACCCATTTCCCTGTTGCCTTGCTCACCAGCTCCCCAAATCCCACCAACTCTTTAGCCAGCAGCGATCCCCACATGTACGCTGTTTGCCAAGCACCAAGCTGCGCACTTGCTGCTCTGAGCCCAGCCCTCTGCACAGCCCCAGGCCTGAGAAGCTGCCTTGCGATGTCCACCCAGCACAAGGGCAGTGAGACTGGGGGCGCAGCGTGTCTCACCCCAGCCACAGTGCACCAGATTCTGATGTAAGCTTTACAATGCTGTGCCCTACACACACACACACACACACACACACACACACACACACACACGTGCACACACATGCACAAGCACATGCATGCACAAATACACACACCTGTGTCACTATCAGAGAATCCAAGGAAGACCAGCCCTGGCTTCCCACGCTTTCTTAAGAGCTGGCACCCGGGGTTAGGGGTGCAGGAAGGCGAGTCCTGGCCAGTGATAGCTTCCTGATCTGGAGGGCTCCAAAGCATGGGCCCTAGCAGGGCCTGCCGAGGCTCTAGGAGGCTCGAGAGACAAGGGAAGGCTCTTAGGGCGCCCACCACCCACCATCTCTCAGAGGGAGGCCCAAGCACAGGGCCAAGGGTACCCAGCCAGACATCCACCCTGCTCAGGATGTCGGCTCAGGGGCAGCCCGGGGCCCCCACCCAGGGCCAGGGAGAAAGGCCAGGAATGGTGGCTGGGGTCCCACCCCCATGTGGCGCCCTCAGTGGCCTGGCTGGATGGAAGAAAGGGTGAGTTCTCGTGAGAATTCTGATAAATGGGCTTCTCCACCCTCCCCCTACCCCAATTAAAGCCAAGCTGTCCTAGTGGCGCTGAGGCAAAAACCACTTCCAAGCCAGGCATGACATCAACATTTCAGTGATAAGGGCGGACAATGGGGTGTTAGACTAATAGAAAAACACCGCTGGATAAGGCCGGCTCCTGATACCCAGGCTGATGGGAAATACCATTGTCTGTCGTTGTCAGCTGAGTCCCTGGGCGACAGGGATTCCAGCAGCGGCCACAGGCGGCCGGCAGCGGGGGAGGGGTAGTCAGACTGGGGCTGGGGTGGGGACTGCTCCTGTAGGGGAGGGAGAAGTTACCCAGGAATTGGGGTGCTCAGGGTGCCAGCCTTGGCACCGGGACCCAAGCTGTCCATGGAACCATAGAGGGTGTTTTGTGGGGCCCAGTAGCACCCATGTGTGGCAAACCCAGGAGAACCAGTGCTGCGGGCATCCTGTTCCCGTCCCTCAGCCTGCAGCCCTGAGGTGGAGCCCCATTACAGGCCTCCCCGGCAGGTCTGCTCCAGGGTGGCAAAGCCTGGCTGGGCAGAATCGCTGAGATTCCCACCACTTCCCCCACACCCTCTACGGACCAGCCTTAGCCAGGTGTTACCAGCTCACAGGGCCCTTGCCTCTTTGATTTTCGTAGAATTTTAAAATTAACACCAAGGTGTTACATGCACATGGTTTTTACACTTTCAATAGGTTCATAATAAAAGCATATTTAACAGCAACAGCAACAGCTGCCTCCTGTCACCTTCTCGGCCCAGCTCTACACCAGGAGGCAGAAAAGCTGCCCTGTGGTTCTTGTGCTGCTCTGAGTAGCCTCCAGGGCTCTGAGGCTCTTTGGATCCGCACAACACTCTCTTGCAGCATCCTTCTTGGCCTCCCCTCGAGGCTCCTTCCTAGGGCAAGGGAGAGGCCAGCAGTCTCTCTGCCATTGCCTTTTTCTCACCCCATCCTTCCAGTGGAATTAGGATCCAATCCCAATGTTAGAGTAAAATAATCATCAGCGATTGTTCTGAGTAAAGACACCACCACAAGCCTGCTTGCTGGGTCTACGGCCTGTACTCTTGATTTACGTTGCTCTGCTGGAAAGGCTAAGGGTCCACCTGGGAGAGCCTGCAGTCTTTCTCCGGTAAGGGGTGCGTTTCATGTCCAAAGCGTTTTCCCATGAAGCTTTGGGAGGGCCGCTCCTCGTTCCCCCTCCTCCGCTCCCACTTTCATTCTGTAGTGGGTGGTTGACATGGCTGTGACTTGGGTTCTCTGTCTGGGCTCATTCTGTTTTCTCCTTGGAAGCTCTGAAGGACTCCTCCTATTGTGGTCCTTGGAGAGTGGTCCTTTCACGTGGATGGCGTTCAGCAAGTCCCCCTTATCCCTGTCCGGGTTAGTCAGTCGCTGCGGTGGCTCCAGAATCCTATCCCCTTCAGTTCTAACAAAAATTCCCTAATGGTTTCTTAGCAATTTCTGGCTCCCCCAGGCCCTCCTCACTCGCTATAATTTCTGTTAATTTGATGTTAGAAATCTGCACTGTCACTTCAGCGATTCTTCTTTCATCTTCTGTGCTCGCTTCAGCAGCACATATACTAAAATTCTTTCATCTTCTGTTTTCTGCTTCTTGGTTTCTGCTACCATGGGAGAGACTTCTTTGTATCTTCACACTCTTCTGTCCAACTCTGTTTGCCCTCTGCTTTGATTCCTCAGTGTTCTTTCTCGTCCTCTGATCACCTCCTCTTCAGTTTCCCAGTCCTATTTCACAAAATAAACCTAGGAGTTAGGGGGCTTCCAGTGTTTTCCTCCTGCACCTCACACTATTAGTTTCCATCTCTCTGTGCCTTGTTTTCTACCTTTCCTGCACCCCCTTCCCTCTCTGCTGAGACCAAAACAGCACAAAGAAATCTGTCCTAAACTGTATTCATCAGACTATTGACAACCTTGGGTTCCTGCTCACTTGTAGTTATCTGTTTAGAACCAGGAATTGAACTCATGACCTGACTCTTGCCAGGCAGACACTATGCCACTGAGCTATATCCCAGCCCTGCTCATGTTTTAAAAGTGAAGAAATACAAGAGAGTTTTTATGCAAATGAGCCTGTAATTGGAGCCACATGGCCCCGTGTCACAGCCTTCCCCACCCAGACACTTGTGAGCCTTCCCGTATGTGTACACCGCAGACCACAGTGTGGCAGTTGCGAAAAGGACTCCTATTCTTCACACCGTGGTGCTGCCTGCCCATCCCCACGTCACCAGGCTCCTGCCATCGTTGTTTCTGGGTGCTAAATGACGCAGCTCAGTGCGTTCAATGAGCCCGTTTGCCTTGGTTATGCTATCTGACAGAGTAGAAAACAGAATCGAAAGTGCCGGTGCTGGTGATAAGAAGGATTAGGGCAGGAGAACCTCATGCAGGTGAAGCAAGCGGGGGCACGAGTGGCTGATCTGCAGCCTTGGGCTGGATGACACTGGATTAACTTGGCTGATCACATTCAGTTGTGCGGGAAGAGAACACAACCAAAGACCAGGTGCAAAGTACTAGAAATATGCTGGGAGGGTTGTGTCTGACCTCAGCTGTAACTGGAGAGTCTAAAATTCTTTAGATCTTGAGGAATGAACTAAAGAATTACAATATGCCCTTATAATACACCAACCGCTTGCCCAGTTTCCCACATTTGGAGCTATCTACAGTTTGGAGGTTTTTAAGCTTTGATTAACTTGGAGGGAGAAAGTGAGTAAGACACTGAAATTGTCAGCCCGCCAGGGAAGCCAGGATTGGTGACCAACCCACATCAGCAGCTGAGCCTAAGAAGTCTGCACAGACACAGCTGCAGGCTTGCAAAGTTGCAAGGGTCCCCCCATTTTCAGCCCCTTGGCTCCTGGATGTTCAGCTTCCCTCATGGAACAGGGCTTGGTGCTCAGTGCTGCCTGATGCCTCGTTTCATGGTACACCCCAAGACCCACATCCAAGGCTCCTAGAACACCCAGAGCTACCGCCAGGCACAGGCCACCCCTTTGCTCCGGGTGGTCCCTGCCGCAGTGTGGCTCTCGTGGGCGCACTCTTCACACTGTGGCCTAGGTGATCATCCCAGCATGCTGTTATGACCGCCCCAAGTCCTGGTGGAAACCCAGACTCTGCCCATCGCCCGCAACCTGCCCCTCTGGCCTTACTTTCCCCTTCTTCCCTATTAAATCCCAGCAGATGCCAGCGTGCTGCCAGGAGTCTCCAGACCCTGGACCTTGCTGCCTTGAGGGTGTTCATATCCTTAGAGCTCACATCTGCCTTCTGGCTATTCTTTTCCCTGCTCTGGGAAGAATGGGCACCTCCTTCCTTTGCCTCCACATCATGTGAGAAGTACCTGTGCTCCTTTTCACTCTTCCTGCATGAAGATCTCTCTTGCCTCTCCTCCCCAGGAAGCTCAGCATCACTATCTTCCATCTCTCCACCTTCAGTGCCTGGCCCAGACATGGCACATAGTTGGTGCTTAATATATATCCAGAGAATTTGTTTAATTAGGCTGAAAATATGCAGCCCGGGACCACATACAGTTTACGGTTAAAAAAAAAAAAAAAAAAAAGTGGCTAGAGAACTGTTTACATAGAATCAAAGATATGTTTTCAAAGACCAAGACAAGGAGTTTGCTTTTAAAATAATTAATCAGCAGAAAGGCTGGGTGGCCGGTCAATCAATGTGTGTTCCCCAGACATCTGCAGAATTGTAGGGCTGTCCCCGACAAACAGAGGTCACCCCCTTTCTTCCATCTGCATATCTGCATTCCAGACTCCCCAGTCCTTCATAAACAGAACAGGAGACAAAATCATGGACATAGGGATAGGTGGGGATTAGCATCCCTCCTCTGCTTAATCCAGAAATTATGAGTAATGTCAGGGGCTCTAATTTGCTAAATGTGCCGGTGGTATCTAATGACAGCCACACACTGTGGTCCTCTCTGCTCCCATTTTTTTGACAAAATCATAGATTAAAATATCATTCCTACACCCAGACATTTCATGTCTGCATGAATTTAAGCATCACTTCTTTAATACAACCTCCTCAACCTCCCGAGGAGAGGAGGTGGAGCCCCTGCGCCACACTGTGAACGTCTCCGGAAGGACTGCCTGCATTTCCCCTTCTCTACGAGGCACGCACGCTGTGAGGGCTGTGTTGATGTCGTTTGCAGTTTGCATTACCGTAACTTCGTAACTTCGGCTGGTGGCGTCTGGCCTACAACACGGGTGGCTGGAGGGTGAGAGAGACAGGTGCCCTCTCCCGTGTCTGGCCTGGTCCCTACCCAGTGGCATTTCCCCATCTCAGCCATTTTTTCCCAGGCCCTGCGGCCAGGCTGAACTGTGCGGCTGCCCCTCGCTGCGTCTTTCTCCCCATCTCTGCCTGCTTCCTTGCACCAACGCCCGCAGCTAATTTCACCACCATCCTCTGGGCCTTGTGTTTATGAAGACTCTGCACTCCTAGACATTTTTTGGCTTTCTCCGCGTGCCGTCATTTTATTTTTTTTATTTATTTATTTTTTTGTTTTTGTTTGTGTGTGTGTGTGTGTGTGTGTGTGTGTGTGTGTGTGTTTTTGCCTTCATTTTAAAGTAACCTCTGAGAATCCCATGGAGCACAAGCACTCCTTCACCCACATTTCTCCTGTTCTCCCTAAAATCTGCCACAGATTCCTTCTCC
>NW_004524612.1:16747620-16752689 GCF_000260255.1 Octodon degus
AGGGACAAAAGTCCAAGGCAAAAGAATTTAAGTGAGAAGAGAGGGACTCCCTGGGCCTATAATTGGGTTGTGGAGACTCCAGGCAAGATGGCAGCATCATGTTTGTTTCTATCTGAGCTTTACGATATCCTGGGAGAAGATTCTCACTGGCTCTGCTCAGGCCAGCTGCCCATATCAGGATCTACCAGTATGCAGGAGAAGGGAGTGAGAAACAACTAGTGCTGAGCCAATCTAGGTCACCAGTCATTCCTGAAAGGTCCAGCCTGAACTTGGGGTTTGGGTGTCTTTCCTCCGAAAAAGCTTACTGGCCCCTAAAGTCACCCATGAGATGACTGTCCAGGCTTTGTGGGGAAAGAAGGATTTTTTTCTTTTCTTTTATTTCTCTCTCTTTTTTTTTCTTTTTGGCTCATCCAGGCTGCCTTCAGGGAGGGTGTGGTAAGGCATGGGGAGCTGGGAATCAAAACCTGGTCCCCTGCGCCTAACTGGGTTTGCCCCAGCAGGCTGTTAAACAACTGAGCTAACCTGCCAGTCCCCTTTGTGGGGAAAGAGCAGTGAGTCAAATTTTCCCTAGCCCACAAAGGCTCTGAGTTAGTAAGAGATTTTGTCACAATCTGAGTGCCTGCAGCAGAAGGTAGTTGGTCCCCAAAGGCACAGGTGAGGTACTCTCAGAGGCCATAAGAGAGACAGACCCCAGGGGCCACCTGTGGGCAGCAGTGCAGGACAATCCTGTGACCTTGGAGGTTCACTAGAGGTGCAGTCAAGTTGGGCAGATGCACGGACGTGGCTTTCTGAGGTGCTTTCAGGCATCCACCATGTGGCCTCCTTCCGGTCCAACCTCCAGGCACAACCTCGTCTAGGATCGCCCAGCCCAGAATACTTTTCCTTCTTTAGAAGTAGCATATAGGAGGCAAAAGTACTCTCCTGCCTTTATGGCTTTACGTGAATTAACTCAACTCCTTTTCAAATTAAGGTGGAATTTGCAGTGCATGAAGCAAACCTGTCTTAAGATGAATATTTGCTGGTCTTTGTAGGCTCGCGGTAACACACTGGCACAGCCACCACTACAACACCTTGTCGCCCTGAAAAGCCCTTCTCAGTGCACAGCCCCTTAATGTCCTTCCTCCCATGTGCCTGGTGCGATGCATGTATCCCATCCCATTGGATCTACCTATTCTGGGCATTTCTCATCAGTGGAGTTGGATAATAAATGACCTTTTGTGAGTGGCATAATGTTTTCCAGTTTCATCCATTGTGTAGCTTGTATCAGCGCTTCCCTCCTTCGTAGAACTGGGTAATATATAATATTAAGTCATATCTACATCACAACTTGTTCATTCCTCTGTTCATGGATATGTACGTTGTTTGCATCTTTTACCTAAAATGAATAGTGCTGCTCTGCATTCTACGGTATGTTTGAGTATCTTGTTGTCAATTATTTGGGGCATATACCTAGATGTGGAATTTCTGGATCATATGATAATTCTATACTTAATTTTTTAATAATCACAATGCTTCCTCAGTGGACAAACCATCCACTCCTCCTAGCAATATACAATAAATAGGCTTTCTGCATAGCCTCTCTAATATTTTTTTATTTTAGCTAACCTATTGCATAGGAAGTGACACCACACTGTGATTTTGATTTGTATTTCCCTATGTCTAGTGGTGCAGGGCATCACTCCATGTGGTTTTTGGCCATTGGGAGAGATGCCTACTCACACTCTTCGATCATTTTTCGGCTGGTGGTTTATCTTTTTATTTTTGAGCTATAAATATCCTTTATGCACCCTGGATAACAGACTTTTGTCAGTGTGTGAGTTAGCTTTTCATTGCTGCGATGAGATGAAAGCTCACATCAGAGGCTTTATCCACAGTCAGTGGGCTCTGTTGCCCTAAGGCCAGGGGTGAGGCACAGCTTCATGAAAGCAGGGTGTGGTGGAGGAAAGATGCTGGTCTCACGGCAGCAGGAAGCAGAGGGAAAATAAGAGAGAAACAGAAGAAACCAGATGGGATGGGATGGGATGGGATGGGATGGGATGGGATGGGATGGGATGGGATGGGATGGGTGGGATGGGATGGGTGGGATGGGATGGGATGGGATGCACCCTCCCAGGCAGACCCCCAGGGATCTGTTTCCTACAGCTGGCCCCAACTAAGAGCCCATTCAGCTAGCAAACTCTCTGTGGGCCAACCCACTGACGAGGTCAGCACCCTGGTGACCCCATCACCGCTCTAGGCTTAGCCTCTGAACACTGGAGTGAGGAGGGAGAATCTTCTTCACCAAGGATCAAGCAAGGCTTTGGCAGACAAGTCTTTGGAGAAAACTTCACATTTAGACCTTAACAACCCAATATCTGATCACAAATATTTTCTGCCATTTTATAGATTATTTCTTCACATGCTCAATACAGAAGGTTTCTTTCTTTGTTTTTTGTTTCATTTTGGCTTGCTTGTTTGGTTGGCTGACTGGCAGGCTGGCTGGCTGATTGGTTGGTTGGCTGGTTGGCTGGTTGGTTGGTTGGTTGGTTGGTTGGTTGGTTGGTTGGTTGGTTGGTTGGTTTTTTTGAGGCAAGGTTTTGCTATATTATCCAGGCTGATGTTAAACCCCTAGACAGTAGTGACCAGCCTCAGACTCCCAAACACTGATAGCTAGAGAGACATGTCGCTGCCTCCAGCAGGGTTTAAATCTCAATAAGTACTTTTATTTTTCTTTTGTTGCTCCTCCATAATTTTGGTATCCTATCTAAGGGTCCATTGCCAGATCCAAGTTCATCATGATTTATCCCAGTGTTTTATTCTCAAAGAGTTTTGTAGTTTAGGTCTTACCTATATGTTGTGCTGGTTGGCGGAAGTGAACATGCAGTTGGAACCATGTTAGCTTTCTCAACTTGATGCATTTCATAGCAGAACATACTTTCCTAGGGACGTCGTCAGAGTTTTAGACTGTGAGTTACAGTGTCACCATCCCAAGTCTCCTCCTGTCTGCGCTTCCCGTTTCCAGTCAGCTGTCCTGCGTCTTGGGTGCTGATGTCAGCGCGAGGGCAGGTCCCTGCGACTGCTGTGGACATAGCGGCCGCTCCTAGAAGACGGGCGTACGAGGTAATAGGCTGCGCGTGGGGCATGACTGAGACAGAGAGGCATCAGTTCTTAGATCCATGGCCTGCAACATGGCTTAGCTGGTCCTAGTAAGTTCAGAAGAGCACAAAGGACCAGGTTGGGGTGGAAGAACCAGGCACATTTTGCTCCCCACTAACCTGTAGGACCTACTGCTGCAGTCCCATGGAAGCTCGAGGGTTCAGTCTTAAGCAAGCTGAGTCAGAGGCGTCCTCCCGGAATCCAGGTGGCAGCAGGCAGGGAGCACAAAGAGAACCTCGAGCTCTGGGTGTGGGGGAGGAGCCTACTGCTGACCCTGTCTTTCCAGACACATGGAGGGCGGAGGGCAGAGGCAGAGTGCTCCCCAGGAAAGCTGGAGAAGGTGGGGAGGGAGGGCAGCAGGAATAATTACCTGAGCTGGCAGCTGCCCCCTCAGCGGAGAGAGTGACCCCGGGCAGCCCGGGGGTGTAGTGCCGCAGGTGTTGGAGTAGCAAATTTTCCATGAAGAGAGGGCTGTTCCACACGATTAAAATAGCCACTAGGGCCTCTTGGCAGGCGCAGGCATTTTTTTCACACTTTGCAGTGTGTCCTTCAACTCCTCCGAGGCTGCTCCAAAGATAACCAGGGAGAGGAATTCCTTCTTGTTTTGTGAACACAATAATAAAGACAGAGGAGAAAGTGGTCCCCAGAGCGGGCTGGGGAGGCAGGCACGGTGTCACGCTGTGCTGAAGACAGAAGCTCGATGGGACAGGCAGAAAGGCGAGCTGCTTGGGGCTGCTTGACAGGAAATGCGGAGAACGGTGAGAAAGGCGACTTGGGCCCATCTGGGAGCCCAGGGTGGGTTGTGGCCCGGAGCCCATGTGGCCAGGTCCCTCACGCTTCACATCTGAGCTGAGTGAGTCTTTAGAGGTGAATGCAGGGTTCTCGCCTGTGTATATAAGACAAACATCCATACACACACCCATGGCTGGGACTGTCGCACCTCTACGGAAAAGTCATGACAGCACCAGCCCCTGGCACACGCTGGTGCCCCTCCTCCTTCTGTACCACGGGCTGTGGGGAGCAGGGAAGCAGCGAAGCTGATGAGGTAGAGGCGACCTTGTTGGCCCTGCTGCAGGCCCAGATCTCTGGAGTTCGCCACTCTCACCCCCACCCCAGTCTTGGTTTCTTCCTACTCTCCAGGAAAGGACCACACGAGCTGTGAGTGCATGCAAGTAGCAAGCCAACTCTACAAAGGTGAGGTACACAGGGACCCACGGGGCTCTGGGGTGGAGACATTATTACTATCATCATGGTCATCGTCATCATTGTTAGGTGGAAGTCAACGTGGACTTTCTCTGGTGGCCTGACTTCCCCATCAGTAGGCTCCTTGATATCACAGAAGGTTTCGGAACTTGCCCAGCCCAGTCAGGGACATGAGGGGGTCTTTCCTGACTATCGTAGTCCTCACTGACTCTCTGCCTGAATGACGCTTTCCAAGCTACACTTGAGTGTCACCCTGAGGTCACAGGGGAGAGTTAGGAAAGCAGGTTCCTGAGCCCCTTCTCCGTGAGGACAGGGCCAGGGAATCGGCATTTGTGCTCCCTCCAGAGAGGACTCTTACTACACACACTGACTTCTCTGCTCCATGATGTTTGATACACAGCCTTCTACCACACTCATTGTGTGTGTCAAAGGGCAGGACATGGGGACACTGCAGTGACTGCCACCATGTCTTGCACATGGCAGGGTTCAGTAGGTGATAGCTGAGAGGAAGCTGCCTAGATACAGAGAGAGGATGGATGGATGGATGGATGGATGGATGGATGGATGGATGGACAGACGGATGGAATGGATGGATAGATGGATGGACAGGCAGATAGAATGGGTGGATGGGTAGATAGATAGATAGATAGATAGATAGATAGATAGATAGATAGATAGATAGATAGATAGGCAAAACCCCTGATATAGCAATTTTGGTCGCAGCTCTCTCT